>NC_139238.1:88709434-89309434 GCF_977018435.1 Lepisma saccharinum | reverse complement strand
CCTCTCCGTGCTCGCGTTTCTCTCTAAAATAAATAACCCTACGATCGAAGATTTTCAGAAAGCATTGTGGAACCTCAAACAGCATCACTAGGATGGGCGTGTTCCATCTCACGAGCGAATCTTCAATCTTGAAACTCACGCTGCACGACGACATCGTCTATCCTAAATCCGTGGCTCTGCGTGCATTCTACAGCATGTACCTCATACCTAACGTTACGCAGCACAACAACAAAATTAGCGTCGGAAGCGAACACATCGTCGTCACGCCAGGACAATACAATCTTTCCACTTTGCAAGCTCAGTTACCCAAAGGCACGTACTTTTCTCAAAATTCGGTCACGCACAGAGTGGAAATCCTATCCGCGACGGAGACCGTGAACCTGGGCACCATGGGAGAACTTTTAGGTTTCGAGAACGACACCAAACTCGAAGCTGGCATCAAGCACGTGGCAACCAACATTCCTAAATTCTTGGCCATAGAGACTCTGAACGTGCACTGTAACGTGGCGGAAGGAATGATCACGAAATCTTCGGACGGATTGTTAGGAAGTCACAAGCAGACGGGAATCATAGCCACTTTCAAACCAAGTTCCGAGTTCATGGAACCGATCATCTACACGCCCTCTTCACCGATCTATTTTCCAGTATGTCGCAACCGCATAGACGACATAGAGTTGGTGGTGACGAACGAGAAAGGAGACGTGGTGGATTTCGCAGGTGCCACTACGACGGCCATCGTGGAGATCAACGTATAATAAATAACCATACATGTAAAATGGAGCAAATCGAAAGTTACGAATTGCAATCTTTCCCTCCCAACCGTCGCACGTTCGCCAATCTGAACGAAGCGAACAGGGAGATCGAATACGACGTGGACGTAGGGGATGGGTTCGTTCATCCTCACAGAGCGGACCTCTACCTTCAATTCGACGTGGTGAAGAAAGAAAGCGGAGACGCGTTTCCCGCAGCAGCAAACTTGATACTCGTGGACAACTTCGTGCCTCACCTGTTCTCGCAGGTGGAGGTGAGGAAACACAACACCGTCATAGACAGAATCGATTATCCAGGCATCACGTCGACGGCAGTGGGAACTTTGAAATTATCCAAAACGGACGCAGCATACTACCAGGCGGGAGGATTCGAAGCAGGGACCAAAATATCGACGAGAAGTCACACGGTGCTCTTTCCCATGCGTCTGCTGCCTGGTTTCTTCTCGGACTACAAGGAGATCATGTGGAAGGGAGGACTGAGGATCACGTTTCGAAGAGCGGCCAACGACAACGACGCACTGATGCGATACGCTACTTTGGGTCCGGACGGCACCACGCCGATAGCCAACACTTTACCCGAAGCAGCCAAGTGCGTCATCCGGAGCATGGAATTGAGAATGCCGGTGGTGGAATACGAAACGAACTACGCCCTCAAGTACAAAGCGGAGATCTTGAAAAGTCCGCAGGTGTCGATTCACTTTCACGGTTACCAGTGCGTGCAAAAGATGGCGTCGGGAAGTCACATGGAATTCGACGTGACGACGCAGTTCAACAACATACAGTTCGACATGCCAGATTTCGTGGTGGTGCTCTTTCAGACCGGGAGGGACAAGAATCAGGAAAAAGATTCCAGCAAATTCGACGACTGCAAGATCAAGAACGTTTATCTGAAGAATGGACGCAACGAAGTGTTCCCGCGCGAGAATTACAACCTCGACGTGACCAAAAACGATTACCTCAAACTTTACGAAGCTTACACAGCTTACAAACGCGTGACCGAGGGAAGCGTGGACGTGTACTACACGCCCAGCGAGTTCAAAATCCGCAGGCCGATGTTCGTCATCAATACATCTAAGAGGAAGAAGGTTGTGGTCAACGATCGAACCAACATCAAGGTCGTCTGCGAGTTCCACGATGCCTTGCCCGAGGATACCCTATGCAGTGTCATCCTGATTGCAGAGAAGTCCTTCGCCTACGACGTGAAGAACGAGAGGGTCACAGAGCAGTTTTAACAAGTTTTTTAACATCTATTTTCTTGCACAATAAGAAATTTTCTGCACTAGCACAATCAGTTACAATGGCACAATACGAATTTCACTAGTTCAGATCACTTACAAATGTTAATTTCATTAGTTATCAGTCACAATATCTTTTTTGCACTATAGCACGAGACAATCAGAAAATTTGCACAAAAAAAAAATTTGTTGTTGTTTTTTACACGTGAAAATTAACAATAAAATTTTTTTATCGTTTCAGATGCTGTCGAAA
The DNA here is from genome assembly GCF_977018435.1 of Lepisma saccharinum. Lineage (NCBI taxonomy): Eukaryota > Metazoa > Arthropoda > Insecta > Zygentoma > Lepismatidae > Lepisma > Lepisma saccharinum. Next base: position 89,307,176 of record NC_139238.1, on the reverse strand, counting down.
CATCAAAAACACATACACACACACTAAAAAAAGCATGCAATTTTATTTACATACATTCTCCATCTTCATCAAGAAAATATTATAATAAACATAATCATTTTTTATCTATATCTCACAATAAAACTCTATATCCAAAAATATCACAACATCAAATAACACTAGAGTCGTTAGTACACGTTGCATGCATTACGGAGGTCCTCTGTAGGGTTTCATGGAAGTTTGGGGGAAAAAAAAAAACACGTGAAACTTTACAGAGGTGCGGTAATCTATAACCGCAGCCATTAGAAAACTTTTACATTTTTGGTTGGGCACCACGCACCCTGGCGAGGTTATAGGGGCCAGGCCTCCTAAAAACAACAATTATTATTTTGTTTGTTTGTTTGCGTCACAACGTTCCCCCGAGAGAGGTTTACAAAAATCACGATATACGGAGTTGGAAAATTACGATATGGCGCATTCGCTCGTTACTGTTGCCGGCCATAAATCTCTCTCTTCATCTTACACCAACATTGGCATCTCTATTTTTTTTTAGTTGTAAGTAAATTGCCAACACACTCTAGTTAATAATACTACATATTATACGCACACACGCACACACATACTATATTACCATCCACCCATCTCTCTCTCTTTTACGGCAGTACATATTTGTTGTCGGCTCTCCTTGTTTAGTGTGTGTAGGTTGGCAACATTGCTTTATGCACTGTAAGGCAAGCCTCAAGCAAAGTTGTCAGCTCCTTGCTTGAGGCTAGGTTAGACCAAAAAAACCTTGGTGATTTTTTTTTCGAGTGAGGAGTTGGCAATGCTGATTTTTACTTGAGGGCGGTCAACCGGGTTGATTGCACAAGCAAAGTTGTCAGCTCCTTGCTTTAGGCTAGGTTAGACCAAAAAAACCTTGGTGATTTTTTTTTCGAGTGAGGAGTTGGCAACGCTGATCTTTACTTGAGGGCGGTCAACCGGGTTGATTGCACAAGCAAAATTGCCACCTCCTTGCTTTAGGTTAGGTTAGAGCAAAAAAAAAACCTTGGTGATTTTTTTTCGAGTGAGGAGTTGGCAACGCTGATCTTTACTTGAGGGCGGTCAACCGGGTTGATTGCACAAGCAAAGTTGCCAGCTTTTTGTTTTAGGTTAGGTTAGAGCAAAAAAGGCTGTGGGTAAGCTGTCGGTTGTTTAACTCTTCCCTCTCTCTTTTTTTCTTGTAAAAGGCTATGGCAAAAGTACCAGTGGGTTGGCAACCTTGCTTTATGCACTGTAAGGCAAGCCTCAAGCAAAATTGCCACCTCCTTGCTTTAGGTTGGGTTAGAGCAAGAAAAAAAAACCTTGGTGATTTTTTCGAGTGAGGAGTTGGCAACACTGCGAGAAAATACCTCAAGCAAGGTTGCCAGTTCCTTGCCTTAGGTTAGGTTATACCCAAAAACAAAAACCTTGGTGATTTTTTCGGGTAAGAAGTTGGTAACACTGCTCACCACTTCAGCTCACCACTTGATGTTGGTGAACCGGCCTGATTGGACTACTGAAAGAAGTTATTGCTTGTGAGGACGGAGTACGGACGAATGGAGCGTTGGCGCCAGAGAAGATTGGATTGGGGGAGATAGGGGGCATTCACATTTCTATGCACCTAAATATCATACGAACATGGGTATTTCGGACCAAAAAAAAAACATTATTTATAGCGTTTTTCTTACTTGGTGTGTTGTAAAGGAGCTGAATTCAGGTTTTCTCTCCATTAGCCCCCTCTGGTGCCGTCACTGAACAAATGAAAACGAATTATGAACCATTTGATGAAACCTTGTAGTCTCATCTAATCAACAATATTAAGTTAATTTTGTTGCCATGTCGCCCTTTGAACAGCGCCCAATTGCTCAGAATGATTCTATTAAAAAAATATTTGATAATGAAAACATGAAAACTGCTGCGCGAATTGAAATTTCATAAGAACCTATCGCGGTCCTGTGCTTGAGAAACTCTGGTGTGGAAAACCCATTCAAGGGCCACTGGAAAAGGCCTTCGTAAGGTAACGGTAGCTCGCGATTGACGGTTTGGAAGTCTCCAGTATAGACCAACTTACGATGATGCTTTACAAACGCTTTTGCTGTCACAAAAAATTCAAAAACATTTTGTTTATGTGTGAATCAATATCATCTCTTACACCAAAAATAGTAAGGCATTCCCGGTGGCGTAGTGGTAAAGTCGTCCCCTTGTAATCAAGGGGTCCCGGGTTCGATACCCGATGGAGGCTCATAGTGATTCGGATCCCACTTTAAGTTGTAGGTCCAGTACCGATTAGCCTCACTTTGCATAAAGTGGACTTAAAATACAAGCTCAATCAATCAATTGTAATCAAGGGGTCCCGGGTTCGATACTATGGTTCGGTAAAAAAGTTTAAAAGAAGGTAAAGTGCTCCCCTATGCTTAGCACCACGCCATGAAGGCGTATTGGAGGTGTGGGGGTAACGCCCCACACTTTCTTGATCCGGTCGTGAGTGGGGGTGATGTGATCAGCATCACGCCCCTGACCGCCTTTACCCCCCAGGGTTTCCCCCAGGTACCCATGTTATTCGACGCTCGCTGGGTGGGCGCCGAGGCCGCTTCCAACGTTAGAAAAGTTCCCGGATTTGAACAGACCGGGGATCGAACCTGGCTTGAGCATGGTAGTCAGACGAGTTACCGACTGAGCCACCGCGGCCACACTTTAAACTGTAGGTCCAGTTCTGATTAGACTTTCTGTGCATAAAGTGGACTTAAAAACTCAACAAAGCTCAAGCCAAAAATAACATTTTGTTTTGTTTTGATTTAACGTATGCGATAAAATATATCACTTACTATGTTTCTATTGTTATTTTCATAATGTGTTATAATTAATGGTACAAATGCCCTTCATTTTTACATCAGCACTGAAAGGCGTCCAGCAGAGCAGAAACTTTTAATTCGCACGGTACATAAACAGTTGCTGGATCGTCGTCATATCAAATGAGTCACTGGTTACGCCTTTCTCTGCTGCAGATAAGAACTGAATCACAGTCTTGATAAAAACCTTTTCATTGTCGACGAAAAGCACGTTCGCGTGCTCCGAGACAATTGGCGATTGTGGTCGCTTCTGGAAAGGGCCGCGGTGACGCTGCAGTTCGGCGTCCGTCTGTCGTCCCCGTCTCAATCTAGAACCGTTCTGTTGGTTTGTGTCTCCAGCCATCCTCGCACGATTTCATTCCACGGACCTTCCGACAGGTGGCGGGGCTTGGGAATCCCCCAGCTGGTGGAAGAGGCGAGGGTTTCCTGGCCGGAAATTCAATCTCCAGTCATGTGGAGAGCGATTGGAGGTGAGCTGGTTCAGTGGCACAACCACAGGGGGCGGGGGCATTGCTCCCCCAACCTTGGATAGAAACCAATTCTGGGGGGGGGGGGCAAACATTGAAGTAAAGAAAAGCAAAGCTAGCAGAATCTAAGAGTAGAAGGACAAAATGGTACTCAAGATGGAATTAGTTTTCATATATTTCTTGCATTTTTTTTCAAGACGGCCAAGAGCACCTGTAGGGGGGCACAGAGGAGCAATTGCCCCCTCGATTTCAAATTTTATGTAAATGAAAATAAGTTTCGTAAAATTTTCTTGCTCGCTTCGCTTGCATTGTCTCACTTTCTCACAGTCTCATCAAGTTCAGAGCCGTTGCTAGGGGGCGGCAGGAGTCGGACCTGGGCACTCAACAATCAAAATCTACAAAGTTGTAAAAGAGAGTATGCCATGGCGCCTCGGAAATTATTTTCGCCCTATTAAATCAATATGTTTTCAGTTTGCAAAAATTGGATCTAAAATTTTTCTTGATCCCTTAGCTCGCAAAATAATTAATTATTTGTCTGTAATACATTGAAATGACTAGGGAGAGAGAGAAGTAAGACCAAATATGTACTTCAGCCTGTTGTTGCCAAACAGTCTTGTTTTAAATGTATGAACAACTGATTTGAGGAAAAGGAGCACATACATGAGAGAAACAATTTATATAATTTTTGCTGTTGGTTTGTTATGAGGTGGGTTGTGTGTGTGTGTGTGTGTGTGTGTGTGTGTGTGTGTGTGTGTGTGTGTGTGGACTTACACGTGTTTTTTTGCTGGATTGAATACGTGCACAATTTAGTGTTAACATGTTGCACATTAGTGTTAACATGTTGCACATGTATTTTCTTATTTTACGTCGCTCCATATTGCATATTGTGTAAAACATGTGTTCTACATGAGAGTTACACATGTCATATGTACAAAAAAAAAATTTATCTTTCAAGAATACAGTTTGTGTGCCGGCTTTCCATTATTAGCTAATATGAAATTGAACATGTTGAAAAAATACCAGGAATGTAATTATTATTATTGGTACGTTTATCCTCCTGGTACTTGCCCCCCCCCCCTCCACGACAAAAATTCGCCTCTGAGCTGGTTATATGATTAGTTTGGACTAGGGATTACCAAAACCGGATAAAATTTTATCCGGATATTATCCGAATTATATGGTAAGGTAAAGAAAGACCCCCGTGCATATAACACCGTGCCATGAAGGCGCATGTGGGGGTAGGGTCATTTTGGAAGTGATGTGATCAGCACCACACTCCAGCTGCCCAGGCTTGCCCCAATGTACCTTGCGTTGTGATTAATAGCGGATTTCCGATTAAGGATGGACTTAAGTATCGTCGATTATATACAAGTATTATATATTACAGAGGCTATTAAGCAAGCAAATTGAAAAAAACATACCTTCATAGTGGAACAGTATCAGAAACTTAAAACTTACAGACATTCAGAATATGAGACAGGACGTATTAAATTTCCGAAAACTGTAAGGTTAAAATTACAACCAAGGAAACGTTAAAAGCTTGATGGTGTCAATAGTGACTGTATTATGTAAATTAGTATGAAAATTGTATCTTGACTGCTACATTTACTGGTCAAATTAAATTTTTTATTTAATCCTCAAGAGATTTACTATTTTATTTCTAATTTCTCTCTCTCTTCTTGTCTCAAAAATAAAACAGTTTTGCGCACAGACTTTAAAGCTATCAAAGTGGCAACGTTAGATCAAAATCTGTGCGCAAAACAGGTCAGTTCACGGTTGCGGCGCCCATGTCAGTCAGACGGCTTACCGACTAGATCACCAGAGAGGCTAACCGGGACTGGACCTACAGTTGAAAGTATTATCCGAACCACTATGCAATGACATGGATATACAAATTATCCGGATATCCAAACTGTCGGATTACCCGGATATTCAGATTATCTTAAATGTTCAATTATCCAAACGTGTGCATTATCCGGTCAGTTTTATCATTATCCGTTGATGCACTAAGTCCTAATTTTTATTTTTCTTAGACAGCCTTCGTGGCGAAGTGGTTAGCACAGCGCGATACGGTCCCGGTTTCGAATCCCGGCCTGGGCATGGATGTTCTTTGTGAGTGTCCTTTCATCAATTTCTTCATATCATCACTCATCCACATCTTCGCGATTAGTCAAAAGTGGCAGAAAAGCGAAGTAAAATTAACCAAATCAATCAATCCTAATTTTTAGTGCATCACACGGGACAATACCTATACCCTGTCGCGAGTGTCTCTGGAGCAACAGAAACAAGGCTCCATCAATGAACACGTGAGAGGTAACGGGATTGCGTGGAGGGGGAAAGCGACTGTACCAGCCTTTCCAACAGAATGTACTGCCTCGCTCCACCCACTCGTCTTCTCTCTTACTCTGCCTTTATTCACGGCCAGCTCCAGAGATAAACGGAACAGAGTATATGTGTTAGTGACACATCTTCAGTCGGAGGATTGCACACAATGCAGTGTATACAAAGGACACGAGCAACATACAAGAATAGATAAGAATTCTCTGTGTCACAATGTCCCAAGCCAAGAACAGCACGAACCTCACACTCTGAACCCAGTGCGTGCCTCGCTGCATCCCTTATCAGGAGGAAGCGGCGTTTGTCTGCACTCACCTTTGACACGAAACGAAGCAGTGAGGCATTCCTAGGGACCTTTCTGCTGATAAAAAGTGGTAAGGCAAAAATTCCAGATAAACTCGCGTGTCAACAACTATATTGCCGGAAAGAGAGAAAAAAGGCTGCTTTCTGAGTGATAGCAGCGCCATCTCGCTTTGAACCACTGGTGTTGGTGCAAAACCCTTCTTCCTTGTGTTCACGAGCTGTTGTCACGTAAAAATAACACGGTCCACAAGTTTTCCATGTTTACAGTGTGTCCGAAAATAGTGTCAACACTTGGTCTTCCTACTGGTCCCTTACCATCAGGTTTCCCAACAAGAACTCTTCTTTTCTTTTTCATTCGTGCCACGTGACCTGCCCACCTAAGTCTTCTTGATTTAATTGTTCTTATAATGCATATTATGCAGTTCTAAATTATGTAACCTTCTCCACTCACCTGTCATCTCTCGATTAGAAAATTAGTAATTTTGCAGAAATGATTCGTGAAATAAACTAGATTGCCATTTCCCTTAGAATGGCAAATGTGTACCGACGCTGCTTGACCTTTTACTCGGTGAGGCAGAAATGGAATTTTCATAAAAAACCAACCAGGGAGAAGCACTTCCGGTAGATTCCAGCTACCCTCCAGCCTGGAAACGTATCTCTGGAGAGGCTCAGACGCTGGAAAAAGAGTTTTGTCAAGGAAACACGAGGAGGAGGAATCTGAGAACAGTTCAAGGAGAAAGCGATAAGGAAAGCTGGAACAGTGTTGCCACGTGGAGGGAAATTTCCCTTTTGCAGGGAAATTCGGACCGAAATTTTAGCCAAAAGGGAAAAGGGAATTTCGATGAAAAATACCACAATTGCAGGGAAATTTTAAGGTCATGTGACGACATTATTACAGTTTATGTTAATTTTGAATTTCACATTTTTGTTATTTATTTTTGCTTTTATGCATCTTTGGATAAATAGTAACGATGAGGATTAACGATTAAATGGGTTCCTGACCAGGATTCAAACCTGGGGCATCTGGTCAGGAAGTGAGGAAACCGAAATGTGATTTTTTTTAAATATTTTTAATTCAAACTAATTACGAATACAACAGAATACTTAACTACGTACTACTACTGCTTCCACCACCACCACTAATAATGCTGCTACTACCACTGCTAATTATTATTATTATTATATAATTTGCTTAGGTGAAGGGAAAAATTCGTCCAAAAAGGGAAATTTTGTCGCTTGGAAAGGGAAATTGTGCCCTCATATTGTAACAACACTGAGCTGGAACCATTTCTGGCCAAACTTTAAAAGACTTTTCCTCTACGTTTATCGCACTGTCTCTAACTTTGCTTCTGGCGCTTTCTCTCCTCTCTTATGGTCTAGAATAGTTAGCGGTGTCTATTCTTTAGATAACCTTTAAATAAACCTACGCCTGAACGGTGCGGTTCGAGATCGGATAGTTTAGTGAACTCTCCAGCCTAACTACTGTATTGCCTATTTTGAGGAGAGCAGGAAAAGGTTTTATAAATCCTCATTTCACCAACAGGTCGGTAGGTGCCGGCGTTTGCCCCGAATTGATTGATACCTTCCTGGAGATGAGGCCTGCTTGATAAAATATTTATTAAGCTAGTGGCGTGCCCAAGGGGGGATTGGTGGGTGGCACTCTTCCCTTGTCGCAGTATACATAAGGAAGAACGTCGAAGGCAGGGAAAGATGGGAAAATGAGGACTGACTATTACAAAAAAAAGTAGACGTAACCCACCCTCTTTTTTCGAAAATTCTGAGTACGCCACTGGCTTTAACGTACGATAGCCTACGTTCGTTTCGGCCATTTCTGGGCAGGCACTTTTCATACTATCCGCGAAGCACAAAATAAATCGTAGCTCGAGAAGTAATTGTTGTAGAGAAATGATTTATTTTTTGGCAATGGTAGGGCTTTAATAGGAATTAGAAGGTGGGGGGAGGGGGCAAAAATCCACCTCGCCTGGGTGAAAATTTTGTCTTGCCGCCTCTGCACATCAAGCTTCGATGGCATAGTGGTAACGTTGTCGCCTTGCAATCAAGGGGTCCCGGGTTCGATACCCGGTGGAGCACATACCGGTTCGGATCGCACTTTAAACTGTAGGTCCAGTCCCGTTTAGCCTTTCTGTCCATAAAGTGAATTTAAACAAGAATCCAAGTTGATTTGTGATTGTTTCCTTCAAGGATAGGGTCTCCCTTATCGCACAACACGAGGACAACCTTTCGTTCTGACGTCAGACGAGGAATGCCTATGTTGTTAGGCTAGGTCTGTTAAGTTTGGTTCTTTTATGCTAAGAGACGTAAACCTAACAACTTAGGCATTTAGCCTAACAATGAAAGTATTCCCCGGTGACGTCAGAACGCAAGGTTGTTCTCGCATTGTGCGATAAGGGAGCCAGACAGAGAATTGACAACGGCTTCATTCCAAAATACCGTGGTGACGTAGAAACACACTCTCTTGCCCTGCTGCAACAAGAACGCATCGGAATGCGTTGGTGGTTGATTTCCTTGAAGCATCGACCTTCAGCAGCTGCTCGGGAGACAACGGGACACACCTCTTGGTTTGCCGTGCCTCCTCTCCAGTGCAAGAAGAACGTAAGAGGCAACACGTGTGTAACGTGATAAAAAGAAGACGTGATTCTTCTGGCCTCTTGCAAAGTAGCTTCCACTGCTACCCAGCAGCTTCTCAACTTGACAACTCATCAATGCAGGTACAGGAGCTCTGAAGTGGAGTGGAGACAAGACACGATGCTGGTGCAGAGCAGGCTGGCCCCGCGCTTCAGGCCCCGCCTGATAAAATAATTGTTTGTGTACGGTCTCTTACGAGTTGATAGGACGCCGGTGCTTTTAATTAAGCAAACAATCTGATTTTTCCCGACTTTATGGATTGTTTCGAAAAACTTAAAACTATCGAAAATTAATTAATAATTTTATAAACTACGCACTGTATAACAATCGTGTTAAAAATATTTCAATAAAAAATAGTTAATGTGCAAATTCACTACAGAGTCAAAATTCAATGAAAATGAAACAAAAGAAAATATTGTTATTGGATATGATTAAAATTTGCCACTTTCATTCGTAAGATACAAGTTAGCAATTGAACACACCCAGTTTTGTAATTTAAAATAATAAACGACACACCCTAGCACATCAGAAATGATATTAAATACAGTAAAACCTCGTCAATCCGGACCCCGATAAGCCGGACTTCGCTTAATCCGGACAGGCAAAAAAGCACAATGCAAGGTTTTAAATCTAGCCAGAAGTCAACAAGAGAACTTCCCAAAGAAAAGGCAGTCAACCACTGATGAAATTCTGTTTTCCGCAGACTTTGTACTGTACTGTATAGTGCATTTAGGCCTATGCCCTTTAAATACATCATAATAAACGTGTTTTGTTGCTATAAACGGAGTTTTAATGCACTTTCTACTGTTCTTTTAGGTTATTTCAGTTAATCCGGTCAACTTATCCCCCCATTAGTCCGGATTAACGAGGTTTTACTGTAATTTGGAAACTTTTAATTTAATTCCCACAATCATTGGATTTTAACCTTCAACATGTTCTACTTATTGTTCTTAGGTAATAAGAGAGATTAATTGTTTAGTAACTGTACTAATGTTTATATTCATTATCATTAATTCCCGTTGTTCCCTGTGGAACAAGGGCATCAACAAAGCACCTGGTCCTACTGACGGCAATTCCCTTCACTGCATTCCAGCTCTTTCCTTCCTCCAATGCCTCAGCGTGAACAGATCTTCATCACGTCTCTTTTTCCTTCCTAGCCAGGCCCGTGGCGGAGTGGTTAGCAAATCGGGCTACAACGCCAGGGGTCCCGGGTTCGAATCTTGGCCTGGGCATGGATGTTTGTGAGTGTTTATTCATCAATTTCATCATATCAGCACTCATCCCCATCTTCGCAAATTAGCCAGAAGTGGCCGAAAAGCGAAGTACAAAATCTTTTCCTTCCTCCCTGGGGGTTACAGTCTTGCGCCTCTCTCCCGACAGCCTCATTTTCCTTCCTATCGAATTCCATTTTCGCCGCTTTATCTGTATGGACACACTGGTTTCTCCAAAGTTTTTGGTTTCGAATCACTTTCTTCCAAAATATATTCAAAATGTTTCTCAGGCAGCGATAGATGAAGGTCTGTAGTTTAGAGGTTTATATTGCAATTATACAATACCTTCAGACCAAGCAACAAAAATCTCTAGTCCGGCACTGCTTATGTGACGTAAACGTGACGTCAATGCCTACATACGGAAACAATTTCTCGACTTTGACCTCCCCTGGAAAATGTTCTGTGCTCCTGAAACCCTCTACCGTTCCTTCTTCATACCCCTACAGCCCGGTTTTGCAATTAACAATTTTCCATTCTGCGAACTCATTGATCACCCCAGAGCCGTGTACTCTACTTGGGAAAAGAGAGAAATCCGTGCACTCAGCTTGTGAAGGGCATCAGCAGAGAGTTTTCTTGCGTCTTCTCGATCCGCGCTGGAAGCAAAGGTCTGAAGGTCACCGCTAAATACAGCCCACTGCTGGGAGATTTTTCACCATGAAAGCGTGAGAGGGGGGGGGAGGGGGTAGAAGCAATCAGAGCGTTCCCATAGAAACCTTCCTGGCGTCTTTTCTCTGAGGTTTCGTGGACATCCGGTCACGAAACGTGACCTACGATACATGTTGCCAGGTCTAAGGAATTTATCAGTTTTCCAGATTTACGAAATTAACATCCACAAAAATAATCGCGAAATAGCTAATGGATTTTATGCGAAAGCTGCGAAACTAACCGCTGCAAAGAAATCGCGAATTTCGCAACCAAAAGACGTAAAAAAAAAACGTAAGGTGCTTCCCTGTGCATAGCACCACGCCATGAAGGCGTATAAGGGGTGTGGGGGTAACGTCTCACACTTTCTTGATCCGGCCGTGAGTGGGGTGATGTGATCAGCATCACGCCCCTGAACGGCTTTACCCTCCAGGGTTTCCCCCAGGTAGCCATGTTATTCGACGCTGGGTGGGCGCCGGGGCCGCTTCCAACGTTAGAAAAGTTCCCGGATTTGAACCGGACGGGAATCGAACCCGGGACCTTTAGCATGGTAGTCAGACGCGTTACCGACTGAGCCACCGCGGCCAAAGACGTGGTGCATAGAAGTAAGCATTCAAATTGTTAAAGGTGACATTGTCATACTTAACGTTACGTACGTGAAAGTTTATGTAAATACTAGGAGCCAGCTTGTCTCTCTCTTGGACTTTCCAGATAGCGTAGCGGGAACACTGGTTTGTACAGTCAACGGCAATAAAGGTGGGACACATAGATCTTGAAATACTCGCTTCCCTGCATAGCGTCATGTGTGTTGCATAACTCCAAGGCAGTTTTTTGCGCATTTGCTATTAAAATCCACTCATCGCCGCAGAGTTATGCAACACACACAACGCCTAGCAGGGAAGCGAATATTTCAGGATCTGCGTGCGCATTCATTGGAATAATAAGGCCTTAGAACAAGTAGAACAGTTCGAATATTTAGGATCCATACTAACTGCGGACGGGAAAATGGACTCTGAAATTAACCACAGAATTCAGAAAGCAAATAATCTGCACTATAATATTAGTAACACCATTATAGGTAGCGTCGTATAAAGTGGGTATCTGGAGGAAAATCTGGGGGGGGTAAAGGCGGCCAGGGGCGTGGTGCTGATCACATCACCACCACCTGCGGGCGTGATCAAGAAAGTGTGGGGCCCTAACACCACACTCCCCTTTACGCCTTCACGGCGTGGTGCAAAACGCAGGGGAGCACCTTACCTAATATATTATAGGTAAAAAGGATATTAGTAAAGAAAGAAAAATGAAAATATATAAAACAGTCTATCTCCCTACGCTATTCGCGATTAAAATTACCACCTGAGCGCTAGTGTCGCTTCCAATATGGCCGCTCTACGTAGGATAGATCTTTGTTTACATTTAGTAGTAGTACTACATAATAGCAGCGTGTTATGATTGCTGGTATGGAAGAAACGTTAAAATTACGCGTTATATTTAAATATTGCGAATGCGACGTGAATTCCAGGAACTATAACGAAGGTGAAGCTGTGCTGAGAGCGAAGCATTAAATTATGATAATAAAAATAACACGGAAAATGCAGACGAAACTAATGTATACGCACTGGTACTTCAAAGCAGTGCTGTTTCATCTGCACTGCACCTCGGTTGTACGTAACTGCCTAACTCGTGCTCTCAGAAATGATTCGAAAATAAAGCAATTCACCTGTATTGCAAAGCTTGGGCAGGAAATAAATGTAAACATGCTGTTGTAGTTTTTCCCCAAAGAGGCAAGCTAGTTTAATAACACCGGATAATAATAATAACAATAATAACAATAACAAAAAGTTCATTGAGGCTATCTTCAGTCTTCACTGAAAATTGACTGACTGAATGAAACAGCAACATTAGCATGTCAATTATGTTTTTCTGACTTACCTTTATGATTTCGGACATTAATTAATTCTCATACTATTTTCATCTTCGCACTTAATCGACTTGCATCTGTTCCAAATTACATACATAATACATTGTTTTCGAAAAAAATATTATATTCATAAAGAACAATTTAAAATTTACTTTCATGGTAATAAAATCATCTTTCCCAAAGATTATTTCGGAAAATAAAGTAAACAGAGTCGTACATTCTTAGTAATTTCCTTGCCGCATTTCAGTTATGCTAATCTTGTCAATCAGTTCTGTTTTCTCTGATTTATTTAAACGTTTGATTTTGTTGATTCCACGGGGTGGAAAACACATGTAAGCTTTTCACTTGTCCATCACCAGTCCTGTTGTCCAATGTAAGCATCACGAATTAAATCAAAAACTTCAATAAGCAGAGGACAACGTCTGCACATCAACCGAGTTGCAGACCTCTGTGGCGTAGTGGTTAGCACAACGCGCTACGGCGCCAGGGGTCCCGCGTTCGAATCCCGGCCTGACCATGGGTGTTCTTTGTGAGTGTCCCTTCATCAATTTCATATCATCACTCATCCTCATCTTCGCGATTAGCCAAAAGTGGGAGAAAGCTGAGGAAAAATAAAAGTGGGCGCGTTGCACCACGCCATGAAGGCGTATGGAGTTAGGGCTCCACATTTTCTTGATCACGGCCAAAGGTGGGGTGATGTGATCAGCACCACGTCCCTGGCCGCCTTTACCCCCAGTTTCCTCCAGGTACGCACTTTACACGACGCTGGGTGGACCCCGGCGCCGCTTGAACAGGTGGAAAAAAATCCCTGTTCTCCCCCGGCAGGAATCGAACCCGGGTCTCTCGCATGATAGTCATTGGTCGTATTTGTAGAGCCCATATACAAGGTCTCACAACTCGAATGTAGCTGCTACGTTGAGTGGCACGGCTCTATCAAGTGTACTCTATTCCTACGTGAAAGACTGTTGTACACTTGAACTGCCAATAGCATTTCAGAAACCGCGTATATTTATTTACATTAACTTCGTTTTTGTAGCAGAAAAAGATGTCGATTTTTAAATCAATAACAAATAGAAGAGCTACGGGAATAAGAGACTGAAGTTTTACTTCCTCTCGGAACACCTCCACACATCTCACATTCTATTTCTGTCCAGCACGTTTGGACTTTGCCCTTCCTGAATTATCGACGTGTCACATGCTATCGATTCGCCTACTAGCACACAGAGGTCGATAAAGATTATTTACGCAATACTTGCCAGTTCTCGCAGTTCTTCAAATACCACAATTGTAGCTTGGTCGGTTTCTTTGTGACCCTCTCAAGCTAGTACTACTTGCAGCCGGCCTGACTGGAATTCTAAACCCGACTTTCAAGTATTTCGTGGCGCTGGTCGGGGAACGGCAAAAAGAGGAAACGATTCCTCAAATTTCTCAGCGTCTGTTGCAAGCAGAGAATAATTATGTAGGAAGAGGCTTCATGTTTTTGTTGCTGGGAGAATTATTACGTAACAATGTAGAGCTGTTAAAAGGGAAAGAGAGATAGAAAGAGAGAGAGGAAAATAAAGGCATCGAGAAGTGAGACCAACAAAGAGACAAAGAGGATAGATAGAGTCAAGGAAACAGAATGAAAGTAAGACAGACGGAGAGAAGAAGGGAGACTAACAGAAAATATAGGAGTGATAGATGAAATGAGAAGAGATGGATAGAGAGGAACAGAAAGATGGGAGAAATAGAAAAAGCGGGAGCCAACAAATAAAGAAAGAGGAGGAGAGATAGAGATGGAAAGAGAGAGCAACAGAGAGAGACGATAGAAGGTACAGAGTGAGGGAGGGAAGAGAGGAAGAGAAATAGAGAGAAATGCTAAGAGAGAGCAAAAGAAGTGCGACAAAGATAAATAAAAAGAAGGGAGACGGACAGAGAGAAGATAAGAGAGAGATAAATTAGGGAAGCGAGAGAAAGGAAAATACACAGAAAAAGAGTGGGATACCAAAAAGAGAGAAAGAGGGAAGACAGACAGAAAAAAGAGAGAAATTAAAATTGAGAGGAAGAGAAAGAGGGGAAGAGGCTATAAGAGGAACAGAAGGAGAGGAAAGAAGACATAGTGGGGAGCGACAGACAGGGATAAAGAGAGGAGACAGTGGAGAAGAGAGAACAAAAAGAGAAAGAGAGAACTGTTAGAGAAAAGGAATGAAGACTTAAAGAGGCAAACAGAGAGATAGGCGATAGTGAGACGAACAACGCAAGGCAGACCGAGAGATGAGGAGAGAGAAACAAAGAGAGAAATAGCTAAACGAGAGACAGAGAGAGAGAGAAATGCGGTTACCGTGATGGTAGAAACCAGACCTATTCAATAGACCAACCTTGGAAGAGTTAACTTTATCCGGATTTCGCCACGGATCACGGCACAGAAAAGGATCAAGGAGGTGAACGGGAGGTTAATGATCAAATCCAACAATAACCAGAGGAACAGTCGAGAAAGCACACAATGGCTGTCGCAACTCCATTATGTGAAATCCAGGAGTTTCCAGCCATTGTTCCAGGCCCTGCGATTTCCATTTGATCCAGCGGCTCGTTTCGTGCTACCACCAACCTCCTTCATTTCCCGCAACGCCAATAAAAGTCCGCCAACCCCCAAAAATTCCCCACCGACCCTCAACAAATGCGCCCCCTTCCCCTATCACTTTTCTGTTCGGAAACTTTTCCCATTGTTGGCCGTATTTCTGCTTCCGAAACGGGGCGATGTGGTTTCTCCAGGCGTGGAGAGAACTTTTCCTAGCCTAGCTGCTTGGAGAAGCGGAAAGGTATTTATGTATTGCAGTAACGTTCGGGAATTTAAAATAAATAAGACGTTCTGGAAATATATTATGCTTATTTTCGTTAGGGAAAACTTCCAGGAGAAAACATAATGAAAATTATCTTGCATGTAACTTCTTTGATATGGGCCCCTTTTGATCTACGAGAGAGCCGGCCTCCGTGGCGATGTAAGGCGTCCCGGGTTCGAATCCCGGCCTAGGCATGGATGTTATTTCCGTGTTCCTTCATTATATCATATCCCCATCGTCGCGATTAGCCACAAAAGTGAAGTAAAACAAACAAAATCAAGCTACCAGTGGCGGGAATTGGGTCCCAAAACCGGGGGGGGGGGCAGGTGCCAGAACTAGGGGGACAAAGACAGTATATTTCCCTTTGTAGATACGATTTAGCATAGTGCGAGGGCAAAAGTGGCGAAAACTGGTTGGGGGGGCAACTGCCCCCCTCGACACCCCTAATCACCGCCATTGGAAGAGGAGAGGAGAGAGGGGAGACATGATCGACTGATTGATTTGGTTTATTTTACTTCGCTTTTCTTCCACGTTTGGCTAATCGCGACGATGAAGATGATTGATTGATTACACGAAATAGGGCTAGTTATTGAAAGCTATTGTAGGTGGCAGCACGATAGTTCCGTCTTCACGTTTTTGATGGGCAATTGTTCTTCCATTTAAATACATGCGGAATTTGATGCTGAATGTCCTGTTGTGATATTAAATTTCAAGTGTCATTTCATCTTAACCACAGAAATTGTGTCGAAACATGATAGATACATAATCAGTGCTACGAAACTAGGATTTTAAATAAAGATGATTGTCAAGAACAGTAAATATATCGAAAATAAAACAGAAGGGCGAGGGGGGGAGGTGGCAGGGCGCCAAAATATCTAGCTACGAGGCTGAAGCAAATAGTTTTATTCGTGCACTGGTTACAAAATCGGAAATACTCACGAATTCCTGTGAAAAACTTGAAACATGGTCACTGGAACGTAGGCGAATACATCACAACAGCGTACTCAACACAACTTGTAAGGACACGACGTAAAGGAATAAAGAGACGAAAAGACAAAAACAAAACACGACGAAGAAATTCAGGAAGAGAAGAAACATCCTGTCGGAACATTCACTCAAGAACGAATACGAAGGGAGGTCGCGTTTGGAGCTTCACGAATAGCATAACAAATTATTATTTTTTGTATTTATGCAAAAAAAAAAAAATGTTACGTTACGTAAGGGAGTTCAGAGATTATGATAGTTATGCGGAGTAATATTTGCCCGTTGCACAGCTCCAAGAATGGGAAATACAGTGTAGCCATATGCATTGTGTGCATGTCACTATACTGAGTAAAATGTCCCTGTTCAATTTTTCCATGGTAGTTAGTTGTTGTTTTATTAAACTTGTTTTGTTTTACTTAACTTTTCTGCCACTTTTGTCTAATCGCAAAGATGAGGATGAGTGTTGAACACCCATTCCTGGATTCGAACTCGGAACCCCTGGAACCGTAGAGCGCTGTGCTAAGCAATAGCAAGTTAAATGCGGTTACGCGTACTCAAGATGCACTTTCGTTGGCTTTTTAAAACACAGCACATTGACGCCGGAGGTACCAGATTCGAATCCTGGTCAAGTGTGGATGTTATCATTGGGTTTGTACAATTACCACTCCTTCACTTCATCCTCAACGTCGCGTTTAATGCAAGAGCTTGAAAGATAAGGAAGTAAAGGTACTCCATTCACATTGCAACACGCCGTGGGGAGAGGGGGTATAGAGGCCGCCCACACACAAAGTCGGCTAATTTGTCGTGGTGATAGCCGGACCCTGTGGCCGAGTGGTTAGTACATCGCGCTGCGATGCCAAGGGTCTCGGGTTCGAATCTCGCTCGGGCTTGGTCGTTTGTGAATGTCCATTCATCAATTTCATTCCCATCTTCCCAAATTAGCCAAGAGGCACAAAACGCGAAGTAAAATAAACTAAATCAATCAATCAATTGTCGTGGTGATATGATCAGCACCAGCCTCCTGTCCCTTTTAACCCTACCCAGGTAAGAGGCTGCGTGAACCCCAGAGCCAGGAGCAGCTTAGAGGGCCGGGCGACTGCTCGGGGGAGTCCCCCTTGATTAGCGCCAAACCTTTATTTCTGGTTACACACGCGTGTCTTTGTTTGTATGTTTAAGTCCACATTATGCACAGCGGCTAATCGGGGCTGGACCCACAGTTTAAAGTGGGATCCAAACCACTGTGCGATGTGCCTCCACTGGGTATAGAACCCGTGGACGAACGAGGTAGAAAGATGCGGGGGGCTGGTCTCTTACCTGGCAGTCAGACGCCCCTACCACCTGGCCACCGCGGTTCTCAAAGGCGACGCAAAATGACCACAATTGAAATAATTTCACACGAATTGCTTCAAACGGATTACTGGGAAAAGCAACGAACACATTTTACGTCACAGCGAAGAATTCAGTTCACTGAAATATCAATGATAAGACATGCAGACCAACAATTCCATAAAAATATCAACTACAAACTTAGCACCTATCTGTGTAATGACTAACGCTGTATTCAGACGAGCCGGGTTCGATTCCAGGCTATTCATAGACAAAAAGAGTAAGCCACTTATAAAAACAACGATAGATAGCAGCACAGATATATAAAAAATCAACTTAAAAGCATTACAATAGACAGATTTGCGTCCAACAAAACTTGAAGCGAAAATGCATTCTAATACATTACACTTGAAAATAACTAACGGAAGCCAATACATGGAGCCAGAGAGAAATAATAACAAAATAACTAGTAAGTTAACATAAACGAAGATATTTGGATAGTAAAGAAATAAAAAGTGGGAGTCAACACTAGTACGAATTTACTGAATGCCTCTCATGTTTCTAACAAATGGCGATACAACTTACTCTGGGTATTTATCAAACTGATAAAAGAACGATAAATCCTTACGCATTTTATGCATTACAGACGATTTATGGGTTAATTATGGCAATATCATAAAAAAGTGTTTTCTTCGAAATTACCGGGTGTACTGGCCACATTGGTCGTGTCAGAGGACAATATCAGGTGTGCCCCCAGACTAGTATATTGTTGAATTTTATTTGTGGTCATTTCCGGAGTTGGACAAATTAAAACTGAATTTCTTTCATCTCTCAGGGTGCCACCTAAATTTTCGCACAATATTAAGACCTAAAACTCCCTTTTTCCCTTTTCGGTTAATTTTACCATGATATTGCAACACTGCGCGAATGAAGACCTACAACAATGAGAAAGTACGAATAGGATGAGAATCTCCGACGCTTGAAATTGTGGGAAAAAAGGGTCGTAAAGAGAGAGAACAGGGCCAGCCTGGAAATATGAAGACCTTGTAACTTACAAGAATTCTCACAAGAAGCCCCGGCAGAAGATTTCATAACTTGACTCCTGGAGGGCACATAGGGGTGACCCCAAGGTCGTCGGTTAGAGTCGTAGATTCTATTTGTGCTTTCGAGTCGGGGTGAGGATTTTAAAGGAGCCGGCCAATGATACTTAGTTTACCATTTTTTTTCACAAAAATATTAACATTAAGCACACTGTACACATTGTAATGTATCTTGCCTTACTACAGGGTGCGACAGAAAAACCTGATGATTTTTAAAATGATGTAACACTAAATAAAAAGAGTTCGTCTTTGTGTGCTAGCCTTACAGCCATGTCTATGCCATTATTATTGAAAAGAAAAAATGATTTTAACGTATTGCAAATAGCGCCCACACCCTGCTGGAGTCTGTCGTTGAAACTTCTATTCGCATTTTGCAGCATGTTTCTCGGCATGTAGTCAGGGGGAGGGCTAAGCAGTGACGTGCACTGAGGAGTAGCTAGTCTAGCAGAGATAGATCAATCAATCTCACATCTCGAATTATATTCAAATCACAATATTTATTGTCTTGTTAAAGCCACCACAGCTCATATGCAACACCTTCTTTTCCACGCACTTCTCGGCCATCGGTGTTCTCCGCGGGCAAAGCAGGCTGGATACCCTAGCTCGCTCTTCTTCAGCCAGGCCAGTTTCCAGGTAGAAACGGCCGGCCCAAGGAAAAGGAAGATTTCTACCTCTACTTCCCTTGCCCCCACGCCCCCCGCTGCAATGGTTGAAAGCCCAGGCTTTCAGGTCCCCCAGTCTATCTCCTATAGGACAGATAGGGGATTGGTTTCTCATAATTTTTTTTATAAATCCTCTAAAGAACACAGGGTAAAATTTTCTGCAGTACTTATGTTCTCTGTATTTACACAACCTTTTACACGTTGTACAATATGTGTGTATGTATAATATGGGATGTAGTTTTATTATTTATAAAATGGGAACGTGTTATGTGCAGACAATAATGTTATGCTTTCTTTCTTTTTTTCTTTTTCAAATATGGAATATATAATGATTAAATTACAAATATGTGCTCAGGCTCTCTCTGACTCTCGTTTTAGTAGTGTTTTATTTAAATATACTACTCGTTGTCTCTAACAGTCATAAATACGGATGTATTTATTTGTGCAAGAGAGCGCGTGTTCATATTGTTGTTGGTTTGGTTTATTTTACTTCGCTTTTCTGACACATTTGGTTATCGCGAAAATGAGGATAGAGTGATGATATGATAAAATTGGTGAAGGGACCTCATATGAACAATCCAGGCCAGGATTCGAACCCGTGATGAGTGCGCATTCTTGTCCTATGTGTTGCAGTGAATAATGAAATAATTTGGAATGAAAAATGTATCTCAGAACTCAAAAAGTCAAATGAATATCATTGAAGAAACTACAAAAAAGTGTGTTGTGTTTTGTTTCCTGTCACCAAATCAACCAAGCGCGGGGGAGTGGTTATCACAACGCGCTACGACACCAGGCGTTCCGGGTTCGAACCCCGACCCGGACATGGGCGTTCCCTGTGCTCGTCCCTTCATCAGTTTCATCGTATCATCTTCACAATTAACCAAATGTGACAAAAAAGCGACGCTAAGTAACAAAAATGAAATCAAATCATTGATTGATTGCTCAAATTGGTTTATTTTACTTCGCTTTTCCGCCACCCTTGGTACAACAAAATAGATGAAGGAACACACACAAAGAACACAAATGGCCAATCCGAGATTCGAACCCAGGATCTCTGGCTTAAAGTGAAATCAAATAGTTTTTTATTTTCGAATGTGGGTGGGGGTTACGTGTACTTTTTTCTAGTACTCATTCATAATTTTTGCAATCTTTTCCTGTTATTGACATTCTTCTTTTTTGAAGGAAAACTGGCCCTAAAGGGAGGAGGGGTGTGACTCACACCAACCCTCCCCATTGAGTACGCCACTGACTGCTACCCCAAGTGTCGACGTCACCGCACGTCACTGGGGCTAAGGTGGCTGGAGCCCCCTCCGAAACTAATTTAAATAGTGAATAGTGGGAATTAATTTTACTTCCTTGGTAGGATTAAACATTAGATCGAAAACATTTAGTGTATAATAGAGGAACCAGTTTATATTTTTATATATTCTACCATTTAATCCAAAGAATAGCTAAATGGATCCATAGCTCCCAAAATTTATAATTTTCTTTGCGAGAGGTCACACAATATAAACTTTGAGTAAAATTTGGCCCTAACTTTTAAAGCCATTTTTTTAAACAGAATGTGTAAAAGTGAATAACAAAATACAATAACTATGATTTTCAGTACATTAACTGTACAAAATGTAAGAAGAATAATGGACAACAATTGTGTTAGATATTCACTGATACGGTGGATCGAGTAGCAAAATCTCTCCATTTATATAATAATAATAATAATAACAACAACAAAATGTGGATTATTTTAATTTTAATAACTTATAATAGTTATTATTATAACATGACAAATGTAATTATTATTATTGTTATTATTATTTCTGCTAAACAAGCTTTATCAGTGGCTTACCTCTCCTACAAATATTTCTGGCGACGCCTGTGCTGATTAGGGAAATAAATCCTGGCTACAGGCCTGTCGGCATGGTTGCTACATCGTGTTGAATCGGTGCCTCTCGTTCAGGTACGGAACATGTTTTTTCGGCATACACTTTGGATATTTAATAACACCACGAGACAAGCTGCAAAATCTGATTTGAAGTTTCAACGACCGACTAAAGCATTGCATAAACATCATGGGTGCTATTTGCATGTTAAAAATCATTGTTTCTTTTTAATAATAATGTTAACTGATATACTGTGATACATGCACGTGCAATCCAGTACAACAAGGCCAGCATTGGTTGCACACAGCATAACTGTTGCAAATTACTTCTTTTGGTTTTTAATTATTTTTTCCGTGTTGCCTCAACAGAATCAACCTGCAAGCCCCCCAAGGCTTGCCCTTTTCCGATATGGGGCCATCAGCACCATCTCGCGGCGTGGTGACAAAACATCTGCGTAACATCACCCTGGCCGGCCTGTAGCCTGCGATGCAACCAAGGGCCCGAAAAATAAACAGGCGACCTTAAAGGGTACGTTGGGTGGACGCAAATTCTTTTTCCCAATCGGCTAGGGCGGAAAGAAAGCCAGAGTGCCATCGCCTCAGCCTGTTGATGTCCTCAGTGTTGCGAACTGCACGATTGAGTGTCCAAGTGTACTGTATACTGTCAGCGATGTAGCACATCCACCAAGCTAGTTTAAAATTTATATTCATAAATAAACTATAAAGTTTCAAAACTCAGAAGAAACACAAGAATATGATTACTGACATACGGATGACATATTCTATGTGAAGACAAACGTTTACAGGGCGTTCGGTCTATTTTGACAGCCAACATGTTCATGGACAGATCCGCCAAATAGAGTTGGTAAAATTTGCTGTTTTTCGGGCGGGTGAATTTCTATTTGTTTGCTTCAAAAACTTTAGTGTTGGCATTGTTTACTATTTGCTACGGAAAGAACTACGTGATGCCAAAGTGGATTTGTGAATATTGCAATGTGTGAAAATATTGAAAATTGTTCCAATCATCCGCGATCGTCTGTTACATTAAATACGTTTGACAACAGACCAACTGAAATTCGAAAAAACGGGCAACTACGCCAGGACATTCATCTTTCCCCTTAGAGACGTTAAGGAAACAGTATCAAGTAGAGTGCTCATTTTTTTTCAGTATAACGTACCATGTAGAAGCAATGAATTCTTGGTTTTCTTCATTTTTCGGAATCCGCACGCCATTACTATGACAGATACATAAGACATTGTTATCTTAGTACAATTTCCTCATTGCCATTTTGACACTAATTTCTTACGGAAGATTTGGGCCCTACCTGAAAAAAATAATCTTGGCTCTGGTGTGGTGAGCCTGGTATGCATGCCCATATACCTGTCTACTCCAGTGGAGAAAGGTTTTCGAAGACAACGAAGAGAAGCACTCTAAAAGCTAAAACTTCTTCGTTGAGTTCTTGTAGATCATCAAGTTTTACGCCTGACGTCGTTTGTCCTGCTTAATTGGAGGTCGCGAACCGGAAGTGGCCAACTACAACATCCGGTGACGTCGTCTTCCTTCGGGCATTTCATGGGTATTTTCAAGAATGGAGACCCAGTGTTGCCAGCACCGTAAAAAATGTTCCTGTGTTTAAGTCTATGCACAAATAGAATAATTGGGACTGGGCATATAGATTAAAGTCGGATTCGATCTACTATGTGCTTCAATCGGGTATCGAACCCAGGACCTTTTCATTACACGGCGACCGCGATATCACTACGTCATCGGGGAAGTAGTGAAAGTAAAAACTGGCAACCTTTCTCCACATTGGGGCTAATACGAGGCGACTGACGACTCGGGGGATCGAATCCTGGAACTAAACTAATCGTTTTGCTCCAGAAAAACCTCGAGGAAAAGAAAGGAACATTGTGATCACCAAACATGATGGGAAATAACTGTAAAAAACTGTAAGTGCAAAATGGAACTCACCATAGACATAAGAGCCCTCCAAGAATTCGCAAAACCAAAATAAATGCGACAGACTTAACTAAAATAAACGCTAGAGGAATACTTGGAACCATATTAACGCGACGAGAATGCTCGAAACCAGTATATACGCGACAAGAACTTTCAGAACAAGTATAAACGCGACAGGAATTCTCCAAACCAGTATAAACGCGACAGAAACTCTCCAAACCAGTATAAACGCGACAGAAACTCTCCAAACCAGTATATACGCGACAGAAACTCTCCAAACCAGTATATACGCGACAGAAACTCTCCAAACTAGTATAAACGCGACAGAAACTCTCCAACCCAGTATAAACGCGACAGAAACTCTCCAAACCAGTATATACGCGACAGAAACTCTCCAAACCAGTATAAACGCGACAGAAACTCTCCAAACCAGTATAAACGCGACAGAAACTCTCCAAACCAGAATAAACGCGACAGAAACTCTCCAAACCAGTATACACGCGACAGAAACTTTCCAAACCAGTATAAACGCGACAGGAACTTTCAGAACTAGTATATACGCGACAGGGGCGCTCAAAACCGGTTAAATTCGAGATGAATTCTCGAAACCAAAATAAACTCAATAGAGAAACATCGACTTTTCGGCAATATCTGGTCGTCATCGATATTAAAATTTAGATACATGTGACAGGCAAGAAGAATGAGAAAGATCCTTACTACAACACAGGAGATCTCTTCTCAGTTGCTATGGCAACAAGGGAATGGGGGAGATGCGAAAACGTCCCCACCCTCACGTTCCAGCAATAGCGGAAGCCCAACTGGAAGCTGGAGATTTGAGAGCGGTTGACCTTCAGGATCCGCAGGCTCCATGACGACTCCCAGGCTAAAGCCTCAGAGACGAGACCAGCAGCGGATGCTGTTTCCAGCGCCCAGGAGCAGAGATCGTGGGAAAACGATCCTGTGAAGCTTCCAGCAACTGTGAGGAAGCGCATCCTTTCTCCTAATCCCTTGTCGACAGAAAATGCTGAGGACACAGGAGGCTTTGTCTTTACAACCTCCAATTTGCCGCTGGACCATTGGTCTGTACCACAAAGATTATTTCTTTTTTTAAAATTTTAAAATACTATCGTTTCTAAAACTGCTACGAAATTCAAAATTTTGAAATATTACATCTGCTTAGAATTCCTTCTAGAACATTATTCGTGTGGTTTGCCTCACTGTTGTCTATATTTCTGTAATATATAGGGTGAATTTAAGGGAGATTTACAATTTTCGACGCTGTATTTAGTCGTGAGACAAAGTTTGTGCATTTTTAACGGCGGGGCTTCACCCTAGCGAATGCTTATGGAATGAATAATGTTAAACAAAAGAATTAATTTACATTTTGTGTATTATACAGATCACAATAAAGAATAAAAATTTACAAATTTGCATGTTCCTTAGTCCTAACCCATATGTACTTGTCGACTGTTGCTGAGAACTAAGCATCAATCAACTACTGCAAGATGACGTGCAAGATTTTGCAGTTGACTTGGAAGTTTTGAATGTTTCGCCGAACTAAAAAATTAATTTAAATTTCGTGATGTAGATTGTGAATGGAAATTTACGGGAAAAATAGGATGTCAATACAGGAGTAATAGTAGTAAGAGAAAACATACCTGCGGTGCTTCGTAACTGCTACAGACACCTAGACAATAGGGAAAGAAAAGCACCCTTGATTGGTCAAGAACGGATTCTAATTAATTATATGCCAGGGGTCCCGTGTTCGAATCCCGACCTGGGTATACATGTTTTTGAGTGTCCATTCGTCAATTTCATCATGTCATCACTCATACCCATGTTCGCAAATTAGCCAAAAGTGGCACAAAAAGCGAAGTAAAATAAAGGAATTCAATCAATCTAATGAATTATATGGCAGGCCCTGATGCTCAGAGGGTTTTGCGCCATGGATTATATGGACAATGCACCAGTTGTGCATTTACGTATTTCAATATCATTGGAATGGGCACTGTTATTACAAAAATGCGTTATGATAACTTATATATATGAGAAACTGTACGCTCCAACAGTTATAAAAACATTCCAAAATCTCGTTAACCCACCCACACCATCTGCAATGTTTATTTTCAATAAAAGAACCAGGACGGTGGCCTAAACCCTGTACCAGCTAACTGTAGACCAGGCGAATGAGAACAAGTCTCTGCGCAAGTAGTGACGCGAGACGGCTCCACCAATGAACAGTGAGAGAAATGGGATTGCGTGATGGGCGACGGGAGTTTTCCCGATGTCCCTGCTTCGCTCTGTCAGCGTTGCAAACTTTTGATAACAATAATACCGAACGCACATGGCAAACGGACCGTATCTTTGTCTCCAGGCACGTACGCTTGGTTTAGGATTTTCTTAGGGAAATATTAGGGATAAAACTGCAAGTGCAAATTTTGACAAGCCGTGCATTTAGCGTACGGACGCTGGACCGTACGGTTGGCAACGCTGCGCTTTCGCCGCTCGATTTCGCTCCTCCTCCTATGCCGCTTGCGCTGCCCTGCTCTACAGTTAGCTGAGACAGGGTATAGTGTCTATCTTGCCACCTATGTTCTCGGGTCCGAGCAATGGCGTGCGCAGAAGGGGAGGGGGTGATGGGGCTACAGCTCCTCCGAAATTTTTAAAAACAGTTTTAAATAAAAGAACTGAAGTATTCGAAAAAAAACAGTGATAAATGCAAATTCCCCTTAAATGACTCACCAACTTTTTAAAAATCTCATAAATCCTGCCATGTATCATGATATTAATGCACACGAACAATGAATATTTACTATTTTAAATGTTATTTACTAATTTCAATAACCAAATATGTAGCAATAACAAATAATAACAATAAAATGATAATATTAATAATAATAATAACACGACACATTATTGATATAAGACGGCGTCACTGAAATTCGATTGAAACCTGATGCAATGTGACCATAGCTACTAGGGCATCCGCTACCATGGCCGTATTTAGAGGGGGGTTTCTAGGGTTCAAACCCCCCCCCCCCGAAACTTCTGACATGTTGGATTAATGGAAGTTCATAAACCAAAATCTATAACTCATTTTCAAAATTTTTTTCGAAGCATCTCAAAACTACAAGGAGACAATGTTGAAACGATCCATCTAGAATTTTCATACATTTGGAATTCTGAAATTTGAGTGAAACAGGATTTATTCTCGAAATCGCAGCCCACCGGCGACTCCTCCATTTTCACTTGTGCTGTCCTCTTTCCAGTGTTCCTGCTTCACAAGGAATATAGACTGAAAATTTCCTCACGATTGTCCCAAAATTCCCATTCCAACTTTTAAATTCCCTGTCCGATAAAGTCGAAAATCCCCCTTGATAGGAGTTCAAACGTAGGATCTCCACTTTCGTAGCGCATTACATTCGAGACTGAGGTTATACAATCCATGCACCAGGCTCAGTTTTTAAAAAGAATAATTGGTTCCACACTTTTCAAAATTCCAAAAATTAAGTTTTAAGGTCAAACAACAAAAACTTTGACTAAAATTTCTATCTAACTTTTAAAGCTTTTTCTAAAAGGTATCTAAAATTTAATAACAAAGTATAATAATTGTGCATTTCAGTACACACTCTACGAAACGTAAAAAAAAAAGCCTTGTGCTGGATCACTCATCTGCTGCATTGAGTAAGCCCCCTCGAGGATATAACAATAATAATTATTATTATTATTGGTATTATTATTATGGAAAATAATTGTTTTATTATTAAATTTTAATTATTATTGTATAACTGTTATTATTTCTATTATTCAAATTTCTGGCAACACCCATGAGAACAATTATGAATGAACCCCTCCCGAAATTTTTTCCTGCCTACGGCCATGTCCGCTACGAAACCTTGCAGTGAGCAACACTGCTGGCGTATCGCGCGATCAGCGCCCTAAAGCAAAGACAACGCAGATCACTGCAGCCAAGCCCCCTACCTTGAAGAGCCGTACCCTACATGATCCATTTCCGCTTGAGACTCCGAGAGGAGGGTCGTTGAAACGTTGCACCATCCACGGCACGCCGTCAGCATTGCAATTGCGAACCGAGATGATCCTGTTCCCACATCTCGGGAGGGACGTGTCGCGAATGTCGATGGGCGGAGGAAGGGGCAATTTTGATCCAGAGACAACCGGCTGCCACTTGCCGTAAGCACCAGAGCAATTGGGGATTCTTCGCTTCTCGCATCACAAATATCTCTGACAGGCAGCATCCTGAACAGGGGCAGCTGGTCGCAACACGAGATGATGAGATGTAGGCACGAGACAAAAATGAAGTCCGCTTTACGAACAGACTTCCAAATGTTGTTCTTCCTGATAGTCTGGCGCTTCAGAACGTGAACTATGGCGTAAATCTTAAAGTAAGGGCAGTTGCGTCGCCCCAGTCGAATCTGGTTGTGCTTACTTTTGTAAAGCAGCACTGCAGCATCTGCGCATGCATTAATCTGTGCCATGTACGAAATTCGAACATTCTAGAGTGAATTTGCTATCGTTTTAGATATCAAAATTAATTATTTTGTAACCTCTCTTGGCATAAGACAAATATTTTTAAAAAGGTATGTAATTTCCAACTTTAATTATTTTATGTAGATATTGCAAAACCTTAAATTACATTATGTAATTATGCAAAACCACGGTTACATGTAAATATCGCGGTAAATGTCTTGTTATATCGGAGACACATTTCTTCATTTTTACAGAAGAAACTACTTACGGAAATGAGTTTTTGAAAGTTCGTGGAGGTATTTTCTCACCGTAGAATGCTGCACAACAAGAAATAAGCACTTTTGATGTAATAAACTTGCATTTTGTGCAAAGCGACAGCATTATGCTGTTGTTTCTATTATGTACCTGCAGATGGCGCGAGCGTCGAAAGTCACGCGGTCTCGCCAGTGTTTTCAAACATGCCTTTTTTTACGAGATTTTTTTTTAACTATGCTTACCTAACCTTACCCAACCTTGCCGGAAATGGTCCGTGGGGCTATCCGTCAATGGTTTGTGATGACATAATGAACACGAAAGTAGGTATTTTTCGGTTAAGGTTGAAACACTGCATACCCACTCCAAATCGACAAAACACAAGCACGACGCGCGATGATCCACAGCTGTGCGCGCCATATTGTATGTTCCGCAACGGAAGAAAGGAACCAAAAGAATTACTCGTAATTTGAAAAATCGAAGTTATTTCCGTGTAAAAAGCATAATGGCACCACCTTCAACTATGTTCCGCAATACACAATTGGTAAGTACGAACCATCCGAAACACAAAATATCCGATTTTAATGTGTCTCCGATATAACAGACATTTACCAATATGGCCAAGTTGCCTTTGCATTTTGTCAACAACTTTTCTGTATAAAAAAGGGAGCAACTAGTGTACTTTTCTGCCTTCTTTATCCGGTTGCCGTTAGGCTGTTATCATAGGTTAACCCTTACTTTCGGGCGAATCGGCCTATTGGGCTAGTTCCTCACAAACCTACGCTTTCGGACGACGGTTCCTGCGATACTAACAAACCGTTGATTAATCTTGAAAGGGTTGCCCGTTAGAAGATTTGCAAGCAGATCTGCATCAGTAAACTCGATTCAGGATTGCCAGTGATTAAGTTTTATTGTGGTTGTGCAAAAGGACAATAAATAAGACTTTATTGGAAGAAATTTCCATAACCTTTGATTCCAACTAAAGAAAGGTATTAATCCAACACCAGTAACCAGTCAGGGCCTGGTCATCAGTTACCCTGTCAGCCTGACCGAGAAGTCCGATTTGGGGTAACCCAGCTGTGTCACAGTGACAGGTCCTGGGGGGGGGGGTGTTGTTAAGTGTACTTTTCCTGCCTTTGACGTTCTTTTATTAGGAATACTGGGCCAAAGGAGGGGCGAACCCTCCCTTTGAGAACGCCACTGGGTGAAGCATACTCGAAGCTTTAATGCTCTGTTTGTGTCTGTGGGTTGCATTAATGTAAATTCTAGCGTGTGCCGCCCATGAGACTTGGGGAAATTAAAATATGACGTAATCTATATGGCTGTCGCGTTAAACTACCTTTTAAACTTCAAGTATACATGGCTTTGAGCGAAGTTATGGCTTGATTCTACAGAGATGGAATGTAGAATATAGATTTTATATACAAAGAGTGTTGACTGTTTTTAAGCCCATTTTATGCAAAGAAAGGCTAATCGACACTGGACCTACAGTTTAAAGTGGGGTTCGATCCACTATGAGCCTCCACCGGGTGTTGTACCCGTGACCCCTTGATTACAAGGCGACGACGTTACCACTACGCCATCGGGGAGGCCTTATTTACAAATATATTTTGCTGTAAAAATGTAGAATTTTGTGTCTACTAAACTTTAAAGTTTTACGCCTGATAGATAGTGGGCACAAGAGAGGTGACTAAAATTCAGTTTTGAACTTTCTAAACCTTGAACCGCCGATCTCCGTAGCGGAGTGGTTAGAGCAGCTCCCGGGTTCGAATCCCGATCTGGGCACGGGTGTTCTTTGTGAGTGTTCCTTCAACAATTTCATCATATCATATAACTAACTCACCCTCGTCGTTGCGATTAACCAAAATGGCAGAGAAACGACGCTAAATAACAAAAATTAAATCAAACCTGATAATGCTTTGATGAAGTTTGTTGGAATATCCTGGGAGATTATGCGACACGCAATACGCAGCTCAACGGCGGGTTGCATGATCAAGGATATAACTTTTTCTACATTTCCAAAAATAAGAGCACAATAATGTATTTGTTGCATGTTTTCTTCAATCTCTTCGGCCACGTTTCTTTGATCCGCCATTCGGAATACAGTTGTAGATAGACAAGAAAGAATAGGACAGCAAGAAAGGGAAGAAATTTGCCAGCCAAGCGCTTCACCAATGACCTTACCTTCCCGTGTCTCTCTCCGCCATTCATTTTCATTTGACCAGGGACAGCGCTATCTAGCCTGGAGGCAGGGTATAATGGGCCCTCCTTCATGTGTGCTTCTTTGAAGCTGACAATTACGAGGAATAGTGCCTCTGGCACAAGGAAAGGGCCGCCGAATAGATTTTCTGGCTAGATTCGAGGTGGGTTAGTCTGGGTGTCTCTTATGGGAACATCATTCTGCGGCTCTTCTCTATAATTTGAGGTTAATCTCTCTGCTTATATTGGGAAGTGAACTCGTGAAATTGATGACAGCATCATTCTTGCGTCTCCTGGTACTCGAAGGCAGAACATCTTTCAATCCTTCTGTGTGCGTACATGTGTCTGTGTGTCTCTTTCCTGCATAGAGCTGAGTTATTTTTTTATAATTTCACTTTATACACAGAAAGGCTAATCGGGACTGTACCGAAATGCCGAACCACTGTGCCATGTGCCGTGGAGTAGCACAGGATTTGCAGTAAAGTCTCAGGTCTGTCGTAGGTTCGATTCCCACCACCGGCAGAAGAAATATCACCTAAGACGAGAGAAGAGGTGCTCCCTGGAAACGTAGTGTTAGAGTAAGTATGGTTTAAGGCACTAGACAATGGATAATGTCAAATTAACATTGCACGCCAATGCAGAATCATTGTCACTAACATTCAACTACGTTTTTTAATTGAATTGCGCACAGCTTTCTGCCACTTTTGGCTAATCACGACGATGAAGACGAGTGATAAAATAATTCACTCACAAATAACACCCATGCCCAGGTCGGAATTCGAACCCAGGACCCCTGGAGTCGCAGCGCGCAGTGCTAACCACTCCGCCACGGGGTAATTTTGCAAGAAATCAGGCTTCTATCCGGTAAATATACTGTACTTGACCAGTTCTTAATTTACGCAAATATGTCTGCGATCGTTACTTTTCAAAATTAACATGTTAACACAGTTATTTTTAGAATATCAATAATGCTACGCTAACATATTTACCGCCAAAGGTAACACGTTACGTTGCTCCCCAATCTTGCCAATCGCAATGGTCGTGGTTAGAAACACAAATTTCTTCTCTCATCGATCTTCCTCATGCTAACCACTTCATCGTAGAGGTCGGCACTACTCGTGTCGGATACTTCATTACCTAATTGCAGGTCGAGAGCCCTTCTAGCAAACGACACCGTTCATTTGGCGGACAATTGTCCCTCCAGGCAAACTACGGGAGGTCA
Organism: Lepisma saccharinum; assembly: GCF_977018435.1. NCBI lineage: Eukaryota > Metazoa > Arthropoda > Insecta > Zygentoma > Lepismatidae > Lepisma > Lepisma saccharinum. Next base: position 89,275,852 of record NC_139238.1, on the reverse strand, counting down.
CCTTGACGAACGCAAATCCTCACACAATGATGGAGCAATAAATGAAAAAAAGTATTCTACGCAGCGCCCAAAGCGTTGCGAAAGAAGCAATTTCGAAAATGAGGGGGAGGGAGGGACGTTAAACTTACATAAATTGTGCTTTCGTTAACTTCCAAGGGTGCAGTGAAATACTACACAGATTTAATGGCATAATGGTTATGATGTTGTAGTTTTTATGTTAAGATGCTCCAGGATCTTCGGACTTTTTCACCAAATACTTTCTAGAGAATTTTTCTACTTTCAAAACAATGATACGATATTTCAAATTCTGAAAAAGTGCATTTGCTTACAAAAGAAACGGTGCATAAACGCACTCGCTTCTCATCACTAACATCGCATGCTTAATTTCTCTCGCACTGCCATCTAGTTTTGTTTTTATATACTACTTCCAGTTGAACTGTAATGGAGAGAAAAATGATCGAAATAAACAGAGGAGAGACAAAGAAAGAGAGAAACCAAAGGGAAGAAAGAAAGATAAGCAACGAAAGAGAAACGGCAATATAAAGATAGTGACAAAGAAAGTTACAGGGATACAAATGGGGAAAAAGAAGAAGAGAGAAATGTAACGCAAGCTAAAGGAACAGAAGAAGGAAAAGAAAACACAGCAAGAAGAGACAGAATTAGTCACCACTGACGCCTTTAAATGGCTAATCCACCTTTCTTACATTTCTCTGGTATCAGTTCCTTAGCAGTTAATAAGTTCATTAGTATAACTTTGGCGCAGTGATGTCGACCTCCGTGGCGGAGTGGTTAGCACAGCGCGCTGCAACGCCACGGGTTCCGGGTTCGAGTCACGGGTAAGGCATGTGTATTTGTGTTTGTCCAAACGTGATAAACTGAGAATACTGTAAAAATTGAAAAAGCGTAAAAGTTGAAAAAGTGTGAAAAGAGGGGAATACCACCGCGTAGGGGTATTTAATTTTTTAAAAAAATTGTAGCGTCATTGCCTTATAATCAAGGGGTCCCGGGTTCGATACCAGGTGGAGGCACATAGTGGTTCGGATCCCACTTTAAACTGTAGGTCCAGTCCCGATTAGCCTTACTGTGCATAAAGTGGACTTAAAACACCAAATCAGTCAATCAAGTATAGACTTTGATAGACATTGATGGATGACTGCAAAATATGTAAATTTACTGTAACTCATTTCGGGACGCCCGTGACAGCCACTGTAAGAATGAATCACTCTCATTATTGTAAACACAAGAAAATAATTTTATCCAGTAATGTTATTAAAAACACAAGTTTCAATTTGGATTCACACTTAAGTCTAAATAAATATGAACAATAAACGCTTGGCGGAGATTCTCAAATAAAGATGATTGATTGGTTTGCTTTATTTTACTTCGCCTTTTGTGCCAATTTTGGCTAATTTGCGAAGATAAGGATGAGTGATGATATGATGAAATTCATGAATGGATACTCACAAACACCCATGCCAAGGCCGGGATTCGAACCTGAGACCCCTGGCGTTGCAGCGCGATGTGCTAACCACTCTGCCACGGGGGTGGTTTAAATAAAGGTGATTGCCCATTGGTTGCTAGTAGCGACTTTAACATGGAAGAGCTTCTCTCTAATTCCACTGAAACAATTGCAGCATGCTGAAAGCAAGCAATGCCCCCAGGCAGTGGCGGTGATTAGGGGGGCAGTTGCCCCCCAAATTTTTGCCACTTTTGCCCCCGCACTATGCTAAACCATATATACAAAGGGAAATATACTGTCTTTGCCCCCCCCCCCCAGTTTTGCACTTTGCCCCCCTCCCTGGTTTTGGAACTGCCCCCAAGATTTAATTCAGTGAGCAGCGGATAAATTCTGACCTGACAAAACTTGAAAAATAGGGGTAGGAGCTATCGCTATAAGTCTACTTTGTTTTCTGGAAATGGTTGCTTATCTGTGGCAAGCACTAACGAGCATAAACATTCCATTTTAAATAAAATCTGACTATATAACGAAAATGAGATTACCTTCCAGGAAACTATTTTAAATACTCAAAATTACCTAAAAATTAGCAAAAAATTTACATTAGCCAATGGAAACAAAAGAAATTTTTGAATTTGAATTAAAATTTGTTGGGTGCGTTAGCACCCGTCACACTATACGGGGTCCAGCCCCTTATCATAACAAAAATAAAAGCGTGTCTGAAAACTAAAATTACCTTGGTTAAAAGCTGAGGCTAAAAAGGGTGCCCAGCACAAATAACGACAAAACACAGGACGACACAGAATTATACTGGCCATGGGGCCAGTCGCCAGATCCTCGTTAGTCTGCAGTCCAGGGTGTACTACGTGGAAGTGAGGTTGACCATTGGGTGCACTACGTGGAAGGAGCATCTTTACACCCCGGAAATAAAATGACTAAACAAATTGCCTTTATTCAACCAATTCTTTCATGTTACGCTATATTATATCTTCGAACAATCTTGCAACATTTTTTAGAAAAAGAAAATATGCAAAATTATCATAACTTGCCCTACACATTATACTTAAAAAATACTGAGGAGGAAGGGGTTGAAGCCCCGAAACCAACCCCTCTCGAAAAACCAAATCGCCACAGGTACATTGTGCAATGGTCTTTTTTAAATTTTACTTACTACCTCATGTACGCTCCCTTGAATCTATCCCCCAAAAAAGGTAATTTGAAAATTCCTAATTCTCGTTTCGTACGACCATGGTTTTGTGAAATGTACGAAAAGCGAAACAAACCAAAAATAACTTCCACCACAAAACTTCTCTGGTCAAAAGAAAGAAAAAAAGGCGGAAGTTTAACAATGGACTCATTCACCGCTGCAACAATGCGAGGCTAAAGAAGCAGCCAATCGAATGCGCAACAATGGATAACAGACTGTTCCAAGCTCTTGCATGGAAAGTGGAAATATTGATCTTCCTGTAGTGGCCAGATGCTTTTGTTGTTCCACGCTCTCTGCGCTCTCGAATATCCCTCTTAAATCGGAAATGACGTAGAGGGCTAATGAAAAACGATAACTGTTGCTCACACAGGTGAATTAATTAGTGACCTGGATCCCGTTTCAAAGCGCCATAATACCAAATGGTCCTTGTGGATCTAATCCTCGCTTCACCTAATTGTAGAGGTGGAAAAATTAAGACCGGGAAAAATTATATGCGGCCACGATGGTTGGATTGTAAAAGCGATGTATCAAACGTGTAGACGCCTAGAAAGTGTGTTGTTGGAAAGCAACAATGATGTGTTAGCATTGAAACAATTATTCGCCTGCTGTAAGAACAATGCGAACGTATTCAAATGCACGTGGCGTCTGAAATTTCCTCTTCGCTGTTCGAATGGTAGCCGTGCGTGGATCTTGCGCGTCAGAATATACACTGTATAGCCAAAAGTCACGAATGATAGCTCTCATTTCTGAACCAACTTCCTAAAAACAAGTATTTTCATTTTCATTTTGCTTGTTTACTTTCCCTCTCACATGTTGCCAACCCTTGACGATATTTTGCCTTTCTCGTATATTAAGAATATTTATATGTTCTTACGCATAATATTAATTGGTATTAGTCTTAACTATATCACACCAACCACAATTATGTCAATTAATTTGTGTATCATTTGTGTATTTGTTTTCAATCTTTTTTTCTAGTGTGTAGACGAGCTTTTGTTCTCAATTTTATATTTGTTATTTTTGTGTCTTCTTTATATTTCTCTTTCTTCTTTGTTTGTTATTGTACAAACATTTAGTATGTATCCATTGGGATTAGGTGGTAGAACAGCGGCAGGTTGAACCTCGCCCTTTAATAAAGGAAAATTGAAATTAAAATGATCTAAAAATAATTTTCGCTCTGAAAATGAAAGCTTGATTTTTTTCATAAATTACAAGAGAGAAGTTGAATAATTCGATGGTGGTTTAAACTACTGAAGCAAAATGATAAAATCAATGTAGTTATCTTTATTTTTACTTCAAGGCTACATAAAATACATCGGAAGGATTTTCTGTATAAGTCATTCATCTCCTTTCAGAGTAGACCTCCCACGATACAGAGGTCGACCAGCATCTGAAAATACGGTTGTTTCGCGTGCATCAGATCATTTTTTTTTATATATCAGCCTAAATGATTCATCGGGTTGCAAAGCACTGTTGATTTACAAGTATACGACGTACAAACAGGTGATACATATATGAAAAGATAGATACACTCACCAAATGGAAGAAGCCCGCCTCGTGGCTCGCGTGCACGCTAGATGGCAGGCCTGTAACGAACATTGACGGACGTATGGAGGGAACTGGATTACCGTTTGGATGTGTGTCGGGTGACCCAGGGCGCACACATTGAACATTTGTAGAATATACCAGAAACTTGGTGAGTGTATCTATCTTTTCATGTATCACCCGTCTTTGTACGTCGTATACTTGTAAATACACAGTGCTTTGCAACCCGATGAATCATTTAGGCTAACCCTGTATATTGTGAGTAATTTTCCTTTAAAACCACAGATTAAAGCGATAATAGAGGCCATAAAGGAAACCTCAAAGCAGGCTTCACACAAAGTATTTTAAGTTTGTTGGAGGGAAAATAAATTTACCACAATGAATGACCGTACTTTTTATTAATGGCGAACTTGCTAAAGGATCAAGTCTGAAAATTTAAATATGTAAGTTACGCTAGCAAATGCATTTAAAATTCACGAAACAACAAGGAAGGAGAGGAAAAAGCCTAAAAAATGATGAAAAATGCAATAAAAACAGCAAAAGATACTGAGAAATGACCTAAAAGCCAAAAAAGTCCGAACAATGGAATATAAAAATAATGTTTACTGGTTTTAAGTGAAGGGAAAATGAATCGTATCAGGTTTAGCATTGCTTTCAAGGCTCGAAAAAAATTATTACTTTTCATAAACTTCCGAGCGTGCCGAAAGAAGAATTTCATTAGGTTAATCAGGGAAGATCTGTGTGACGAAAGTGTGAAAGAAAAAATAACTCTTCACATAAAATCCCTGCGCTGAGGAAATATTGACGTCACGTGGCAACACTGCTTGAATGGCTACGGTGATAACGACCATTTGGGGAAGTATATTCACAATATTCATCTGCTTTATAATTTCAAAAATTGTCAATTTCATTTTTCTTTTTATGGAACATTTGAACATTAAGATGAAATCTTATTTCGTTACTTAGTCCAAACAAATTCATGGTTTTGAAAACGCATTGTTGTCGAAAGATGCTCTGTTAAAAATGGAACGAGTTGCCATTGTTGTAATAATGTAACGTGACAGAGATTGAATACAGAGGCAGGAGGCCTATGGACAATGGAAAGGAAATGGAGGAGAGAGAATTCTATGGCAGGAAGCGCCATCTGAATGAACTCTCATCGTCAACGCCATCTATCAAGGTGAACGGGAACTGCAGACAATTTGTACCCAACTGCTGCCTACTATGTTCGAGATATTAAGGCACGTTGCCTACCGAACTGTGTAGACAAGCTTATGGTCCTTACCGTGCCATACACGCGTATACTAAAAGTGCAGCCCTGGAGAGGATTTTTATATACAGGGTGTTTCCGTGAACATGTTACAGACTTTCAGGGACGATACAGATGGACAAAAGTACCCACGTGACATAGCTCTGTCCGGTAACGCCTCGTTCAGAAGTTATAAATAAGCCACGAGTGGAGTAGGTAATGTTGCCAAGTGAGGTAAATTCAGGTAGAATTTTAGGTGAAAAGGAAATTTTGAAGCTATCGGCTCACTGGTGGTCCAAAAAGGACTTTACAACTTCACAGTGTATAAAAATGTATTCTGAAAAGTTAGAGAACTGTTTGTGGTGTCATTCTGTAAGGAAATGCATCAAGTTTTAGCTAAAGAAGCTATTTCGGTTCAGTGTGGCTCCCATTGCTAATACGGCAGACATCCTATCAGAAGTCAGTTTGTTGCCAAACCCGCAACAGCATATCAGGCGCCACTTCTTCGACCGCGCTGTAGATTCGTGCTCTGAGCTCAGCTAGATTAGCCGGTGAGGGTGGAACGTATACTAGATCTTTAATGAAACCACAAAAGTAAAAATCGCGGGGCGTTAGATCGGGTTAGCAAGATGGCCATGAAACTGGCCCACCTCGACGTATCCTTGGATCTGGAAATCGGTTATAGAGGAAATGACAAACTTAGGTGAGGTGTTGCGCCATCTTGTTGAAAGTGGTTGCCAAAACACACAGCGAGCTCGCACTTGACCTATGATAGCAGCCATTTTTAATGGAGCTGCCGATGGCGCTTGCGGTGGTGGAATTTGGTACCAGTTCTGTAAGTTTTCACAATATTTTTCTATGCACTTACAAAATTGTAAAGTCCTTTTTGAACAACCCTGTATTAAATCCAAGCTCACCACAGGGTAAAATACAGTTCCATTTTTCTCCTCGTTATATTTATTGCCCGCCAAAAAACAAAAAACAGCTTCAAAATGTTTGGAACAGTTAATATCTTCCGTTCATTATGAACTTTGTCCGAAAAGGACAGGGCGTGTCAAAATGAGTGGATGGGGATAAATAGCTTTTACTTTTGCAAAATAATAAATATTACTCGTGACGTTGCTCCTCAGTTTCCAGGACGTTATCAAAAGTACCATCAACTTGTAAATATTTGTAAACCTGAATTTGTGTGTGTGTGGGGGGGGGGGGGCAAGTGCCCCCTTGCCCCCGCCAAGTTACGCCTATGTAATCCTCATGCTTTGGTATCCACTGCAGTAGCGCTTGCATAGATAAGCTTATATGACAGTGAACCGTGCGACCTAGTGCAATATTTCAGTCTGAAAGCGAGTCTTAAGAATGCGGCTTTATCATGTAAAGCAAATTCCCTGGGTATAGCCAGAGGTACACAAAAGGTGAATGAAACTTGGTTGGTTGTTTTCTTTCCCTTCCTTCCACACGCTTTCACTTTCTCCCGCGGAGCATCCAGAAATGTTTCCAAACAGGATGTTAAGAGTTTCACAGGAATGGAAACTCGCCTTTTCAGTTATAAGTAGTTAGAGAACGTGCGTTGGTCCTTGCGATATATAACGGATGAGATTACACGGTCAGCTGAAGAGGTTATTTTCAGCTATAATCCAAGTCATTTATGGAGACCTAACACCACGATACCTCAAGGGTAAGAGTTTTGCAGAGTTAGCGTCACCTTCATCTTCAGGGAGAAAGGTTCTGGAGACCTAGCTTCACTTTCATCTTCAGGGGGGGCAAGAGCTTAGGAGAGCTAACGTCACCATCATCGTGGGCAAGGTGTTTGGAGAATTAACTTCTTCATCATCGTGGGTAAGGGGTTTGGAGAGCTAGTGTCACCTTCACCTTCAGGTGAAAGGTACTGGAGAGCTAGCTTAACTTTCATCTTCAGGGACAAGAGTTTAGGAGAGCTAACGTCACCTTCATTGTGGGTAAGGGTTTTGGAGAGCTTGCGTCACCCTCATCTTCAAGGGTACACCTTTGGAGATTTAACTTTCACTCTAATCATCAAACGAACCAACTTTTGCACCCTCATCATCAAGGGTAGATGTAACGTCACTTTCATCTTCAAGATAAGAATTTTGGAGAGTTAACATTACCCTCATATTCAAGAGTAAGAGTTTTGGAGAGCCAACAATCGTCCCTCACTTTCAAGACTAAGAGTTTGGAGACCTAGGGCTTGTAACTCTCATCTTCAACAGTAGAGTTTTTGGAAATATGCAGGACACCAAAGCTAAACAAGTCCTATCTGAAATCGCCCACCCTACCTGGTTAGATACCCAGTGGAGACATCTAGTGGTTCTCATCCCACTTTAATTTTGTAGATCCAATCCCGATGAGCATATCTGTGCATCAAGTGGATACAAAAACTCGGTTAGAACCAGGTAGCTAGCTCCCTTATATATTTACGCGTATAATACAGTGGGATCCACTAGTATTCTTCGGCAAATTGTCCATTACTATTTTCATTACTTTTTCTCTTAAATCCTATGTGATTTTAAGCAATGGATTCTTATGTATGCTGGTGCAGAAGTTGTCAACAGCTTGTTTTAAGTTTTCTTTGAATTCTTGAAGCTCTTATTGGGTCAAATAAAGTGTACGAACATGGTGATGGACAAGGTAATACTCATGAATCCCACTGTACAAGAATTACAGGGCGTGCCATCGATTGCCAAATACCAAAATATCATCCACAGATTTGTGTGGACGATTGAAATATAGCTACACGTTTCACCCATTCACACACGAGCGAGAATCTATAGCCTCCTAATACTAGCTGGTTGCCCGGCGTTTCCCGGGTATTTATTTATCCCAATCTTGCATTAGACAGGAAAATAATGAATTCTAACTATAGTGTAAAATGTAACTAATTTTATTTCATCGTGAATGTCACCAATTAGCTTAGCGACTCCGAAAACTATGGATTCGACACTAATCTAGGTCATTTGTGACATTTTGCTTTTCACCCCCCTCTCACCCCCATGCCGATAGGTGATGAACTTGGAGTTGAACGGCATTGGGAGTGTCACTATCCATCTTTGCGACCCCGAAAACTATGGATTCCACACTAATATCCGTCGTTTTCGATTTTTTTTACATGTCACCCCTTCCTACCCCACCCCTAGGGGTGCCAGGAGTGTCTTACCCCCACAGTATTTCTTTCCATTTTGTAAGTCATATGTGTACCAAGTTTGGTTGAAATTGCTTCAGGCGGTCGAGAGTTATGCCGGAACAAACACACACACACATACATCCATTTTTATATTTATAATAATAAAAATATATGTAACTCTACCTTGAGCTTGTGTTGCTGCAGCCTTAAACATTCGGGTTTAAGAAGGCTAGAGGGTTGGTTAGTTAGTAACTATACCTCACCACGAAGTCATCCTGTTGCGCTCGACATAGAACTCACCTGAAAAGAGTCAAAGATAAGAGCTATTAGGCAAGCGCACACGCATACACGCAGGTACTATCAGTACTAGTCTATGCAGAATTTTTAAGGCGGCTGGAATTGTAAAGGTAGATATCGCATAGCTGAGCTCTAGGTAGAACCGGAATACATTATAAACTATTTGGTACTTACCATTTCTAACCTTAGCTTTAAAAGGTGTTCGAAGGCAAAAATGTCATTTTAAGGCCAACTGGTATTTATCACTAGACCCCAGATTTTTATGTAATATCAAAGTACAAAATATGTACATAAATATGTAACAATAATTGATAAAATATGTACCTAAATATGTATTGTGAAAAGTATATGCCAGATCCCGTGTGCAACGACGCCAGGGTTCGCGGGTTCGAAACCCGGCCTGGGCATGGATGTTTGTGAGTGTCCATTCATCAATTTCATCCTATCATCACTCATCCCCATCTTCGCAAATTAGCCAAACGTAGCACAAAAAGCGGAAGTAAAATAAAGCAAATCAATCAAAATAATATGTAGCTTGTGACTGACCCAAAGATGTTCATTTCTTTCATTTATTATTTATTGTTTAATTTTGTGTTTAACATGCATTATGATATTTAGGTTGTTATCAATTACTATTTTGTTATGTTCCAAAACGTTGTTGAATTAATAAGATGTATAATTAATTATTGATAATGTGAAATTGCGATGTATAAATTTCTATACTTATTTTGAGCATAGCAACGAAAAACAAAAGACAGTTGATCAATAAGTGATAAAATATATAGAGATGTTAAATAATGACGTCCGAGTTTCATTGAAGTTATCAAAATCCTAATTGCAATTTCGAAAAGTGAATACTAGGATGCTTCGTTGAAGTTCAAGTAAAAGGCTTGCTTCAATAATTTGGCGCCTACAGCCAGGATTCAAGACGAAAAGGACAATCTTCTGATGCGTGGTTTTAGGTTTGCGCAATGGTTGTTACAGACTTTTAAAATTTTATTTTGTCTTCGAGTTGCAATTTGTTGAACATGTTGCGAAGGCAAAATTGGCGACCCTAAATATTTTATTTATGTTTATTATTATTCTGTGCAGTCATGGCAGATAAAACTAAAGAAACTAAGTCTAGACATTCACGTAGGCTAAAGTCTAATGTTGCATATGAAGGAACCTACTTAAATAGTAGTAATTCTCACGATGGGGACATTTGTGATGTACAGTCAGGTAAGATTGAAGGAGTGGCGTGTTGTGATAAACTTGATAATGACCTGAGGTATGTGCAATGTTTTGATTGTCATTCGTGGTATCATGTTTCATGTTTGAAGCTTTCCGTCACACATTGGACAATTTATTCTACCGCTAAGGAAAAATATTGTTGTAACAAATGTGATTCCAGTTACGATCCTTACCAATTGCCAGTGTATTTGGAAAGTATAAATCCTAATTTAAATGACATACTAAACAGCATTAGAAGCATACAATTAGCTGTTGTAAGTTCTAATCAGGAACTTAAGACTCAGTTTGAACAGTCTAATCAGGAACTTAAACAGTCTAATCAGGAACTTAAGACTCAGTTTGAACAGTCTAACCAAGAACTTAGATCAGAATTAAATCTGTCTAATGAAAATATTCAGGTTAAACTCGACGTTATATCTTTAAAACAAGCTGAATTATCTAGTGCACATACACAGTTATCTTCACAGCTTGATGTTAAATTTGAAGCTGTTAATCATGATATTAGTCATGTTAACAATCGGCTCAATATTTTAATGTCTGAATTTAAGGACAAAATAGATGCGGTTAGTACAGCGTGTTTACAATCAACTACACGTCTTGAATCTGTATTAGATCATAAATGTAGTAATGTTGATGTCAAACTATCTGAATTTGAAAATGTGCAATTATCATTGAAAGAACACGTTCTTGATTATGATCAACGTTTAGATAATCTCAATTCAAATTGTAATGACTGCTCTGCTAATATAGTTGATCTTATATCTAGAGTCACTATTTTAGAAAGTAAAAGCGATGTTAATGCTGATGTACATAAGCATATTTCTGATTGTACAGAAAAGTTCCAACAGTTTAATTCCCGAATTGAAGGTATGGAACAAGGTAACAAAAACCTTCAATCTGATGGTAAATATTTAACAGCCGAAGTTAATTCTAATGCTCGTAATTCTGTTGTTACAAATAGTAAAAGTAGAACAAAATCAATTGTTCAGGATAATACAGAATCTAATACATGTCACAATGGAAGATCCAAGCGTGATGTTGGACTCAGTACTTCGTCTAGTCACATATCAGATGATTCTTCTAGGACAGTTTCTGGTAAGAAGAATATTATAAACACTAGTGCACGTAAACATGTCCGTTGGAAGCACAAGTATAATAAATCTGTAAGATCTAGCTCTGAAGAAACTTTCGTAAAGAAATTTAGATGTGACGACACAGAAGGTTCATTCCAAAAACGAGAGTTAGATGCTGAGAAATATAACTACACTGATGCTTGCTATCAACTGTTTGGTACAAATGCACATCCTACTTCTAGTTCTGTGTTTACATCTAATAATAACAATGTTAGTAATGCACATAATAATCCACATTGTCATCTGGATCAAAGCGTTAATTCTCCTTGTATGTGGTGTGATTTTAACCCACAAATATCAGAACCTAACCCACAAAATGATTGTGTTAGTAATATCTATCGTGATGCAAGTGTACCATGTTCAGTTTCGAACAATCACGATGATCCTCATTCTTCTGTAAACGCTTCGAGAGTGCATAACTGTAGTAACACAGGGTTAAACGGAGCAACTCATATTTGCTATAATCGACCGTATAGTTTGAGAGGAAGAAGTGATCATCCTATAACTAGAAATACATGCAATGGAGAAGGAAATGCAAGAAGTGGACGTTTAAAATTAAGTGAATTATCTCAATTGCCTAAGTTCTCGGGAAAGATAGAGCAACAATCAGCGAGAGAATATATTGAGCAGCTGGATAACATATTAAATGTTGTAGGAGTGCCAACAGAAATGAAACTGCAAAGTATTCAACAATGCTTCATTGGAAGAGCTGGTTATTGGTTTCGGACTCATAAATATTATTTTAATTCTTATGATCAGTTTGTACAAGAATTCATTAATCAGTTTGCTTCTTCGGAAGTTATCCAATCACAACTCTCCGTATTGAGGAATCGCAAATACGATCCCAGTGTACATGGCAGTTTAGAGACCTTTGCTTTAAAAACTCACTCCAGTTATTGTAATTTGGTTGAAAATCCTCAAGATATAGATGTTGTGCAGTTAATACTTAGCCAATTACCTGATAATATTGCCAATCACATTACTTGTCACGAAATTCGTTCAGTAGATCAACTAACTAGCATGTTAAGAAGAATAGATGTAATAAAATTTAGTAGAAAGGGGCTTGTTGTTCTTCCTAATGAAGACAACGAACGTGAAAATATTCCAATTCCAAAGATTTTTAAGAAATCTGAACAAAATAGAGGCAAGTTAAATGTGCGGCAAGTTAATGTTCGACGTTCGAAGACCACTAGTGTTTGTACTCAGACTCCAACTAGTAGTGAGTTAGAAGCCAATGCTGTTATCAATCAAGGTTACGAAAATCGGCAGGGAAACAATCTTCGAGGTCGATATTTCAACAATTTTAGGCGAACCTCTAATAATTATGGACATCATGGAAATTTTATTGCACGAAACAATTATAATGGCTTGAGATCTAGAAACGGAGGACAATTCCGAAATAATTACAGGCAAAATAATTCTCGTTCACCTACAGGAAAATTTAATGATGAAAATTTGCTCAATCAATCGCGATTCTATTACATGAATGAAAATCGCAGTGCTAATAATAATACAATGCCATATCAGAGTTTTCCTGCAAATTCAAATTCATTAATTCTCAACCTGAAGCAGCAGGTTTGGTATCACAAACTAATTCTGATTCTACAAGAATGGCAAATCGTGAACAAAATACTTCGCAAATAAATCAAGTACAAGGTTCTTTACCTTTAACGCAAGTTCCCGTGAGATGTTAAATTAAAAGGTTGAGATGATTTACTTCAAGCAAGTTTTTTTTTTGTACAAGGGCAAAGTTTTGCTTAAAATGACATCAAGAAATGTATTTATTAATTATTTTCACTTTAATTCAAAAGGTGGAATATTTTAATCTATGCATATTCAATGTAACTTATGATGTTGGAACTTTTCTATTGCTACGAGAATTGTTGCTGCATGCAAGTAAGAATGTGAATGTACATTCTGTTTCTGCGCGATATTGTTTAAGAATTTGTTCAGAGAATAATATACTCTGCATATAAATAATTGATTTATGCCAATGTGTTGTATCTAGTAGGAATGAGAAATGTAATTATCCACTAGATTACATATGGTTATTATTTTATTTGAGAATTGATGTGTCTACAAAGTACATGAATAAATGTAGACAATACTTTTATGAAAGGCCATGGATGCCCTGACGATGTGATGATTATCTTCGTCTAACAAGTTTATGTGTGCGCAAATAAGTATGATATTTGAAGAAACAGTCGCAGCATTATGTTATTACTTGCTACTCAATTGACAACTTGATGTATTTGTTCAAGGAAATAAGTAATCATGTAGCTATATATGAATAATTACGGAGTTTCCAACTGAGATAGTGAATTGGAAGATTTGAAGAACAGAAGATCAAAGTGCATATGTAGTATTTCTTGACTGTCCTGTATTAGCTACATCTATAAATTACTATTGCTGAAGAAATTATCCAAGATTTAGTGAAGAAGTGAAGTAAGAAGGTTTGAAGATTTTGAGAGAGACATGGGACAATGAGAAGCTATAAATACAATTGGAGATGTAATAATTTATGTTGGATATTTGCATAGTCAATAATATTGTTTATTCATTTAATGTACTGAATGCATGCAACTAAAACAAAATGAAGAATATGTCAGTCAAGTTTGATTCACGGAGATCATAGTGAACTGAATTAATATTGTTTGAAAAAATATAATTTATGTTGTAATTTAAAAATGCAATGTTCACAAGTTTTTAACTAAATGCAAAATTTTCGATATTTACAGAACTTAAATAAGTCGAAAATTTTCACCCGGAAGCTGTGCGTATTGTGACTGACCCAAAGATGTTCATTTATTTCATTTATTATTTATTGTTTAATTTTGTGTTTAACATGCATTATGATATTTAGGTTGTTATCAATTACTATTTTGTTATGTTCCAAAACGTTGTTGAATTAATAAGATGTATAATTAATTATTGATAATGTGAAATTGCGATGTATAAATTTCTATACTTATTTTGAGCATAGCAACGAAAAACAAAAGACAGTTGATCAATAAGTGATAAAATATATAGAGATGTTAAATAATGACGTCCGAGTTTCATTGAAGTTATCAAAATCCTAATTGCAATTTCGAAAAGTGAATACTAGGATGCTTCGTTGAAGTTCAAGTAAAAGGCTTGCTTCAAGCTAAATACGTAGTATCAAAGAATATGTAATAATAATAACCGAGTATCCAAGCAATTTCAAGAATTCAGCTAGATATTTATTTTATTTAAACATATTCAACATAATTTTAAGGACATAAGTTGCTCAAATTAAAATTTGTATAAAATTTACGAACTCAAAAAAGTACAGCAAGGTGTACATATTTAAGAAACATTTTTTTTGAACTATTAATTACTTTTTATATCGCAAATTATTGTATAATATGTAAATATGTAAGATAGTTCTCTGTAACTTTCGAAACAAATTGTAAAAAAAAAGCGTCTACAGAAAGAACAATCGAATGAAAATACATAGCTACTTTTGTACTTATTGTACAAGGGAGCATATTGTGTAACTCTCTAAGTATAGGAAAGTAGCTTTCTTGTCCACCGATGCCAAGTTTCTAGGTGCTTTGCCTAAATCTGAAAGCGAAACGAAAATATGTAAACAGAAAGGGAAGGGGAGAGAAACTCCAGTAAATAACAGTTGCAGTATCATATTTTCTTCTTCAGCCCGTCCGACTTTGCAGTCAATTTTAGGTGACTGTAAGCACTATGCAAATCTTTGATTAGAAAATATGACATCACGTGAGCTACAAATTTTCTTCATCACGTTTCAGAGATCGAAAATACAGGAAAAGAGGATTAAGAAAGGGGAAAAAATACCCTAATATGTTGTTTTATGTAAAGTAAATTAGAAAATATGTAAAATATGTAATATCCTGGCAAATATGTGAAAATATGTAACATAAAACTTATGCAAAATCATGTCAGTTATATAATTCGTTGACTTTTCCAGATCAAGGTATGTATCTACCTAGATAGAAAGGAATTGAATATGTAATTACATACACATCCGAGCTCAACGTATCACTAGTTTTTCTAGAGTATTTTTACTGCTGCATACATACATTTAAAAATTTTGATTTTTCTGAAAATTTCAGGGGTGATAGCCAATCAGCTCCCAATGCGTACGCCATTGTCTATTAGTACAATATATGTTACTTATTTTGTAGTAAGGGATATATATTTCTAGTCTATAAAATACAATTCCTGAAAACACAATTCCACTTTCAGTAGTATCGCAAAGGGTCAACAGGCGGCACATCAGACAACTTAAATTGCGAACTGTCAGAAAATAGTGGGCGTTGTATCAAAGCAACTCTTAGGTTTTATCTTGAATTTGAACTTGATACAACAGTTTTAAAATAGAGACCAAATGTGGAACTTGATCGCACGAGACCAAAATTTACTGTCAGCAGTAAAATTATTATAATATACATATAGAGAATAGAAAAGAATACAGTGCGATATTAATTTTAGTCCTTCGACCTGATTTCTTCAGTTCTTGACAGAGTGTTCGTCTCCAAAATATTTGTTATTTTAATGTTTGCGTTTTGCTGAGGGGCTTGTGTCACCGTATTACGAAAAGGGTGCAAATAGACTCAGTGCTAACGCGCACATTAAAGTTTTCAATGAACAAACAAACCAAGCAAGCAACCAAAGAGTCGATATCGTAAAAGTATCGACCTCAATATATCGATATCGACGATTTTTATATTTCGATATAGATGATGCCAATGCTGATCTCCTTCAATGTCGACAAAACGATATTATCAATATTGTCGACATCGATGTCTATATTTTATTTATTTATTGCGTCTTGTTTATCATGGTGAATTTACGGCTTGGTAGCCTTTTCTACCACTTAACCACGTTCACATCGAAATTTGATCATATGAAAATTAGTAAACAACATTTAAACCATTACGTACATAGAAAGGTGAATATTACAATAAAGGAAGAGAAATATAAAATTACAAAGAAAAAATTACAAAAAAAAGGATAAGAAAAAAATACATACGGGGATAAAACCTAATCTATACTCACGAGCATACAACAAAACACACACATACACACACACACACAATCAGATATTCATGACAGTAGTCAGGGATTTGAAATATTAAGGTGAATAAGGGTTTTCAGTGTTTTTCTGTGCTTAACTGTATTCAATTTATCACTAAAATATAATGTGCTAACTATTTGTGCCCAATAAAAAATGTTTTAATTGCGTCTTAAAGACATATGCTGAAGATGAGTTCCTGATTTCGAGGGGCAGTGAGTTCCAAAGACGAGAAGTAGAAACGGTGAAAGATTTTGAATAAAAATTTGAGTTATGAAGGGGGATGAGTAGTTGAGTTCTCCCTCGGGATCTGGTGTCAAGGCTGTGTGATTCGGAAAGCATTGAGAATCTGCTCCAGAGATAATCCGGTTCCTTTGAACTGATTGCCCTATAGAGAAGGGTGAGGTTGTGTTCCTTTCGCCGATCAATTAATTTGAGCCAATTTAGCTTTGTAAAGAAAACGGATAAATGGTCCCTATATTTCAGATCGAAAATAAAGCGGACGCAGGTGTTTTGAACTCGATGAAGACGTTGAGCGAGATCATCTGGTAGGTCGGAATAGGCAGAATCGCAGTAATCGATATCAAATTTCGAGAGCCTTCTCGATGGCATAATGTTGACGCTGTCAGCTTGTAATAAAGGATTTCCCCCAACCTCAGTGGCGGAGTGGTTACAACAGCGCGCTTTGACGCCAATGGTCCCGGGTTTGAATCCTGAGCATGGGTGTTCTTTTTGAGTGTCCCTTCATCAATTTCATAATATCATCACTCATCTTTGCGATCAGCGAAAAGTGGCAGAAAAGCGAAAATGAACCAAAAGCAATGGACGGTTCCAGTGTACGATTCTCGGTGAAGCCACACATTTCCACTTTAAACCAGGGTTTTAAAGATCCAGGACCGGAACACTTTTTTCTCGCACAATTTAAATTCGGTACAAGTTGCGTATTGTTAATTTGAAAAAGGTTCCTGGACCGTATTTAAATTCATTCTGGAAAAAAGGTTCCTGGACCGAATTGAAATTCATTCTGGAAAAAAGGTTCCTGGACCGAATTGAAATTCATTCTGGAAAAAAGGTTCCTGGACCGAATTGAAATTCATTCTGGAAAAAAGGTTCCTGGACCGAATTGAAATTCATTCTGGAAAAAAGGTTCCTGGACCGAATTGAAATTCATTCTGGAAAAAAGGTTCCTGGACCGAATTGAAATTCATTCTGGAAAAAAGGTTCCTGGACCGAATTGAAATTCATTCTGGAAAAAAGGTTCCTGGACCGAATTGAAATTCATTCTGGAAAAAAGGTTCCTGGACCGAATTAAAATTCATTCTGGAAAAAAAGGTTCCTGGACCGAATTAAAATTCATTCTGGAAAAAAGGTTCCTGGACCGAATTGAAATTCATTCTGGAAAAAAGGTTCCTGGACCGAATTAAAATTCATTCTGGAAAAAAGGTTCCTGGACCGAATTGAAATTCATTCTGGAAAAAAGGTTCCTGGACCGAATTGAAATTCATTCTGGAAAAAAGGTTCCTGGACCGAATTGAAATTCATTCTGGAAAAAAGGTTCCTGGACCGAATTAAAATTCATTCTGGAAAAAAGTTTCCTGGACCGAATTGAAATTCATTCTGGAAAAAAGGTTCCTGGACCGAATTAAAATTCATTCTGGAAAAAAGGTTCCTGGACCGAATTAAAATTCATTCTGGAAAAAAGGTTCCTGGACCGAATTAAAATTCATTCTGAAAAAAAGGTTCCTGGACCGAATTGAAATTCATTCTGGAAAAAAGGTTCCTGGACCGAATTGAAATTCATTCTGGAAAAAAGGTTCCTGGACCGAATTAAAATTCATTCTGAAAAAAAGGTTCCTGGACCGAATTGAAATTCATTCTGGAAAAAAGGTTCCTGGACCGAATTAAAATTCATTCTGAAAAAAAGGTTCCTGGACCGAATTGAAATTCATTCTGGAAAAAAGGTTCCTGGACCGAATTGAAATTCATTCTGGAAAAAAGGTTCCTGGACCGAATTAAAATTCATTCTGAAAAAAAGGTTCCTGGACCGAATTGAAATTCATTCTGGAAAAAAAGTTCCTGGACCGAATTAAAATTCATTCTGGAAAAAAGGTTCCTGGACCGAATTGAAATTTATTCTGGAAAAAAGGTTCCTGGACCGAATTAAAATTCATTCTGGAAAAAAGGTTCCTGGACCGAATTGAAATTCATTGTGGAAAAAAGGTTCCTGGACCGAATTAAAATTCATTCTGGAAAAAAGGTTCCTGGACCGAATTGAAATTCATTCTGGAAAAAAGGTTCCTGGACCGAATTAAAATTCATTCTGGAAAAAAGGTTCCTGGACCGAATTAAAATTCATTCTGGAAAAAAGGTTCCTGGACCGAATTAAAATTCATTCTGGAAAAAAGTTTCCTGGACCGAATTGAAATTCATTCTGGAAAAAAGGTTCCTGGACCGAATTGAAATTCATTCTGGAAAAAAGGTTCCTGGACCGAATTGAAATTCATTCTGGAAAAAAGGTTCCTGGACCGAATTGAAATTCATTCTGGAAAAAAGGTTCCTGGACCGAATTAAAATTCATTCTGGAAAAAAGGTTCCTGGACCGAATTAAAATTCATTCTGGAAAAAAGGTTCCTGGACCGAATTAAAATTCATTCTGGAAAAAAGGTTCCTGGACCGAATTGAAAATCATTCTGGAAAAAAGGTTCCTGGACCGAATTGAAATTCATTCTGGAAAAAAGGTTCCTGGACCGAATTAAAATTCATTCTGAAAAAAAGGTTCCTGGACCGAATTGAAATTCATTCTGGAAAAAAAGTTCCTGGACCGAATTAAAATTCATTCTGGAAAAAAGGTTCCTGGACCGAATTGAAATTCATTCTGGAAAAAAGGTTCCTGGACCGAATTGAAATTCATTCTAGAAAAAAGGTTCCTGGACCGAATTGAAATTCATTCTGGAAAAAAGGTTCCTGGACCGAATTGAAATTCATTCTGGAAAAAAGGTTCCTGGACCGAATTGAAATTCATTCTGGAAAAAAGGTTCCTGGACCGAATTAAAATTCATTCTGGAAAAAAGGTTCCTGGACCGAATTGAAATTCATTCTGGAAAAAAGGTTCCTGGACCGAATTGAAATTCATTCTGGAAAAAAGGTTCCTGGACCGAATTGAAATTCATTCTGGAAAAAAGGTTCCTGGACCGAATTGAAATTCATTCTGGAAAAAAGGTTCCTGGACCGAATTGAAATTCATTCTGGAAAAAAGGTTCCTGGACCGAATTGAAATTCATTCTGGAAAAAAGGTTCCTGGACCGAATTGAAATTCATTCTGGAAAAAAGGTTCCTGGACCGAATTGAAATTCATTCTGGAAAAAAGGTTCCTGGACCGAATTGAAATTCATTCTGGAAAAAAGGTTCCTGGACCGAATTGAAATTCATTCTGGAAAAAAGGTTCCTGGACCGAATTGAAATGATTTAAACATGAAAAGGTCATAGTACACTGTCTACAACTCATTTACGTTTGCTCATATTCTCTCCCAGTCCGGGAATTGAATTTACTTACAATTACCGACCAGGCTTGACCGATTAAAAGTTGCCTTCTAAAAATGTCCGCGAGTACGTTTTACATTGGAATGTCACACTGCGGTTGTAGAAAACGTATCGCAGGGAATAAATCAAAACGCTGTTGTTCTCTCGTGGCCCAGATTCAAAAACTACCTTGTCGAAGAGTTACTGTACATAACGCAGTGGAATATAAGGCGTCACATTGAGTTCAAACAAACCCGTCACGTGCTGCTCCGGCATCCGCTCCAGGAACCGCAGCCAATAGGAGCCGTCGATGAGGTAACGTTCCCAACAGGGAACGGCAGTGCTCAGCTACAACCAAGTGAAGGAACGCGCACGAGAGAATGGGGCTATATGGAGAGTGGCAACGTGACTGCAGCGTTTGCGTTTCGCCCATTTCTACCTTGTACCTTAGAGATTCTCGAGACAGCCAGCACCTGGATTAGTCTTTCATGCTCACAAGTGGATAATTGTTTATCGTCAGGTCGGTAATCGATCCAAGTTGCGTATTCCTTCATTTCAATACGGAACTTGGAGCCTATTTAAACCGATTCGGAAAAAAAGGTTCCCGGACCGTATTTAAATTGATCGGGAAAAAAGGTTCCTGGACCGACTTGAAATACTTTACAGATAAAAAGGTTCTTTACGGTCCAGAACCCATTTACACTTGCTGATTTTCTCTCCTGGATCGGAATTGTATTTATTTCAAATTCCTGGACCTTTAACAACCATGCTTTAAACTGTAGGACCAGTCCCGATTAGCCTACGTACTTGAGCACAGAGTGGACTTTTAACACCAAACCTCAACATCGTAAAATCCATGTTGCACAAACCCACACGGGAGCCTTTGATCACGTGTTTTTGAACCATACAAGCAGAAATGAAATGACATTGTCCCCGAGGACTCTCGTAATGCTTCCAACATCCGGCACCAGGTGGATCTAAATCGCGAGACTGGGAACCTTAGAACAGATGAATGACGGCTTGTCGGGGAGGCGTAGAGAGTCATTAGAAGCGCCACGGAGGGAAAGGTCGCAGGGTTTATATGAGAGCGGTCAAGGTCAAAATACGCGCTGATCGTCTTTTGTTTCACGTATACGCGGAGGTCGTTTCGCTTGGCCTAACCACCAAGCTGAGTTCAGAGAGTCAAGGTCGCCGAAATCTATTGGGTACAAAGATCTCAGGGCACGGTTGCCAACTCAAAAATATTGACGGTACCGTGCAGACAGAAACATTTTGAAAAACGGACAACAGACCAGTTGTTGTTCCCAAAGTGTGCGCCGCCGCGCCCAGATTCCAATATTTTTACTGAAATGATATGATTGTTCCAAATATGTGCTTATTTAGTACCTTTTACACATAAAGTTTCTGATTTTGAAAGCCGCGGAAAACTCTTTCAACACTAAGAGCGCCGTGAAACGAAAAAGTTTGGGAACCCTGGACTAGACCATATTGAAAATACTAGACAAGACTAGTGCTCTCGTAGTAGTAGACTTCTAAGCATACAACCGTCTACTCTATTATGCGACTTGATTACATACACCTAGACGATGTTATGACTTTGCACCACGCCATGAAGGGATACAGGGCCCCACACTTCCTTGATCTCGGCCGAAGATTGGGGTGATGTGATCAGTTTCCCACTTTATACGACTCTGGGTGGGCTCCGGAGCCGCTCCAACAGGTGGACAAAATTCAGGTTCTCCCGGCCGGGGATCGAACCCGGGTCTCTCGCATGGTAGTCAGAACCCTAATTATACATGTAAGTGTTGGTTATATATAGGGTGACCAACTTTCGGCCATGAATTTAAAGGAGATTTCAAACTTTGAATTGAAGCATTCCACCGAATAACGCTGTATGGCACATTTCAGTGAATGCGATAACAACGGATAAAACCTGTAGTATGTTACTGTACTACAATAATAAAAACATAAAACCTTATGCAAACACAGTAGCAATCTTTGAGCAAAATCCGACCTTATGACTGGCCAGCTCGTAGCCTGTAGAAGCAGGGCCGCAGCATGATTCCACTGGTAACTCAGCACATTCCCAAAAGTGCCATACAGCGTTGTTCGGTGGAATGCTTCAATTTACGGAAGATTTAGTTGACAAATTTTGCGCATTTTTTAGCGGCGCGGCATCACTCCAGCGAATGCTTATGGAACGGATAATATTAAACAAAATAATTAATTTACATTTTACATAATGTACAGATTATAATAGATAATAAAAATTTACAAATTTGCATTTAGTTCTAATCCATACGTTTGATTTGTGTAATCAACACATGTAAACACTTTTGTTGCGTTTTTCCTTTTAAAATGCATCTACAGAGCTTTGAGAAAGTTTTCAGAACATAGGTATTTATAAATTAGGGTACACAGGTAGAAAGGTCAACGTTATGCCATGTATTCATCTGTATACTCTATCTCTCTCTCTCTCTCTCTCTCTCTCTCTCTCTCTCTCTCTCTCTCTCTCTCTCTCTCTCTCTCTCTCTCTCATCGCAATTCTGTTTAATTTCTGCCCCCGTTTAATTTTACCTTTCCTCCCCGTATTGCACATCAATTCTTTCTACTACTCATGTGTACCTATGTTTCTCTCCCATCTTTTTATCATTCCTCTGTTTTCTTTTCTCTCTCTTCTCTTCCTGTTTCCATTTATCTTTTCACCACTCCTCCCCTGCTTTTCTCCACTCTTTCTCTTATTCTATATCTCTATGTTCTTCACCATTTCTCTGTCTCTCTCAATCTTCTTGTCTATATCTCTTCTCTTCTCTCTTACACGCTTTCTTTTGCTAGGATCATTATCTTGGGTGTGGATTGAAAAGCAATGCAGATTTTCAAAATAAGGTTGTTTTTTGTTTTTTAAAAGGAAAAATCAATTTTTCTGAAAATGAAAGTGGGAAAATGAAGTATTGTTTTCAGCTAGCTCTCTTTGCGCCCATAGAAGCTAATCTGACATGGCATACAGTTTAAAATGGAACCCGTACCCGGGGCGAATTGCCACTAGGCTATCCTAGGGGCGGCACAAAAATGAGACGCTGAAGAGGTAGAAGTATCAAGAAGAATCGATTATTAAAATTCCTTAATATTGCGACAATACTACAATAAATCAACATGTCAAGTCCTTTTACTTGCTAATTTCATGAAAACAAGGTGGAGGGAAGAAGTTTCTCGCGTTTTAAATAACTTCTTACAACACAACCCAAATCTTCACATTGCTCAGTGCCTCCCCGATGACGCAGTGGTAGCGCACTTGCTTTCGATACCCGGTGGAGGCACATACGTATAGTGGTTCGCATCCCACTTTAAGCCGTTGTGAGCATTTTAGCATCAAATGCCATTGGGGAGCAGTTGTTCAGTGTTCTAAAAGAAATTACAACTGCCCTCAGAAATTCAGCGTCGGATAGAGACCTTTCTAGTTTGGCGTCCTTCACAGAGAAAGCTAATGTCCTGCAAGAAATTGTCTTTGAGTCTCTCATTCATCAGTTGGCTGCCATGAAAGACAGAAGGAAACAGTTTAAGAGAGTGTTCTCATCTAAGTGCATTGTTTTATCGAAGTTAATTAATAATTTTTAATCACATGTGTGTGTATTTTGAAGGTTAACAGTGTTATTAATACAGAGCATGCAATTAGTGCAAGTGAAGTACCATGATAACAAAACTGTTAATGATAATGTCGGCAAATTTTATAAACCCTCCATGCCCGTACCACAGTGCCTCCTCGGGGAATCGAAGCCAGTACCCCTTGATTACAAAGCGACAGCATTATTCACTATGCGCCTCCCCGATGACGTCGTCGCCTTGTAATCAAGGGGTCCCGGATTCGATACCCGGTGGAGGCCTGTAGTGGTTCGGATCCCACTTTAAACCGAAGGTCCAGTCCTGTGCATAAAGTGGGCTTAAAACACCAACTCAATTTTTCACTACGTCTGTGCAAAACAAAGGAAATGCCTGGGAAAAGGAAGTTGAATGTCCAACTCGAGAGAAAACCGGGTCATGTGATTTCGTGGAAACTTTTCAAAGGAAAAAGACCAAGAAAACCAAAAGTGTTGCGGAGACATGGTGTGTCCCTTGCCGCCCGAGGGAGTTCGTGTCGTGGCGTTTCCACCCACGGGAGGCCGGTGGTGCGTGTCGCATTCCACGCAATGTTTGTGTAACAGAAAGGAAACACAGCGAGACGCCGGTCGTAAACGGAGGCGCTCCATTGCACACGCCACTTCCTCCGAAGCGAAATGGATCGACGGCGGAAGAATATGGATCATAGGTATGGGTGCTGACGAGATGAGACTACTCGGGAACCTCTGGAGCAAGTCTCTGCGCAAGTACCGACTCAAGAGGGCTCCACCAATAAACACATGCAAGGCAACGGGATTGCGTGGAGTTGGAAAAGCGACTGCAGCTACCAGTGTACGCATCCGCTCCGCCCGCTCGCTTTCTCCCCTTCTTTACCGTTATGTGCAGCCTTGCTCCACAGATTCCCGGGACAGAGTATGAAGTGACCAGATTTTAAAAGGACATTCCTCATACTTTCCTGAGGGAAAAACGGGATAAAACGTGACGGTAAAATGTACACATTTTAATATAAAAACTGTAAGATAACGTTCCCCGTGCGTATAGCACAGTGCCCTGAAGGATGTGGGTGATAGGGCCCCATACATTCTCGATCTCGGCCAATTTGGAGGTGATGTGATCAGCATCACGCTCAGGCCGCCTTTACCCCCCAGAGTTTACCTAAGGTACCCATTGATTTGAGGCTGAGTGAGGACAAGGCTGGAAAAATTCCGACCTTGGGTCGACAACCCCGAGAATCGAAATTGGGTCTCCCGCTTGGCAGTTCGTCATAAATATTCATGTCCCAAAACTAATTAAATAAATACTGTGCAAATAGCTAACATAATATGGTGGGTCATATGTATGCACTGCACTCCATCCAAGCAGTCCTTTCGAATAAGAAGTAATTTATTGATATTTTGCCTATGGTTAAAGTTCTCCTTATTAATCAACATAGCTTTCAAAGTTTATCCTGAAAGAGCGTTCTTGTCACTTGTCCAAAAATCATTCATGGACGAAAACAATCGTTCAGTGGGGGCATTAGTAGCACGTAAAAAGAAAGAAAATACCAAACTTTTAAGAAAATTGGAATGTGGCGCATTGTTGACATTGAATTGTGAAATAATTTTTACCCAACAATGCAAGAGTTCATAGTAATAGTAGAGAAGGTGTATTGTTGCAGTAATTATATGCTTAAAAGTGATTGTCACAAAAAAGCAGCATTATGGTGTCCCCTTTTACGTTTTTAAAAATCTATTCAACAATGGATTCAACAAATCCAAGACAACCCCCCGCTCAGAGTGGAGAGACAGGTGCTACAACAGATGCTGAGTGCGAGAAGCGGAGTTCCCCCTCTTCCTGCCGGCGGGAAGTGTTAGCACCAGGGGTCCTCACACCGCTGCACCTACATTTTTTTTTCACGAGGACAGGTGGCAGTCTACGACTCAGGTAGACAGGCCAAGACAGCTTCGTCAAAGCAGGAACCAAGAGTTCATTCAACTATTCTCCATCCACCGGAAGAACGAAATCAATATAAACAACCACGTGACTTCCTCAGAAATAGTTCCTTTCCTATGTGTTAGTTCTGGTGTAATTTTACCCATGGATGAAAAGCTCATAATATGTCTCACATCTTCAGCATAACAGTGCGTTATTTTGTCGCCACTTGCATGAGTAACGCGTTACGTTTTCGATACTTGCGCCAGTAACGCGTTATGTTGCACTACTTCCGTGAGTAACGCGTTATGTTTTCGCTCCTTGCGTGAGTAACGCGTTATGTTTTCACTACTCGCGTGAGTAACGCGTTGTGTTTTCGCTACTTGCGTGAGTAACGCGTTATGTTTTCGCTACTTGCGTGAGTAACGCGTTATGTTTTCGCTACTTGCGTGAGTAACGCGTTATGTTTTCGCTACTTGCGTGAGTAACGCGTTATGTTTTCGCTACTTGCGTGAGTAACGCGTTATGTTTTCGCTACTTGCGTGAGTAACGCGTTATGTTTTCGCTACTTTCGTGAGTAACGCGTTATCTTTTCACTACTTGCGTGAGTAACGCATTATGTTATCGCTACTTTCGTGAGTAACGCGTTATGTTTTCGCTACTTTCGTGAGTAACGCGTTACATTTTCCATTCTTGCATCAGTAACGTGTTATGTTTTCACTCCTTGAGTCAGTAAATGCATTAGTTTTTCGCTACTTGCGTGAGTAAAGAGTTACATTTTCGATTCTTGAGTTAGAAACTCGTTATATTTTTGCTACTTGCGTGAGAAACGCGTTACGTTTCCTCTGCTTGCGTCAGTAATGTGTTATGTTTCTTCTGCTTGAGTTATTAACGCGTTAGTTTTTCAATTCTTGACTAACTCTTTACATCTTCAGTACTTGCGTTAGTAACGCGTTACAAAAATTACAAGAGTAGCTGTAAAGGTAGTTCGTTACTTTCTGTTATTGTGTTACCTTGATAAATTCAGAACTGGAGGCTTTGTTTACCAGGACGAAACATGCTTTGTTGCGTTGTTTTGAACTTGTGCATGTAGTGTTATATTGGGAAAGCATGCACTGTACACAGAACAGATGTGATACTTCTGTAAACAGTTGAATATCCATATTGTTTGAAGAAGTAACGGAAGCACATTCTGTGATTAACTGGTCCAACTCATATATTTTGCGAGTGCCCTTGTATTCAGGGTTGTTAAAAGTCAAGGAACCCATAAATTCTAACGGGTTCTATTTGGTTCCGCAACAGGACCGCAACCTTTTCTCTCTCACAATTTAAATTCGGTCCAAGTTGTGTATTGCTTCATTGCAAAAATGTTCCTGGACAGTACTTAAATTGATCCGGAAAAAAGGTTCCTGAAACGAATTGAAGTACTTTACAGATAAAAAGGTTCATTTACCGTTGGTGATTTTCTCTCCTGGACCGGAATTGGAATTATTTAAAATTCCTGGACCTTCAACAACCCTGGTTATATTCGAGATTCAGTTAGAAATCGCCACTCCCCCTCACAAAAAAAAACAAAAAAACTGTCGTTAGTTTTAACGGCTGCGTTGAAGTGGAAGCGACCGACTGTAAAAGTGTCCAACATGCGCTATAGGTCGCCTCATTTGCTTTATCAGCATGTGGAGTCATGAGTGCTTAGCACTGATTGATGGCCGGTCACAGATTACGAGATTATCTCCCCAGCGGAAACCATGGCAAATGACAGGGGAGAGGGGGCATATGGACCTGGCAATTTTTTACTCAGCCACGATACTCTGCACCAAGGTCATACGAGGGAAATCTTCATTGCCGTCAAAGTCTTCTTCATTTACTCATTCTAAAAAAACTGGGAGATGAATGCATGTTATTCACGTCGGTATTACATAACCTTCCCCCTTGTGTTTCATGGTATTTCGTGTGTGTTTTGTTTATATCAAAATAAAAGTTTAGAGTTTTCTTGCTGTTAAACTAAAAGGTACCAGCCTGTAATAAACCCATACGAATCCAGATTATTGCCGGACTCCGTGGCGGAGTGGTTAGAGTTACGACCCCAGGGGTCTCGGACAGGGTTGTTAAAGCTCCATGAACCCATAAATTGTAATGGGTTCTATTGGGTTCCGCTGCAGGACCGGAACATTTTTTATCTCGCACAATTTAAATTCGGTCCAAGTTGCGTATTGTTTCATTGAAAAAGGTTCCTGGACCGTATCTAAATTCATTGAGAAAAAAGTTTCCCGGACCGTATTTAAATTGATCGGGAAAAAAGGTTTCTGTACCGAATTGAAATACTTTACAGATAAAAAGGTTCTTTACTGTGTAGAATCCATTTACGCTTGCTGATTTTCTCTCCTGGACCGGAATTGAATTTATTTAAAATTCCTGGACCTTGAACAACTCTGCTCTCGGGTTCAAATCCCGGCCTGTACAGGGGTGTTCTTTGTGAGAGTCTCTTCATCAATTTCATCATGTCATCATTCAACCTCATCTTCGCTATTAGCCAAAAGTGGCAGAAAAGCGAAGTAAAATACACCAAATAAATCAATCCAGATAATTGGGTCGCTTTATTTCGAACTTCAGAGGTTGAAGTGTTAGAGTGGCACTTTCCGAAGTCACCCAAATGCCAACCTCTCTTCCACGCAGTACACCCTGGACTACATTTTGCAGGTTAATGAGGCTCTGGCGCCTAAAATCACAGCCAGTATAATTCTCTAAAGGAATCATGATGTGTTCGTGTGTTCCTTCATCAATTTCATCATATCACCGTTCTTCTTCATCTTCGCGATTAGCCAAAAATTGGTATAAAAGCCAAGTAAAATCAAACTAATCAATATTCAAAGTTCGGTACAAGCGAAATGTCTCCTCAACCTGAATTGAGGTTAGTAGTGACAGGCTTTCGACGAAAGCACTTCCATTAACATTTTTGCTAGCATAAATGCTTCCAAAAATCTTATAGCAGATAGTAATTTACATGGAATCATTTCATGGAACATTTCGGTTAGCTTTTGTGATTGCAATGTATAACATGTACAGCATGAAATGCACGTTGAGTTACACCATCTATGGTTAGTGCACGGTGCTTTTAATTGAAAAACTAAAATATTATTTTATACGTGTACAGTAAACGTTGTGAAATATGTATTTAAGCAGTGCCATTGCTTTTGTACCTAAAACCATTTTATACAAAACCTTATTCCTCTCGGTTGAATAGTTATCGTGTTTTAAAAACGTGAAGTGACACATTGTTCACATCTCACGCGGCCGCCATTACAACTGCACTCGTGACCTAGAGCTCGCTTCTGATTGGTTACGCTACGAAAAATGATACGGACCGAGCCTATCCTTGAGAAATGCCATGAAATATGCCATGGCATCTGAAATGCCATGGAATTTTGGTCATGGCATAAATGTAAAGCGGGCCGAAGTAAAATACATGAAGCAGAAGTATTTTGATTTTACACATAATGTATTAGTGAAACAAATACAGTACCGAACACATAATAAGTGTTTAGTACACTCTTAATGTAACGAAATGTTCTACTTCAGTTGTTACCAAAACAGAAACAGGAAATTCCACTTTTCAAGTCTTCGTGTTAACATAAGATGGTTATTGTGAAGTACTGTACTGTACCATGATGATAAAATGATAAATTTTCATGGACATTTTAAGGTTCACTGAAACCGAAATTGAGGGTTCACTGCAATATTTGGGTCCGCACTAATGACTTAGTTTCACTGCAGCCGAATGTTCACTGTAACCCAGTGCTCTACATCCAGAGGTGATTGTGTATTTTTACTGTCGAAGGATATCGTAACATATACGACCTTTTACAACTTTATATATGTTGCGTACTTCTCATGATAAGCTAAGCGTGACAGAAATGCGAAGTAAAATTAACTAAATCAATGAATCGCAATTCATATACAAATTGACTGGTATGCTGTTCTCTGGAAATTACGCAAAAATCTAACGTTCTTTTTTTTTGCACCAATTTTGCAAGAAGAGCTATATGTTCTGATTACTGGGCAGATGATTTGTATTCATTCGCTCGCTCCAGAGATTCCTTAGACAGAGTGTAATAATCAACCAATCTCATCGTTGCAATTAGTCTAAAGTGGCAGAAAAGCAACGAAAAATTAATTAATCAAATCATACCAATTTAGCAAAGAAGAATTCAATAATTTCTAACACCTTTAAACACTAACAAACTTGTTTTTACCTAGACAAGACGTGTGAGAAATATGCAACATGTACATTGTGTCTATAAAGTCACTTAACATTTCAATGAACTAATGACAAATCTTTTCGTTTTTCCAAGTGATCTGATAAAATGTACTCTATAGAAGAGAGAATAGTCGTTGTTTGTGCTCGTCTGCGTGGAATGACGTATGAACAGGTGCGGACGGACTTCACTCGGAAATTCAGAAAACCAGGCCCCACCAGGCTGGCTGGCTATTCAGAACCTGGTCAACAAATTCAAGTGAATAGGTAGTGTTGAGGATGAAGAACGTCCTGGTAGGCCAGCCATAACACCACAAATTGTGGAAAATGTACAGGACGCGATCACACGTAGCCCCACCGCATCGACCAGGCGACTCAGTATCCATAATCCCAGCATCTAACCAACTGTACACGGTGGATTGGGGCACACCAAGCTTCTTACTATGCACCAACAGGATGGGGCACCACCCCATCTTGCCATCATCGTTCGTGATCACGCAAACGAAGTTTTCACCGGTAGATGGATTGGTCGTGTCTCGCAATGGGGAGTTGTGCCTCCCCCCCCCCCTCGATCTGACCCCCTTAGACCTTTTCACTTGAGGGTTTATCAAGTCTAAGGTGTACGGGGCGAGGATTCACAGCATAGCCAGTTGAACCAACGCATTACGGCCGCAGGTGCTGAGATTACACCAGCTATGTTGGAGAAGGTGTTTCGGGCTGTGGTGGATTGTTGGTATCTGTGCCTAGACTTGAGGGGTGGTCACATTGAGTTATACTGATTTTGTGTCCTACTGTGATATATGTTTCAGTACATATTGAATTTTGTACCATAAATCCTGTTCATGCAGAAATGTTAAGTGACTTTATAGACACCCTGTATAAAGTTGTAAAAGGTCGTATATGTTACTATATCCTTCGGCAGTAAAAATACACAATCACCTCTGGATGTAGAGAACTGTGTTACGTGAACATTCGGCTGCAGTGAACCTAAGTCATTAGTGCGGACCCAAATATTTTAGTGAACCCTCAATTTTGGTTCCAGTGAACCAAAAAATGTCCATGAAAAATTATCATTTTTATCATGAAAATAAACGAAGGTTTGAAAAATTGTATTTCCTGCATATTTCAACATCCTGATGTAATTCTTGGATATTCTAAGGCAAATTTATTTCTAAATTGATGCATGTTATTGGAGAAGAATATTTACACACCATGCATGCAAATTTTTAACTATCGGCATCGGTGGAATCGGCTCAGCCCTTGTAATAATGTCTATAGACACCTGTAATTCAGACTAAGGAAAAAAATATATAAATTTTGATTACAGGTTCCGCGA
Organism: Lepisma saccharinum; assembly: GCF_977018435.1. Lineage (NCBI taxonomy): Eukaryota > Metazoa > Arthropoda > Insecta > Zygentoma > Lepismatidae > Lepisma > Lepisma saccharinum. The sequence goes on along the minus strand of NC_139238.1, from coordinate 89,244,892 downwards.
ATATTGTATGTCCTAGGCCCCGCAGCCGATATATCTGACTTGCTTGCATAGGCGTAACTTTGAGGGGGCATAATCGAACTTGGAGCTTAACTTTGAAAGGGGGGGGATTCAAAAAAGGTTTCAAACCATAGAAATATCATCCAGGACTATTTTGATCCTTCATATTTGCAAAATCATAAAAATTACTTGTTACCTTGCTTGCTACTAAGGTTCCAGGAGGTTAACAAAAGTACTAGGGTTGTGCGGGATTCTAATACGTTAGTATCGGGTTCGGGGGGGGGGGGGGGAAGTCCTGTCCCGATCCGGAATTCGGGAAATGGTCTTCCGACGTTTCGGAATCAGCCGGGAAATTCAAATGATAGCATTTAAAAGTGTTCAATTATGAAGGTTTCTGTCCCACGAATGTCCGAAATGTCATGAAAATGGATGTTTTTATTATAGAAATGCAAAAATAATCCCTCCAGGAAAAAAGTGTGTATAATTCGAGATATTAAGAGTTTCTGGAATTTTAGAGCATTTCCCGTCCCGAAAATGTCCCGATTTAGTCGGGAAATGGGGAACGTTTCCTTTCCGAAAGTCGGAATTTAAACTATTCAAGACCGAACCAAAAATTCACCGTCCTGCGCACCCATAAAAGTATTAACCTGTAAATTTTCATAAACCTAAAAATTTGGGGTAGGGGGGCATGCGCCCCGCCAAGTAAGCCTATGCTTGCTTGCGTTTCTTTTCCCTTACCTGCACAAGCGAAAGTAGTGCCGCGGCAAAAGACAAGGATTAATTGCAGCAGCGGCGGAGTAACACAGTCGTCTGTTTCCGGTGACGCGCTCATGTCCAGCGTGGCAAATCGGTCCAGTTTTCTCGGCTGGAGATTTCCTTCCCCTAGGTGCGTGTCTCGTAATTAGATCATCGGCGTTCCGTGCGTGCGAGCCTTGGACAGACTTTCTTCTCGCGATAATTGAGGTGAAGGACGCCTCGAGTGCTCGGTACGCGGACCAGAGGACAACGGGTTCTGCGGAGAGCAACAGAGGTAAAAAAATCCACGCATTGGTCTCGTATCGTATGCGGGCATCCCCGATGACAGTGGTATCGTCGACGCCTTGTAATCCAGGGGTCCCAGGTTCAGTGGCGTGCCCAAGGTGGGGTTGATGGGGGTTATAACCCCCCCTTTCGCCCAGTATTCCTAAAAAGGAATGTCAAAGTTAGGAAAATATGGTAAAATGAGGGCTGACTACCAAGAAAACCCCTCCCTTTCAAAAATCCTGGACACACCACTGCCCAGGTTCGATACCCGGTGGAGGCACATTGGTTCGGATCCCACTTTAAACTGTAGGTCCATCCCGATTAGTCTTACTGCGCGTAAAGTGGACTTAAAACACCAAATCAATCAATCGTATCATATGGTCAGGCAGCCTCAAAGGCTCCATTGGTTGATTAGGTAAATGTACAGTTCCCTGTGCATATAGCATCGTGCCATGTGGGGATAGGGCACACGCATTCTCGATCTCCGCCATTTTAGACGTGATGTAATTCGCACCACATTTCGGCCCCCCTTCCCACAGGGACCCATTGATTTGAGGATGCGTGAGCCCCAGAGCCACTTTTATGTGGGGCAAGGTCGGGACAATTCCGACCTTACTTCACCAACCCCGGGAATCGAACCCGTGTCTACCATATGCCCTACCGTAGACCACCGTGGCTCTTGATAGATTTGGTTAATTTTACTCAGCTTTTCTGCCACCTTTGGCTAATCACGAAGATGAGATTGATGAAGTGAGGATATAGGGGATTGATTAGTGATGGCAACAAAATGCGGATAACGGATATTCGGATTTCAGAGGTAATTCCAAGATGGCCGCCATGAAGCATACTAATGTCAACCCTGCCAAAAATGGACTTGAGGAAACCCAGATTTTCGGCCTTCAGTTCGGGAGGGGGGGGGGGGGAAGCGGTGTTGCTACCGGTTGCTACACGCCTGATGTTTGTGCAGTCGTACACGACACCCTCTATATTCCTTGCACGACACCTCTTCCTATCAACAAGCCCCCTTTTGCTAGCATTTCAGGGAGAGGCAACCATGAGGCTTCGCCGTGCTTGGCTATGTTGAGGGTGCCACCTGTTTCGAAAACGACCAAAACGAAAAAATTTGGCAACGCAGAATACCACGAGAATTCCCCCTCACTATGGCAACTGGACAAAACCGATTGGTTCAGTGGTACATGTCACCCTCCAGCTTTCGATAGAAAAGACAAAAATAGAATTTCCAAGTCCATTCTTTGTTGTGTCCCTACCCCACTAGTCATATCCGAAGTTTCATCGTTCTTCGTCAAGCCGCTTTCAAATTAAAAGGGAGTTGCTGAACTTTTGCCTCGCCCTGTATATGGTCCCACAACTTCAGTTCACCAGCTAAGTTGAGTGACATGACTTTATCGCATGCACATTTAAATAAACGCACCTGCGAACGAATCCATCCGCCTGCAGGTGTGGAGAGAGAACAAAAAGCCTTCGTCCGCTGGAAGACGCTCTGGAGCAATTGTTTCCCAGCCTTCCTCACAAAGCCCAGGGAAAGTAAAACAAGCCGACCGCACTTCCGGGAAACTGGGGGATGGAAAAACAAACATCAGGGGGGATGGAGCTTGCAAGAAACTCCCGGAAGCGACCTAAAAGAATTTAAACCGTCCCTCAAGAGGGTTCGAGAGGCTAGAAATTCGTTCAATGTTGCTACAAGTCGGGAAACTTTCTTCAGCTGGGTGAAAAAGACCACAGTCTGTATATACCTGAAAGGGAATTTTGAATAAAATATCTCATTATTAGAAGAAAATTTGATAATTTCTGAATCACAGTCATTTTATATGTTCCATTGCTGTTGCGATTTAATTTTGTAGGATGCCATTTAAGTACCGTGCGTCCATTTCGATCTGCAGCCGAGAGATCGGGAGATACGGGCGGGCGGCGCTGACGGAGGTGCCGACATTTGCGGCCTGTAATGCCCGCATATTTTTATGGACATATGCAGACATTTATATAAATATTGCAAAACTAGCACTAACCTGTGTTATAAGAGTTGTTCAAAGTGATGTCCACCTACACACGTCTCGACACGAGTCTGTTTTCACGTAAGTGTCATACATAAAAATTCTTTGTTCTAACGTGAACCTTGCGGCTGGCTTCCAATCGTCTGACTGACACAACATACATGCACACTGCAATAACACAAACAAGTAACGGCAAGTAACCAAGAATAACACTCTTACGCACAGTACGAAATTAACACGCTCTTGGTTTACATCTGCCTGCCACTATATTCACAGCTCTGTAGTCGCGAAGGAACAAAAAACTTGAGCTAGGAGATTTCGGATTGCAAGGAAGCTCACGAACACCATTAGCTTTTAACGGTTCGTCTGCAGCGTAATCTTGATACAGTGTTGCACATTCGAAACCTCCAAACGATCCCCATCGACACAAAACTCTTTCAAGGATATAAACTTAAGCAGGACGTTACTGGTCAAAACTATGATTAAAATGTTTTACAGAGTATTATCTGTGGCTCTTAATATAATTTCTAAAGCGTATTTATTTGTGTATATAAGGGTGGAACTTGGAAGAATTACAGAAGAACTTTTGCGTGTTATAACACAGGTTAGTGCTCGTTTTGCAAGATGTCCACAAAAATAAGCGGGCATTACAGGCCTCAAATGTCGGCATCTCCGTCAGCGCCGCCCGCCACGTTTCTCCCGATCTCTCGGCTGCAGATCGAAATGGACGCACGGTATATCATTGTTTTAGAAACCCCAGAATATAAATTGTCACTTTTTCTTTCACCCACTAATTTTCCCTGTTCCATTTCTCTTCTCATATCCTAACTCCGTACTAGTTTACTCTTCGCTTTCCACTCTTACCTATTTATCTATTTTCCCCCTCACTCTTATCATTCCCTCTCTTTCTGGCTTTGTTTTTATCTAGGTATGATAGCATGCGATGTTAATTGAACCTTATCCATTGTCTGGTGCTTTAAACTATACGTAATCTACCACTACGTTTCCACACAACGTCTCTTCTCTAGTCTTCAGGAGAACTAATTCCTTTTTCGCTTGCGGTGAGAATCGAACCTACGATAGACTAATTTTTAATACAAATCCAGTGCTCTGACCAACTACTCCACCTCTCTGTTGTCCAGATATTCTCAATAGTTTGGTGATTACGTAAGTCTATTAAACTATTAAGAATATCTCGATAACAGCGACAGCAAAAATCACGAAAATTCACGTCACTGCTCTAGAACAGGGGCTCTCATCCCTTTTCAGTCCGGCCCCCCCATTGAAATACATTACACATCGTGGGACCCTTAAGCATGGGCGCCGTGAGAATTATTTGTAGGGGTGTGCACCCAGTTTATAATCATATTTTTGCTAAAAACAGAGTACTTGAAGAAGCCCTCTTTTACCCTTGCTTAAACAAATTACACATAGTTCATTCTAGAAAAGTAAATACAGTAAAACCTCGTTAATCCGGACCGAACTTCGCTTAATCCGAAAAAAAACAGAATGCAAGGTTTTAAATGTGGCTAGATGTCAACAAGAGATCTTCCTAAAGAAAAGGCAGTCAACCACTGATGAAATTCTGTTTCCCGCAGACTTTGTACTGTACTGTGTAGCGTATATAGGCCTATGCCCTTTAAATACACCATAATAAACGTGTTTTGTTGCTATAAACTGAGTTTTAATGCACTTTCTACTGTTCTTTTAGGTTATTTCAGTTAATCCGGACTTGCGTTAAACCGGTCAACTTAGTCCGGATTAACGAGATTGTACTGTATGTAAACCGCCGTAATGCATTTGTTCATAGGCAGTTAGCTTTATAATCAAAGCTGTCTCAATAGCAATGTGAAATGATCACAGTTGACACCTCTCGGCAACCGCATATTCACAAACACAGGCGGTCGGAAATATCAAGCGCCATCTTAAGTCGACTGCATGTGACACACAGATAATTAAGGCCGTGTCCGAAAGGTGCAAGACCGTACTTGAAGCGAGCATCCTCCGAGTATGATCTTGGAGTGCGGTCTTCAAGTCGTGGACTGGAAGTGAAAGTCTTTCGAATTGCACATCGACTGCAGCGCCAAATACGATTAGTAGATAAAATTGAGTACTCGTTGTTTTCCTCGCCATTTAAACACTTGTTTTTCACCATTAAAATCACATATCATTTTCAAATACTCGTACACATACATTTCCACACATTAAAAGAACTATAACCAACAACTTGCTGGCCCATAACGTATATCTACCTGTGTCGCTGGCTTTCTACCTCCGTGATTTTAAACAAATGAACAACGAGTGCGGAAACCACGTGATGTAGTCACCAACCATCTGCACTGCGAGCTGTGCACTTGCGTACTTCTGTTCTTGGCGCTTTCGAACTGTACTAGGTGACGTCACTTCCGCCAAGACCATACTTCAAGTCTGTACTTTGTACCTTTCGGACAGAGCCTAAGAACTCATTGCTGGAACCGAAACGATTCCCTTCAGTTAAACATCAGAGATGCCGGCAAAACAATGGTACAGCGCGAATTACAGAAATGTAGAGTTTAGACTACGTACAACACTGCTTGAATTTAAATTGTTACAACGATAGTAATTTAAATGTAATAGGCTTTTGAGACACTGTAAATAACTTTTTGAGCCTGACTCCGCGACCCAACAGCGGCCCATAGGTTGAGAAACGATGCTCTAGAAGGAATTCTAAGCTGATGTATTTTTTCAGATTTTGGAATACCATAGCGAGTTCTCCTGGCCAAAGGCCCGGCCGAGCCTTACTAGCAAATGTTGAATGGCAACTTCTACCACCGCCCTAGAGTTAGGCAACACACACAACGCCTTGCAGGGAAGCGAGTACTTTAGGATGTATGTCCTGTTTTTATTGCGGGTGACTGTACATGGAACAATCTCCATCAGGGGTATTTTCGGAGTCAAAGGTTATCAATAAATAATAATAATAATAAATTCTTTATTTCCGTAGACCCATATCCAAGGGTGTGGAAAACGTCATGCAATACTACTTATTACAAATGTTGTAGGATTACAATGAAAAGAAGAAATGCAAACACAAAAGTACAAATAAATCATATGGGTTAAACAGTTATAAGTGTCACATACTAAACTTGTAAAGGAGGAAATCCAAATATAAGAGACATACAATATCAAAAGAATTTAAATGCTTCAATTTACTAATCCAGTTTAACCATTTAAATTCACTGAGATTATATAGAGGTATATCTGTTAAATACTGTTTAATTGCTTTCAGTTTATTGTAAGTTTCTGTAATTTGTTTGATGTGTGTGGGAAGTTTGTTATGGTATTTTATTCCTGCAACATGAGGTGATTTGTCTGACAGAACAAGTCTGTGTGCTTGCATGTGAAAGTTCTCTTTTTGACGTGTGTTGTGGTGATGGACGGTCGAAATTTTATCTAATTTACGATGTTTTAGTACATATTCAATTACTTTATAAATATATAGGGAATATATGGTCATAATTTTATTCTCTCTAAATAATTCTCGACATGAGTTTCTAATTAGTATTTTGAACATATATCGTATTACTCTTTTCTGTAGAGTAAGCAGTCTTTCAAATCAAGCAGCGTATGAACATAATCCCCTTGTCGCAATTAATTCCAGGCGATACAAAGGGTCATTGCAAAGATCTGACTCGCGGGAAACACGATCGAAAGGACGGATAACATGCGCGGATGTAATTTGAGCTCGACGCCAGCTATTGGAGTCACGTCCCCCCCCCCCCCCTTTCCGCGCCGGTGTTTCCTTTCCTCTGGAGGATCTCTCCAGCTCCAGCCGCTGCCTGCGTTCCTTCACGCCAGCCTCCACGTCCTACTTGGCTCCAGACAACTTTCTTGCGTGATCCGTGGAATCTACCGGCAGAGGTTTCGGCAGAAAGTTCCCTGAAACTATGCCGAACCGCACGCCGGTGACCGCCGGCTGGCAATCGGGTGCTCGAGGAGGAGCAGCGAAGAGAACCTGTTGTCTCCGTCACCAAGGACTCTTTCCAGGAGTCTTCTTCTTTCGAAAAGCTATTACGTTAAAGATTACATCAGTTTGGAATCTATTTTGTATCCACCTGCACCTTAAGGGCAAAAAGCGATATTATAAGGGCGAAATTAATAAACTTGAAACGATTAAGGGTGAAAGAAATAATTGCGAAAGGATTTGTTGGTTTGTTTTATTTTACTTGGGTTTTCTGCCACTTTTGATTAATCGCGAAGATGAGGATAAAGTGACAAGTAGGGTTGAGCCGATACCACCTTCAAACGATACCAATTCCCGCCAATACCGCTGCTTGAAAATTGCAATAATTAAAGGTAGTTCAAAATATTAAAAAAAACTCAATATTCTGACCAAGGCAGTAATTTATTTTATTATAAAACATAAACTAAACGTAACGTTTCAACCTTGTAGCAAGGTCTTCTTCAGACTCTGCACCAAGTACAAATGGAGGGGAGTAATGTTTGTGTATATATATCATCCTTTTTTGTACCTTGTTACATTTGTACTTGGTGCAGAGTCTGAAGAAGACGTTGCTAGAAGGTTGAAACGTTACGTTTAGTTTATGTTTTATAATAAAATAAATTACTGCCTTGGTCAGCATATTGAGTTTTTCATATCATGGAAACAAGGCTTAATGGTGTTATAATTCAAAATATTGATTAATATTAGTGTCCGAACAGATGTAAACTCTTATTTCCTCCCTTCGTACCTTCGTACGGGGTCACAATCACTTGGGAGGCTAATTATGCTTTAAATAACTTTGCTTTCACCCTAGCTGGTTTTCCACTTTCTTTCTCTATTCTAAATTCTCATTTTCCCCAGTCTTGTAACCAATCTACACTCCCTTTCATTTTATAAGGGGCGATCGGTGAAAGGGAAGGACGTGGGAAGGTAGCCGTGATAGCTGAGACAGAGATCGAGAGAGTCAGAGAAAGGTCGATACAGAGAAGGAAAGGAGTAAGGGGAGTAGAGGAAGATATGAAGAGAGGGTTCCGGGTTCGAATCCCGGTGTTCATAAGTTTGGCAGCAGAAGGAAAGAACAAAAGACAGAGAGAGAGAGAGAGTCCATTCCTTCACTACTGCTTCTTTTCTGGTGATGCTGTTTTCATGACTTCACCACTGAATTCCTGAAATGGCATTAAGATATTTGAAATGAGAAAGCAAGATTATCCTACAGACCTCTCTCTCTCTTGCACGGTATCTGCATGTGGGTCCCGGGTTCAGATAAACTGTGTCTCTGCCTCCTTCATGTAGAGGTGAGAAGGGAGGGTTGTAATTCCGTTGATACACTGTGTGTGTACTGAAGATGAGAGCAATGTATGCCCTCGAAACATAGGAAGCCAACTTAACCTGGCTGGTAACCCAAGAACACCTGTTCGAATCACGTCGCCAGGAAAGCTACAATCCTATTAATATTAGTGTGTTAGTGTTCCGCTCTAATTATAAATTTACCAACTTTTTTGCTTTAAAAGATTCAAGAATTATATCAGAACATTCAATTACCTAGGTACATATTATGTTATCACAAAACTTGGGCAAAATAAAAAGAAAGTTCCAATTTTGCACAATTTCTAGGATAATTAGAGTCTATAAAGTAGTGTGTGTGTGTGTGTATATACCATCAAGACCAAAATACCGGAAAAGAAAAAGCCTGCATCGGTATGAGTATCGGCTCAGCCTTGGTAGCAAGTTGAAATTGGTGCAAAGACAAAATAAACATACATGAACTCCACACAACACGATCCCAACAGAGACTTGTACTGGCTGTGAGTTCACACGGCGAGTCAACAAGAAAGCTGTCCAGGGCTGTCTTTCGAAAAGGCCACCCCTTACACGCCGAGTGGCGAAAGGAATAAATGTGAAACGATTAAGGGCAAAGGGAATTACGGCGAGGCAGTCAAGGTTAGGAGGAAAGGTTGATTTTCGGTCCACTTTATGCACAGACAAGCTAATCGGAACTGGACCTACAGTTTAAAGTGGGATCAGAATACCTTTGTGCCTCCATCGGATATCGAACCCAGATCGTCCATCTGTCTTTAATAGAATATAGCCAGGCTTACGGGATGCGAAACTATAACAGATATCTAGCAGGGAATTCAGGAAATACACGTGTTAAGCATAATTTTTCTTGTAGCAGTTCATGGAAACCGAGGAAATTTGCGAAAAACCTAAGCTGAGAGAGGGCAATATTTCGACGCCAGATCGAGCTGTAGCTATTGGTTGATTTGATCCATTTACTTTATTTTTCTTCGCTTTTCTGACACTTTTGGCAGAAGCCAACGTCGAGGCGGAGATTCGAACTCGGGACTTCTGGCATGTAGCACGTTGTTATAACCACTCCGTAACGGAGTCGTAGATATTGTCCTGACGTTTGAGAGCATCTAGAAGTAGATATATGGATGTACACATCAATCAGTAAGCCGTTTACATATGATCAGTGCCAACCTCACTTGGACGCAGTAAACACTTGTAAATGCAATGTTGCAGGCAACAGGCTCTGGCGTCTCGACGTAACCTTCCGTAGGGCTGTGTATCCTGTGTTTGTCCTTGTATGTGCTGAGTACCATGAACGTCCGCAGGATTTTTTCCAGGGGGGGCAAACAAGGTATATTTTCACCAATAACAGTGTTGTTCCCTCAAAAAAACATTGCTTAAATTTGAATGTATCATACTCATGCAATAATTAACACATATTATTGTGGCTGAAATGAAATTACATGTATGAAATATATAATTTTTGGTTGACTTTCTTTTTCCAGGGAGGTCACGGCCCCCCCTTCCGGACGCCCATGCTGAGTGCTCCTTTACAGCCTCAGGTGTTAAGTAGGTAAGGATACTTTAGTCCTCAGAGACAAGTGTTCATTTTAGTTACGAAACGGGGCTGTTCCCCCGTATAATGTGATGGGTGCAAGTGCTGACGAACCAAAAATACTTACTTCAATGATTAAAAGTGGCTGAGTGGCTAGCACAAAGCGCTGCGATCCCGGATTCGAATCCCGGCCTGCTCGTTCCTTTGTGATTGTCCCCTCATCAATTTCATCACCCATACGCATCTTCGCGATTAGTCAACGTGGCAGAAGAGCGAAGTAAAATAAACCAACTCAATCAATCATAACACTGTTAAGCCTTGTTTCCATGTTAATAAAACATTAAATGCTGCCCAAGGCAAAATTTATTGTATAAAAAATATACACTAGAAACGTAACGTTTCCACCCTCTAACAGGTCACGCTACAGGCTGTACGGCCAAAGACCCAAGTTGGACAAACCCAGACTTTGTCCCATATGTAGAAATTTCGAACTGCAAAAAGCGGCGTTGCCACATACCTGATTTTTGCTCAGTGGTAAACATGCACCCTTCGAGACTCATTCGTTTGTTACCCGGCGGCGCCTCTGCCACCTGTTTTCCTGCCATTCATAAGTTTGGCAACGCTGAATACTACAAGAATTTCCCCTCCCCATGGCGACAGGACCAAGACGATTGGTTCAAGGGTTCATGTGACCTTCCTGCCTTTGAACGGAAAAAGACAAAAATAGAATCTCAAGTAGGTTCTTTGGTCAGACGGGGAACAGTTCCTGATTAACTTTTACTCACCAACAGCTGTTACAACAGGAACCTGTGTCCTTTCACCACAGAAGCAAATGCACTACAGCGCCTTGAAAGGCACGCGTACACACACACACAGGATATTACAAAGCCCGTAGGGTGAGAAGGATTATCAGCTTGTCTTCCTTCCTGGTTAAACAGTCACGAGAAATCAACACTGGAATCCCTACATTATCATTTGAACGACCCTCGAAGCGCTCAGAATACCCAAACACCGTTTCCGTATCAAGCTTCCTTGTTGAGGCAGAAAACAATATTCCAATCCCGAGTGAGTGTTTATGCAAAAATGCACCCCTGCTTCGTTCCACGATTCGAAAGTGTTCCCTGTAAGTGTACGATGCACGATAATGTGAGTTTAAATTGCCACGAAGTCCCCCACATGCCGGCTGGATGCATATCGGAATGTAACTGTTCGCGAGGTGGGAGAAAGTAATTATTCCTGTACCACCCTGTTAGTGGATCACGGTGAAAACGAAGTTTATATTCACGACAAACCACTTGCACGGTGTGGGTCGTCGTGTCGGATAAGTAAATCCTACCTCAACATGATGAAGCTTGTTGTTCCTTTCCAATTAACCATTTTGCAGTTATTCCTTTAGCCCTTAATAATTTTGCAGTTATTCCTTTTGTCCTTAATAATTTGCAGTTATTCCTTGTGTCCTTAATCATTTGCAGTTATTCCTTCTGTCCTTAATCATTTTGCAGTTATTCCTTTTGTCCTTAATCATTTTGCAGTTATTCCTTCTGTCCTTATTCATATCACAGTTATTCTTTCTCGTAATAGTTCGCAGTTATTCCTTTCACTCATAATCATTTCGCAGTTATTATTTTCACAATCTTTCGTTTCCCAGTTATTCCCTTCGCCATGAATCATTTCGCAGCGAACTTAGACGTAGCGAGACCATAATTATAAATCTCGACGAGAACGAGACGAGACCATTCGAGTCGAAACCGAGACTTGCTGCCAGAATGCATGAATTTACTCGTCAGCAGACACTTCAGCAATAAGAAAGTGACTGTTGAGGAATGAGCATTGTGTTGAAACCTCCTTCCCTTTCCCCGCAGGAAGTCTACGGTTCTGCTCCCTGAGAGGAGGAAAGACTTTCTCTAACACAATTAAGAATCCTGCTAAAAATGTCGTCCGTTGCAAATTGAGGATGAGCGTTACTAAGAAGTCCAAGAGCTTTCTCGAAAGGCGATGTGCTCCGAATCGAAGAATTGTGATATATTGACGTTTTTAGAGACAGAGAAAAGCTGCAGAAAAGAACCGATAGAGGAAGAAAGAAATATAAAGTAAACACACACATTCATAAAGAGGGGAAGAGAAAGAGAGAAGGGAACATATATAAAAAGGGCAGAAAGAAACAGAATAAAGAGGGGTGGCGTAAGACAGAGAAAGAGAAAAGAAGAAACATCAAAAGTGACAAAGAGAGAAAGGAAACGAAATAAATAAAAGGTGAAGAGAGTGAAAAAAGGAAATGAGACAAGAAACTGGAGAGAGAACATAGAAAAATGCAAGAACAGAGGGAGTAAGCAGGAAGAACTAAGATACTAAAACTTAAAAAAAGAGAGAGAAAACTAGAAAGGAGATAGAAGAAAATAAAGACAGAAGAAAAGGATAGCGAGGCAATTTTTCCTCATTACACGAGAGTCCATAACTACGTACTAGTTTATGCACAGAAAGGCTAATCGGGACAGGACCTATACTTTAAAATAGGTTCCGAACCACCGTGTGCTTCCACCGAGTATCGAACTCGAGTCGTTAATTTCAAGCCAACGACGTTACTACTACGCGGGGAAGCTTAATATATTATGTAACGAATATTATTCGTTTATATTAAACAATATATAATTTAAAAGCCAAATAACATATTATACATTACATGTTTTTCCTTCTTCCTTTATGTCAACAACAAAATCCAATTGCCACAAATACTCGAACAAATACAATTCAGAGTTCCCAGCGTCAAAACGCGACCAAAGCCTGGCTTGTTTCGCTGCAAAACCCTAAAAAACAATGTAATGAAACAATCGCCTATTCGGAGTACGTGCGAACTCTACAACAAACTATGTGCAACTGATCCAAATATTGATGTATTTAGAATGACCTTCGCGGAATTCAAAAGAGCAATAAAATATGTAGGTGACTTAATCCATGTATAACCAATATCCAAATTTGTATTGATATGATTATCATGTATTATGTAGAGCATTCCCTGACATTCGCTACGAGACTCGGCGGCAAGCTGCCCGGCATCAGCGCTTGTCTTTCCCGATGAACGGGTCAGCTACAGTCGCTAGAGTCGGCTATTAAAATTACAGTTTTCATATTGTGTACTAACCTTGACTACAGAAGGTGTTGAAAATGATGTCCCTCTGCTGGAACACATTCCTGGCATCTCCGAAGGAAATTGGCATTTACACGTGCAAGTTCGTCTACTGTAATTCTCCCGATTTTTCGTACAATACTCTCTTTTAACTCACGGATGGTGTGCGGATTGTTTGTGTATACTTTATTTCCCCATTTTTCTTTCCACTTTTATTCAGAACTGACCCTGTTACTCTAAACTTTTTACGAAGTTTAATATAAGCGACTGTCGCGGACCCGTTCACCGGAAAAGACAAGGTCTGATGCCGGGCCGCTTGCCGCCAAGTCTCGTAGCGAATGTCACGGAATGCTCTATATACATGTGTGTATATATATGTGTCAACTATCAATAAGAATCATTAAGGAGTTATTCACATTGTATTGATAGTCTTGTACTGTCTGAACACTGTAACTGGAATTTATCCTGTTGTGTTCTATTGAATAAATAAATAAATAAATGTATCTCCATAGAGCGTCTCTCACGTTTCTTTTCCTATCCGTGTGTGTGTGTCTGTGGTTTCTTTACTATTGTGTTCCCGTGTCTATGTCTATTGGTTAGACTCCTATTCTTATATGTATTTTTTTCTTTGTACTTTTTTTTGTTGTTGTTGTTTTGTATATTGTTTTTATCCTTGTCAATATTTCAATGTAGTCTACTAAATTCCGTGTTCAAAAATCGTGTAAACATGGTCAAGTGGGGGAAAAGGCTCCACAGCCTTAACTTCGCCATGCAAAACAAGACGAAATAAAAATAAATAAACATTGCTACGTCCATGGGCATTCGTGTTCTACACTTCGAGATGGATGCGTGAAATGTGGTCCCACCAGGAGGGGCCCTCAATGTTGTAAATACTCCCCTTCGGTATGAGGGATCTGAAGTGGCGTTGATCCCGATATGAGCCAGTTCGTTGCCTCCTCCGGCCGAGGAGAAAGAGGTATCGGGTTTCCATCTGGATGTAAAGCCAGGCTCCAGAAAGCACGTGGAAAGTCGACACGCAAAAGTTCCGCTTCGTCTGGGACGTTTTGCACGAGCCCTCCGCGGTTTCTTCCAGTGGAAAAGGCTGTTCTTTCGGACAGGAACATTTCGCTGGGCGCCTCCTGAACAGTCCTTTCAGCTAGAGTTCAGTATACACAATTCCTGATAATGGCTGTCCACATATTTGTATTCCTGGAAATACAAATATTTACAATAGAATACTGAATGGGACCACTTTCGCTCGCTCGTACTTCTTCGAGTCTCTCACCCTCGAGCGTATACATGGAATATTATTTCAATGTGACAATAATAGTTGACACATATGGCTCATTCCTCACAATTTGAAACCAAGGTGCCAAATAATTGTGGTGGCAAACAGTTTATCATCATTATTAGGGCTACGAATTTTATGACCAAATTTTCCAAAATAAAATATGCTCTTGTGACCTAAAATTGTACAAAATATGGACTATAATTTGAAAAATATGCCCTTATAACTGGACTGTTTCAAACATCAATATCTAATGCTGAGATATTTTCACTATTTTTAGTTCACTTTATGTGCCCCGAGTTGCAATCCACAATTAATACTTTCTGTAAATTTTCAAATGAATACTTTCTGTAAATTTTCAAATGGAAATTAAAAAGATTTTGAAAAGTCAAAACAAAACCCTCGAGTGAACATGGGGAGTAAGAAAGAATCCACTTCGAAAATTACTATATATTTCTTGAAACAGCGAAAATATGCTGAATATGACCGAAAATCCATCAAAATATGCTCTATCATGCAGAAATGGCTAAATATGTCCTTAAGAAGCACCCTAATGTAATTGGTTTCTTCATAATATGAATTTCTACATATGTAGGGAACATATCACCGTTACCAAAATAAATATGCTAAGTCATGAAAATCCAAGCTCTGCTCATTATAAATATGTGAACTTTCTGTAAGTCGACTTTATTTTTAGCTCCAGAAGTCCAAATGTTGACATCTTGTAGTGAAATATGATCCGTTTCCTGATACCCTATTCCATCTATTCTGCACTTGAAGTATTTTCCACTTTGGATATCTACTCTATGATACTACGCCATTACAAAAATGTGGGTTCATTATGGGTGTTCTGGGTATCAGATATTGCTGTGGAGGTTTTCAGGTGTCACAAACATGACCGTTCAGATTTTTTCCTCTCCAAACTACATGGTTCAAGTGTAAATCTCCAAATATTAATAAATTAATATCAAGAGTTTGCCAGGTAAACCAAATCCATGTATACTCACAGAATGTCACAAACCTGATCATCTGTCATATACATGACTGGCACAATTTTACTACATTAAATTATTTATTTGCTAGTCCTTTAGTAAAAAAAGTAAAAAAAAAATCAAAATACACATTGTTCTGTATAATAATTCACAGAAATTTTAAGAAGACATAACTTCAAATAACTTACATGTTTTGTCAATACATGATCATTATAAAAAAGCAAAGAAACAGTCAAACATTCAACGTAATCTATTCTCTGATATTATTTACTGTCAATTACATTCTAATTTATGCAATAAAATAGGTCTCGTCTGAATACCTACTTTGTGCCCCAGATAACAACTATTTCTGTCCTTATGTTGGGGTATGTTTGTCACATACGTGACTGTGGAATGACGAATGAGCCATATATGTAAAATATCCGCTTTGGTAGTTTCAGCCCACAATCATCTGTTTCATTTTCATGTATTGGTAAGATAGAATAAACTACATTTTAACATGGAGATGATGACTATGTTTACTTAAGTCTCAATTTGTACGGCGTCTTTTACTTCACGATCCATATTTGAGGGACCACCACCACAGACAAATTACGGTTATACGTGTGCTTCTGGGCCTCGAGTATATACCGCTCGATTTGCCTGTTCGAGGGTTATTCGCTCGAGCGAAGAAGCTCTCGATTCCGTACGCCATCTAGCGTCGCCCGTGCGAACGTTTTGCCGCTCAAGCGAAAAGCTCTGCATGCGAAACTCTAATGTACAATATACAGAATTCCCGTTCGTGGATATCCACAAATTTATATGTACACCCTGTCCCAGCTAACTGTGGAGCAGGACCGCTCATAGCGGCAGAGGAGGAGGAGGAGGGAAAACGAGTGGTGAAAGCGCAGCGTTGCCAACCGTACGGTCCAGACCTTAGTCCGTACGCTAAACGCATGGCTTGTCAAAATTTGCTCTTGCAGTTTTATCCCTAATATTTCCCTAAGAAATTCTTAAACCAAGCGTAAAGACCTGGAGAGAAAAATACGGCCCGTTTGCCATGTGCGTTCAGTATTATCCTTTTCAAAAGTTTGCAACGCTGCAGAGCGAAGCAGGGAAATCGGGTAACTCCAGTCGCCCATTACGCAATCCCTTTTCTCTCACTGTTCATTGGTGGAGCCATCTCGCATGCGCAGAGACTTGTTCTCGTTCGCCTGGTCTACAGTTAGCTGGTACGGACTGTAGTTGCAATTATTTTTGTCCTGGCAAAAACTATACGCCAGTTGCAACATACTCCCTGTCGCAGCTATTTGTCACCGTTACATTCCTTAGTCTCGCGTACCTAGGATGCTTACGTCACTGTTTATTTGTTTTCAAAGTAGAATTGTTTTCATTATTGCAGCATTCGGCTCCGACAGTCGTAAAAAAAGGTTCTGTTACATTTAATCCATTTTATGAGTATAAAAATAGGAGACTGTGCTTCAAGAAGGCGGAGAGGGGCATGGTTCAAATTATAATGTGCAACTTTCGTGATAAAAATCAAATGTAAGTCATGCAGATGATTAATATGATTCGAAGCGTTGGAAGAATCGAACCTAAGACCTCTGGTATCGGGCATGGACGTAAGGGGAGGCATGGGGGGTCGTGCCCCCACCTGGAAAATGAAAGTCAACAAAAAAAATTATATTTTTCACATATAATTTCATTTCAGCCACAATAATATATATGTGTTAATTATTGCATGAATATGTTAAATTCAAATTTAAGCAATGATTTTTGAGGGAACAACACTATTATTGGGGAAAACGTGCCTTGTTTGCCCCCCTGGAAAAAATCCTGCGGACGTTCATGATATCGGGGCACCTTCTACTAATACCAGAGTACCATAAAGGTCTTTAGTATTAATATCATGTTTCCACATTTCCCATAAACATATTGTACTATTTATAATTTTAAATTATTATTGCATGCAATCGAACATAAAATTTAATACGTTTTAAATACGTTTAAACTTGCTGTTAGTGGTCGGCCTCCCCGATGGTGTGTGGTAACGTCGTCGCCTTATAATCCCGAGTTCGGATCACACTTTAAACTGTAAGTCCAGTTCCGATTAGCCTTTCTCTGCATTTTAGTGGACTTACAAACTCAAACAAGGTGAAATTAATATCTAAATAAATCCGAATTAGGGATGACAGAAAATCCGAATTTCAAATTATCCTATATCCGTTCGGAAGCAACGGATAATCCTAATATCCGGATCCAAATTTGTCCATCCCTTATCTGAATATCTGTTTGACACCCGTGCAGTAGACCACCCAAGTGTGGAACTGGTTTTGGGAGAGTGGTTAATTTTTTCTCTTGCATTACATCTAGCACAGCAGAGCGGTTAGGTCATGTACGCAGGGGGGAGGTGATGGGATTAGAGCCCCTTCAGAATTTTTGAGAAAGTGAAAATATTGAAATAAAACCAGTCAAGAAATCGGGAAAACCAAAGTGGCAACCGAAAACTTTCCCAATTACCATTCTTGTCTCGGGAAAACTTTTAGCCGGTGGTATCGGTAACGGAAAGTATAGGTTGGATTCTATTTGCCGATCCTTTTTCAGCATTTTAGTCTTCCTGCAAATATGCAGTGCGACACTTTCGCGGAATCTAAATATCGTGGAAATTATCCAAAATTCCAAGTTTCTGTTAATTTATTCACCAAAAAAAATCGGTATTTTCTAATGACATAATGTAAGTTTGTTTTAACACGTTTAAAAGCAAAAGTCGAATAAATTGATGCATACATTTGGAAGTAGTCACACACTAATATACGTATTAGTCAATATTTTGAACAAATTTTAATCAATACAAGCATCATCATGTATCATGTCATCACTCATTCCCATCTTCGCAAATTAGCCAAAAGTGGCACAAAAAGCAAAGTAAAATAAAGCAAATCAATTAACGAACAGCGAATTAACAAAAATGCATATTCATTATTTTTTAATACTTTATTACGTTTATATTCAACCCGGTCTATATCCTTAAAAATACACTACGTAAAAAAACGAAAAGTAATTGGGTTTGAATCCCGGCATGGGTGTTCTTTGCGTGTGTTCCATCATTAATTTCATCCATCGTCCTCATCGTCGCGATTAGCCAGAAGTGGCAGAAAAGATAAGCCATGTAAACCAAATCAATGAATCAAAAGTTGAAACCGATTGTGGTCTATATCCAAAGTTTTCCAAATAAATAATTTGAATCAATTTTTTTTAGTATTAAAGTAACTTTTCCTGTAAGTCGCAACCAATTTGAAGGAGGAGTGGAAATTTCAGAAGGACCCCATCCCCCCTTAACGACGTCTCTGGGGCCTGCCCGTTCTCGCCCCCCCTTTTTTACGTGAATTTGGACACCTCCGTTTGTATAGTCTAGTTGCCAATGTACCCAATTATTTTTTAACAGGAATAAATTAAATAAATATTACCATTACTTTTAGTTACAGATTTAGGAAGGTAAAAATAAAAAGGTTCCTTTACCTGACAGACACAATAGACATCCAGGTAGGGTCCGTTCACAAACATCCTTCCGTCAGTTTTTTCGCAGGGTGATCGAAAACACGACACAGGCTAAAACACACTTCCTTTTCGGAACAAAACACTAATCCACAGCGACTGTACACCTTGTTGCACTTACGGCTCTTCTCCCCCTTCCTATTTCGCACTGGGGTTAATCGCAACTGAGGGGTTGGTTACAGGAAAAGCGTGTTTATTATCACGCTCGTCATTCGCTCTCTTGCACGACAGACAAAACACGTTCTTTTCTCTTGCAGCGCCAGCGCCGACTGAGCCCGTTCGCCGGTTGGTTCGTCCAGCGTTCCCCTCCCGTGATGCTCTGCGCGGACCTGGGAATCGGTAGCCACGCGCACCTGTTCTCCAGCGGGGGTGCGTTGCAAGGGTTTACTGCCTCGGGCGGAGGGAAGGTAAGCTCAGGTAGACAGGGGCGGACGTCCTCTGGAGGCATGGTGCGCAATGGACTTTTGGCAGGCGGTGTTGCCAATATATAACAAAAAATATACAATAATAATAATAAATGAGGAAGCACATTGTTTTGACGTTTTTGCACGGCCGGACCTGTGGCCGACGCCAGAGCAGGTGTTTTCGAAAAACCGCTGCGATATTCCAAAAATATGAAAAATTATATCAGTTTAGACTTCCTTACAGAGTACTCACGTGAATATTCACGTAGTTTGCTTTCCCTGTTGTCTAGATATTATCAATAGTTTAATAGACTTACGTATCTACGAATATTTCCCATGCATAGGCCGAAATCGCAGGAAAAGTTGTTACGCTTCCCCCAGGAGCAGAGGCGTCTCGTGAACGCATGCGGTACATGCTGCGCATGCGTCGATTGTGGGGAAAAGGACAGCTTGCTCTGCGACGACATTCATGACCATTTCTACATTCTAATTTCTTCATATAGGAGAAGTATTTATTTTACACGAGAGCGCTCAACTAAGCGTATATTACATTTCTTGGATCTGAAGTGAAAGAAAGTAATAATTCTTTTCCCACAATTGACGCATGCGTCACTTCAGATCCAAGATAATAAATATAATATAATACATACTTCTCCTATATGACGAAATTAGAATGTAGAAATGCTCATTAATGTCGTCTCAAGAGTAAGCTGTCCTTTTTCCCTCAATTGACGCATTCGCAGCATGCACCGCATGTGTTCCCGAGACGCCTCTGCCCAGAAGACTCGGACCTGGGGGCTCCCGTAGCCGACCGCGCGCGACAACAATTAACATTAATGGTAGTAATTGTACTAAATTACGGGGAGGTGATTTTTCTAAATGATAACGTCATAAGCAACACTCTTGTGTCTATGAGAGGTAAATAGTGAATGTTCCTATCTAAACCTATGCAGTTATTGTAAATTTATTGCACACGTCCAAGCGATTTTATGACAAAATGACACCATAATGAAATTACGCCCCGGCGCATCAGAGGTAAGGAAGCAGAATCTGACAGTGGCGTATACCGAGTCCAATATCTGAGCTATCTCACTATGTCACGTGGTCCTAGGCTATGAATAGAAATACATTTACGAGCTCCTAAGAAATCAGGTTGCCAACACATAAGAAATCAGGTTGCCAACACATAAGAAATCAGGTTGCCAACTCATAAGAAATCAGGTTGAGAACTCATAGGAAATCAGGTTGCCAACTCATAGGAAATCAGGTTGCCAACTCATAGGAAATCAGGTTGCCAACTCATAAGAAATCCGGTTGCCAACTCATAAGAAATCAGGTTGCCAACTCATAGGAAATCAGGTTGCCAACTCTAGAATCGGCATCATCATCTCACTGATATGAATAATCTTATTTACAATTCCTGATCGATTTTTTCCCTGTATTTTATTCTCTAGACTTCAGGCTTCGCAAATAGCCTAGCTAGCCAAGAATATACGCTTCTGGAATCTGAGATTGATTGATTGATCTCGCTAAGCTAAAGATTAAATTAATATAATAACCAGACAACGGATTTATATGTACGAGTAATCTGCTATTTTCACCAAAATATGGAGTTAAATATGGACTTAAAATTGTAAAAATTTACCTTTTCAATAATATAAGACACTATACTAGCTACATAAAATACAGTACGCTACATTGACATTAATTGTAAAACAACACAAAATGTGTTTTCATTTTCTGCTTCCAAACAAATTATTAATAAAAATGTTGTTGTAAGTGTTCGAACGTGAATTTCCTTCTGTTGTGTCTTAAGATGGATTAATATTGGCTAAAAATGCGATCAATATCGCAAGTAGTAATGGGAGTGTATTTCAAATTTGTCTGTTATTCGCAAGAAATTCGTCCAACTCTTTCGGTCTCACGGGGATATGTAGCAATTGCGCGAATATGGAGTATATGTTGAGAAATGTACTGAAATATGGAAATAATATGTAAAAATAACTAAAATATGGGTACTAATTTACTATTCCACAAACAGATTTCTTCATTTTTACACAAGAAACTACTTACGGTAATAAGTTCCTGTAGCATTGTGTAACATCCGGAAGGTGTTTTCTGTCACGTGGGAATGTATCATAGCGAAAATTCATTATTTTTGTTGAAAAGTAATTCTCCGACGCACAACAGCCTTTGGCGCGTACACCTCCATAGATTATCGCCCGTCGTGCTTGTGTTTTGTCGATTGCAGTGTTTCCAACCACGCCATTGTTTTCCGAAAGGATGACGTGTCGTGGATGCGTGGTGAAATTCATACCGGGTGTGGAAGATCCGCTGGATTTTGTAATTGGGTCCTTGAAAAACGGTAGCCCCAAAAACCATTCACGCATAGCCCCACGAACCATTTCCGGCAAGGTTAGGATAGGTTAGGTTAGGCAAGCATAGTTAAAATTTAAAAACTTTAAAAAAAATTCTACTTGGCGAGTATTTTTTGGGTTACGAAGGTTGGAAACACTGCATCGACAAAAAACAAGCACGACGCGCGATGCTATACGAAGGTGTACGCGCCATACTGTTTCTTACGCAAACGAAACAACGCAAATAAAGAAGTACTCGTAATGTGAAAAATTGAAATTACTTTCATCAAAAAAACTTGAATATACCTTCAAGAATGTTCCGCGAAGCAGATAGGTAAGTAAGTACGAATGTTAAAAGTGACGAAACGAAGAAGTTACATGTGTTTGTGGAATAGTAAATTTTTACCAAAATATGTATGAGCCAGAACCTAGGATACCTACAAATATGGAAGATAAAAACGGAATTTTTCAAGTCTACACGCCAGGATGCAAAAAGATAGTACAAAATATAACTGATTTCTGCTACATACATAAATATATATTTACATGTAAATTCGTTCCCTGATAATAACATTAAAAAATTGCTGTTAGTTTGTTCTGATGGAGCCATGTGTGGTATGTATGGACCCTTCCGCCCCTCCACTACAATGGGTCCCGCTGTAAGGCTGCTTACATTTTTCCTAAAGGTTTTCTTGTCAGTAGTAACTTTAATTTAGTCCTGGTCAAACGCGTTTTTTTCCCTTTCTGTTCAATTGATCGTGGAGAAACATTTGCTGGAAAAGGTTAAGAGTGGATGGAGAAACACAATCAGTAATGGCTGAATGCCTCTGACAGAGAAAACAGAGAAAGTCATCTTGAATTAGTACTTTTTATTAAATCATGTACAGTTAGATTTACATAGCACTTAACAAGTGTTCTCTTTTAGTCCTCTGAAGCGTGAAAGTGCCATCATCGTCTCAAGATGCCTCATTTAGAGCATCTACATTCTCCTGCTTGCAATCTTCACTCGATACTTCGACGATCGAACATAATAATAAAAAAATCGCAGTGAAAGTTTGTTTATGCCTTTCAATTTCTTCAGCATGGAGAGTTTCAAATGTAAAAATCATATCTCTTCTTTTCTAACGTACAGTCAACAGCAAAAATAATAGGCAAATCGCTATTCTCGTTCTCTTCTTTTCTGCATACTGTTTCGTTTCAACGAATGTTTTTCTGTTGGTGCGAAGATGATGTCCTCAGCTTCAACAAGCTTGTCCATCACATTGTTGAAAATGGGTCGCCTACTTCTAACTTTTGCCGTTGGGTGTACCTTCCTGACAGCACAATACTTACTTTATGCGCAATAGACATTCCTGTTTTTGCGTCAGGATAATTTAGAGGCGAATTATTCAGGTGTGTATAAATTAGGATAATATACCATTTTCGAGTGGGCCTCATCTCTAGGAAGGTATCAACTCGGGGCAAGCCCTGGCACCTACCGACCTGTTGGGTGAGATGAGTCAAGGCAAATGGATAATATACCTTTTCCTACTCCCACAAAAATAGGCAATAGTTAGGCTGGAGAGTTCAATGAAGTAACCGATCTCTAACTAGGAAAACAAACTAGAATTTGGCCCATACTAGATAAGAAAAATCAACAACAGTGAAGATGATAGTTCTACTTAAGAGTAAATATCCATCTCAAGAACTTCAAAAATACATTCTTCGGGCTTACAAAGTAAAGGATAGTATTATTGATTAATTACGTCATGAATATTTTAAAAATATATTTACAACACTGACTATGTTACTAAAATATTTATTTATTTGTTTCCAGCGCCATCTATACTTCTTTTGTGTAACAACCAATACCACAAGGGAATGAATTTAACCAAATCTTTCACGATTCGGATATCGAACTATGATGGATTCAAATCATGAAGATTGGGTTATCATATGGACGATTTCGATCGGATAACATAGAATTCAGGTTCGAACACCTGCTCCTTATACGAGGGGCGTCCCAAAAGTAAGTTTACAAGCCCTATTTGTCAATAATCATATTTTATTTGGATGATGAAGCAATGCACATGGTGTGGTACATGCAACACTTTATTTTTCAACATAGTCACCATAACGATTAAGGCATTCGTCTAATTGTGGGACGAGTTTGTCAATGCCACGTTCGTAAAATGTGGTGTCCTGCCTGTTCAGCCAGCGTTGCATCTTCGTCACTTTGGAATCTGTGCCCTCCAAGATGTTTTTTCAAGGCCGGGAAGAGATGATAACTATAGCAAAATCTCTCCTGTCAAAAGGTGTGCTACTCCTGCACGATTATTCTCGGCCACACATTGCAATGCCACTCAAGAACTGTTGCGACATTTTCGGTGGGAGTGTGTGCAACATCCACCATACAGCCCTGATCTAGCGCCCAGTGATTATCATCTCTTCCCGGACTTGAAAGAAGATCTTGGAGGGCACAGATTCCAAAGTGACAAAGATGTGAAAACAGCGGTGGAACGCTGGCTGAACAGGCAGGACACCACATTTTATGAACGTGGCATTGACAAGCTCGTCCCACAATTAGACGAATGCCTTAATCGTTATGGTGACTATGTTGAAAAATAAAGTGTTGCATGTACCACACCATGTGCATTGCTTCATCATCCAAATAAAATATGATTATTGACAAATAGGGCTTGTAAACTTGCTTTTGGGACACCCCTTGTATATATGTATATACGAAACGTCTTCATGGGTCCGTGTAAGGGTATCGAGAATATAGTAGGGATGGCCAAACGGATCCGGATCCAAAAGTTACGGATCTGGATCCGGATCCGAAAATTCCGGATCCGGGTCTGAAAGTTCCGGATCTGGATCGGGATCCGAGAGTTTCGGATCTGGATCCGGGTCCGAAAATTCCGGATTTTTTTGATCCGGATCCGAGAGTTTCGTATCTCAATCCCATTATAATATTACCACACCTTAAAAGGTATTATGATCTTCGATTAGAAAGAAATTTTCCATTAGTTAGTCCTACAAGAATTTTTTTCAAGTGTTGTTCCTAAAATACTTTGCTACGCATCGGCTAACACACTCGTGCACAAAAATAATCTTACTTGTTTAACATAAAATGTCAGAGGTGATTTTGTAAATGCCATTGAAACGAATATGTATTCATTCGAATGTATTGGAAATGAAAACATACATAAATGTGAGACATTCAATTCCAGGATGAAACCTTTAACACACATAACAAGATGGAAATGTAATACAAAAATTATACAATTGTTCTACAGTTACAGTTTTACAAATTAAAATAAACCATTATAATATATGCAGTGTTATATAATTACAAAGTGTAAGACTAGCAAGGGAGGTTATCTAAGTGTCCCCCTCCGATTTACATGAAACTTGGCAGGCGAATAGTGGGACCCAAAGGACGAAATACGTGTTTTTTTGTTTCAGCTAAAAAACTGTTTTAGGGTGCAAAACCCCCTCAAATGTCAAGATGAGGACAAATTGAAGTGAGGATCTGACCCCTGTGTCCCCCTCAGATTTCCATGATACTTGGCAGGTGTGTGTATAAACGGGCCCAAAGAAAGAAATACGTGTTGTCTTTTTGCTTCAGCTAAAAAACTGTTTTAGGGGCAAAACCTCCTCAAATGTCAAGATGAGAAGGACAAATTGAAGTGAGGATCTGACCCCTATGTCCCTCCGATTTCCATGAAACTTGGCTGGTCTATAGTGGGGCCCAATGGAAGAAATACGTTTTTTTTTTGTTTCGGCTAAAAAACGGTTTTAGGGGGCAAAACCCCCTCAAATGTCAAGATGAGGACAAATTGATGTGAGGATCTGACCCCTGTGTCCCTCTCAGATTTCCATGATACTTGGTAGGTGTGTGTATAAACGGGCCCAAATGAAGAAATACGTGTTTTTTTTTTGTTTCGGCTAAAAAACTCTTTTAGGGGACAAACATCCCCCTCAAATGTCAATATGAGGACAAATAAATTTAAGTGTGCTTAAGACCTATGTGTCCCCGTCCGATTTCCATGATACTTGGCAGGTGTGTGTATAAACGGGCCCAAATGAAGAAATACGTGTTTTTTTTTGTTTCGGCTAAAAAACTGTTTTAGGGGGCAACCCCCCCTCAAATGTCAATACGAGGACAAATTTAAGTGTGCATTTGACCTATGTGTCCCCCTCCGATTTCCATGAAACTTGGCAGGTGTATAGTGGGGCCCAATGGAAGAAATACGTGTTTTTTTGTTTCAGCTAAAAAAACTGTTTTACAGGGCAAAACCCACTCGATTGTCAAGATGAGGACAAATTGAAGTGGGGATCTGACCCCTGTGTCCCCCTCCGATTTCCATGAAACTTGGCAGGTGTGTGTATAAACGGACCCAAATGAAGAAATACGTGTTTTTTTTTTTTTGTTTGGGCTAAAAATTTGTTCTAGGGGGCAACCTCCCTTCAAATGTCAAGATGAGGACAAATTGAAGTGGGGATCTGACCCCTGTGTTCCCTTCCGATTTCCATGAAACGTGGTAGGTGTATAGAGGGGCCCAAAGGAAGAAATAACGTGATTTTTTGTTTTAGGGGGCAAAATCCCCTAAAATTAAAAGATGAGGACAAATTGAAGTAAAGATCTGACCCCTGTGTCCCCCTCCGATTTCCATGGAATTTGACAGGTGTATAGAGAGGCCCTATGCCCCCTGTTTCTTCCTATGCCATATTTACGTGGTTTCGGGGTCAGATCCCCACTTCAATTTCTCCTCACCTTGACATTTGAGGGGTGGGGCTCTATACACCTGGCAAATTTCATGGAGATCGGAGGGGGAGACTTAGACCTCCCTTGTAAGTGTATTAATTAATTACAAATCGCGCACGCGGGTACACACACTATATATATATATATATATATATATATATATATATATATATATATATATATATATATATATATTAGCAGGTAACAATATGTTATAAGCACATTCTTACTTTCCAAAGAAGCGCATGTGGGATGGCAAAACGGATCCGGATCCGAAAATTCCAGATCCAAAAGTATCGGATCCGGATCTGAAAATTCCGGATCCGAAAAAAATTAGGATCCGGATCTTTAGGATCCGGAACCAACCGGATCCGGATTTCGGATCCGCCAGGATCCGGATCTGGCCATCCCTAGAATATAGCCGCCAAAGAACTGATGTGTAGAAAGAGTTTTAACTTGGCAAAACGTTCAAAATAAATTATGTTCATTTAATCTACAACCAAGCTGTTCGGAAATTGTCAAGGAAACTTTAAAGTATTTCAAATATATTTGGAGTTTTATTGTTAGAGAAGAAGTTCTAAATATGGGCGAAGGTTTAAATATGGGTTTTGGAGTTATCAGCGCTCCCGGGTGCTGCAGCCAGGCAGAGGCTATTATAACTGGTTATCTGTCAAGGTCAAAGGTTGCGGCGCCAATTCGCAAGAGAAAGTGGTGGTTAGTTTCGGCCTTGGACGCTGTTATACAATTGCGACCTCCGAAAACTTTTTGCAGGTACGTTTTAACTCAGCGTTTTCTGAATTCTCATCTGCATTGTATAGGTTATGATATTAGCTAGCGGTACATAAAACAAACATGGGCTTTCATAATGCCATGATTTTGTTTGTGGAATATGTACCACAGAGAGCGAAAATAAATTGAAGAAGAAAAATAGCGTGATGGTCTAAATATGGGCTATTAGATGAGGTCTAATGTTGAGATCACATTTTCAACAAATATTTAGATGTTATTCTTAATTTCGATTTTTCCCATTCCGCGTGATTTTCAAAAATAACAGATTATTCATAAATATGCATTTTATAATGTTTTATCGGTAAATGACTGTCTTTTAAAATTTTAATTGCTTTTTGTGATATTGCTACTAGTAGCCCATATTTAGACCACAATTTTGAAATACATCATTTTGCCATTTTTTTGGAAATTGCTTTTTTTTTAAAAAATGGAGACCTATACTTTAGCATGCTATTACATTTAAGTATATATTTCATAGATATGCATTTTAAAGGCAGGTGCTTGATATATTAATTTTTCCTCCGAAAATGACAACATAAAAAGAGGGGCTCATATTTAGACCTTTTCCTCTATCATTCAGCTAATTCTACAAACGATACCACACTGAAAAGGAGTCTCTCTCTGTCTCTATCTGCCACTCTCTTGTTCCCTTTGCCATTCTTCCTTTCCCTTCGATCTTCTTTGTCAACATTCTCTTCCTTTCCCTTCGTCTTTTCTTCCTTTCTTTAGCTCTATTTGTGCCACACTTTCTCTTTGTCCTCTTTCTATCTCTTCGCCCTTCTCTCTATCTATCCATTCTCTCTCATTCTTGTCTATTTTCTTTCTCCATCTGTCACTCTTTCTGTTCGTTCATCTTTATTTCTCTCAGTCTCTTTCCATCCCTGTTATCTTTCTTTCTCTATCTGTGCTACTCTCTCTGTCTCCTTCACCCTTCCATGTCGCCCCTTCTCTCTCTCTTTCTCTCTTTCTCACTCTCTCTCTCTCTCTCTCTCTCTCTCTCTCTCTCTGCCACTCAGTTTCTCTTTGTTCCTCTTCCTTTCCGTGGACCTTCTCTTTTCCTGTTCTATTTTCTTTCTCTCTCTCCCTTCTATCACTCTCTATTTCTCATTGGCCCTCTTTCTTCTCGTCCATTCTCTATCTCTCTCTCTCCGTTCACATCTACCCCCCCCTCTCTGTCTCTCTCTCTC
Source organism: Lepisma saccharinum (assembly GCF_977018435.1). NCBI lineage: Eukaryota > Metazoa > Arthropoda > Insecta > Zygentoma > Lepismatidae > Lepisma > Lepisma saccharinum. Next base: position 89,216,605 of record NC_139238.1, on the reverse strand, counting down.
TGCCACTTTCTCTTCCTTCGTTGTTCTCTGTCCGTTCTCCATCTCTCTTTTTTGATTAACCCTGTGCCCTTCTCCCCCGAAAGTTTTCCCAGGGGATCATCCATTATTCCCCTGGCACAATGCCCTCACCATTCCTCCCGGCTCGCAGTCTTCTTACAACCTGCTCCGGGTCGGCCAGCTTCCGGCGCTAGCAGGAAAAAAAAAGTAAACGTTGACGCTGCCATCTTTTGTTATCCGCAAGAAACAAGTTTCCTGTTCATTCACAGCTACGAGTTTCCTCCCATTTCTTGAATCGTTCTTTTTTTCAGATGTGCTTTTCTCTCCCCTTCCATATTGTTCCAAGCTTTCTCGTTTCTCGTTCGAAAGAGACGGAAAAAAGCTTGTTTTTCTTTCAGGCAAAAGAAAAAAGAAGATCGAAAAAGAATTCATCTTGGAATCTTGGTTTGTGGTGTACTCTGAATAGAAATGGAATTGCCGCTAATGTCTGGATTCCAGAGACTGGAAGTTCCAGTGAGGCATGGGCGTCGCCAGAAATTTTTCTAGGGGGTGAAGCAATGGGAACAACAACAACAACAATAATACGAGTAATAACAATAATAACTACTTTTATTATGCTTATGTTTATTATAAAATAAGAACTATTATAAACTAAAATATAATTCAAAAATGTATTATTATTTATTTATTTATTTATTCAAAGTTTCAGATACAGCACTTTTAAGGCCATTTTACACTGAAAACTCTAACAAATAACAAGAACAAGTCAAGATGGTTTAAGGTAAAAACAAGAAAAGTTAAATATAAACATAAGGCATAAACAAGGAAACAAACAAGAATTTACATATTCATTTTTAGGGAAGATCGGAAAATACTTTCAGGGGCAAAAATGTCTATGTTTGTGGGTAAATTATTGTAGAACTGGGCCAGCCTGTGGAATAGAGCGCGCTGTATAAGGGAAAGCCTAGCTGTGGAGGTGTGGAACAATTCAGTGTTTCGGGTCGATCGAGAGGGAACTCTGAAGTTGAATTCTGTAAGAAGAAATTCAGATCTTAATTTCCCATTGATGATTTTATAGAAAAAATTCATATCGGCCATATCGCGTCGGGTCTGCAGTAACTGAATGTTCAAAGTAGTCAGGATGTCAGGTTTCTGAAGATGGCGCAAAGAAGGAATTCTATGACGAACAATGGAGGTAAAGAAGCTGAGGACGGAATCCATGCTAGAAAGATTTGTATTGGAAGCCATGGCCCAGGCTGGAGAACAGTATTCGAGAATCGGAGAAATGAATGACTTGAAAAACAGGCTAAGAGAAGTTGGAGTATCAATTTCAGTGAATCTGTAGAGGAGGCCTAAGAGGCGCATTGCACTTTTAGTTGTAGCTGCGTTGTGTTCCTTAAAGTTCAGTTTTTCATCTATGATAACACCTAGATCTTTTTGGGTCGCAACTGTAGTAATATAATTGTTTTCAAGAACATAATGAGAATGTATTTTGTTCTTTTTTAAAGAGACTGTGAGAGAGGAACATTTTTGCGGGTTAAGTTGTAGATTCCACTGCTTACACCATGTGACAAGTTCGGAAAGAGCATTCTGGAGAATCACAGCATCTTGCGTGGTTGAGATTTCTTTGAAAAGTTTACAGTCGTCAGCAAACATGAGTATATTGACAGGAAGTGAGGAAAGTCTTTGAGGGAGATCGTCCATGTATAGGATGAACAAGAGAGGGCCTAAGACGCTCCCTTGTGGCACCCCAGACAAGACAGGAAGAAAATCAGAAGAGGCGCCTGAAAGGGTGACACGCTGTGTCCGTGAGTGTAGATAATCCTGGATTAAGGAGAGAAATTTGCCATGTATGTTAAATCTAGTTCGTAATTTGTGAATAAGAAGAGCATGGTTTATTTTGTCAAAGGCTTTTGAAATATCCAAGTATATCACATCTAGCTGGGAATTTTTGTAAATAGCCCTAGTGGCATGTGAAACGAGAACTGAAAGATTAGTCAAGCAAGAGCTACCTGGAAGAAACCCGTGTTGGGCAGTACTGATATGCGGAGATATAAATCGGAATAATCTGTCCTTAATTATTTTTTTCACAGATTATAGACAGAGGTGACAGGAGTGATATTGGTCTGTATGATGTAGCACTATTTTTGTCTCCAGATTTGTGAATGGGTACAACGTTGGTTTTCTTGAACATCTGAGGAAACACGCCTTCAGAGAAGCACCTATTTAGCAAGAGAGAGAGAGGATGAGCTGCGGTGGTCTAGCCGGTAGGGCGTCTGATTGCCACGCGGGACACCCGGGTTCGATTCCCGGGGTGGGTTATCTAAGGTCCTAATTATTTCGGCCTTGTCCCTGCATATAGAGGCTCCGGGGTTCACCCAGCCCTGAGGGCAACCCTTGGCGGGTAATGGCGACCGGAGCATCATGCTGATCACATCACGTCCAAAATGGCAGAGATCGAGAATGTGTGAGGCCCTATACCCCATATACCCTAAATGTCCCTTCATGGCACGGTGCTATATGCACGAGGAACTTTACCTCCTTTACCTTTTGTTATTATTATATCCTTGGGGAAACTTTTCTATTCTATCCACCAAATGAGTGAAAATCTGGCACAATTTATTATTATTATTATTATACACAATTAGTGTACCGAAGTCTATAGTTATTCTATTTCGATATTAACTTGAACACACATCATCAAAAACGTCTTTAAAAGTTAGGAGGAAACTTCAAGCCATGGAGTGTGTTGTCTTTCCTTTCACATAAAAATCTAATATTTGGAATTTTGAGTGAAACAAATTATTCTTTGATTTACTGGTTCCTCAATTTTACTCTCAATTTTTACGATTTAACACTGTTTTTTACTTCGTTATTCTGTTCGAATAAGAACTAACTTAACTTTATTTCTATTATTAACAATAAAAGTTTCTGTTCTTTTGTAAATTGAACGATGCCAATATCCAGCGAGGAGGGGGGGGGGGGTGTTCAACCCCCCTCTCTCGACGACTATATTTTTACGTTTTCTTTTGTAATCAGAGTGGTGATGTAATGTGAATCGCCCGGTATGATAATTTTCGTTAACAAATATTTTGTACTGGAAACATGATTAATTGGAATTTGTCGGTGCTCTAAACGCAGCATGTCAGCGCATATCAAATTATTTTAATGATGTTTGCGTGAGGAAATGACAAGATTTAATTAGATCAAGTGATTAGCAATTAAATTAAGTCTAATTCTGTATTTGCCAACAAGCCGAAACATATTTCAACTATTACTCTTCATGATTGTGTAATAATTTAGTTATTAATATTTTATTTCAAAGATACAGGCACCGTAATAAAAATTGGACACCTAGATTCTGAAGTGCTCGCTTGCCTGCAAGGCGTTGTGTGTGTTGCATAACTCTACGGCGAGAAGTGGATTTCAATAGCAACTTCTACCACCGCCGTTAGGCCGTACAGGGAGGCAAGTATTTCAGGATCTAGGTGTCCCATTGTTATTGCCGGTGACTGTACGTAGTAATGTATATACAGTAAAACCTCGTTAATCCGGATCCCGATTAGTCAGACTTTGCATAATCCGGACAGGCAAAAGGCATAAAAAAAGCAGAATGCAAGGTTTTAAATGTGGCTAGAAGTCAACAAGAGAACTTCCCAAAGAAAAGGCAGTCAACTACTGATGAAATTCTGTTTCCCGCAGACTTTGTACTGTACTGTATAGTGTATTTAGGCCTATGACCTTTAAATACATCATAATAAACGTCTATGGATGTGCTTAGACTCGTATTTCCTGGTTGTCTCATCAGCAGATTCGGCGATATTCCGTGGCCTGCCCGTTCCCCCGACTTGCCGGCTCTTTGGGGTTACCTCAAATCCAAAGTATTCAAGGACAACCCTCCAAGAGCCAGGGATTATTTGAAGGACCGAATTCGGCAAGAGATCCACAACATTCCGTTGGAGATGCTACGCAACGTCATGGGCGGATTTACTCTGAGACTCCGACAATGTGTGCAACACCAAGGACACCGAATTACTGACACCATATTAAAAAAATGAACATTTTTCAGGTACACTAGTAATTTCCACTCATGTGCAGTGCAGCATGTTCAAAAAATAAATAATATTTGCTCTCTCTATTTTTTGTGATTTTTTTAAATCTTCCAGTTTAACTGCCTCACCCTGAATAAAACACGTTTTTGATACATGTAAATCCGTTCTTGTTATAATTATCTATCCCATATAATATTTGGTCCTTGATTATAAGGCAACAACAACGTTACCACTACGCTCGTATAAAACCCGTTTAAAGTCAGCCAAATACACAAAAATCAGCAAGGTTGAATAAAAATAATTTCCAGGTTTCCGAAACATTGAATAAACAGAACGTTTCTGTTGGAAGCCGATGTTCGACGAGGCTGCACCAATCACACTTCAGCGAGAGGGAGAGGGGAAGAGAGGGGGTGGCAAATGACGGCCGTTTTGCCACGATTTGCATCTCAAATCTCGCACATGCAGAGGCAGGTCAGCCATTGTGTGGATGGGAACACGCGTCATTCGCCGCCCAAGGTACACAAGCCATGAATTGCTAAAAACCACTCGCCTCGCCTTGACGCGCAGTTATGCAATATGTTTCCCCAGCGCCAGGAAATTGAATGGGGCTCGTGTGAATTTGTTTTTTTTTCTGTAAAAGCCTCGTTGTTTCGCAGTTTCAGGGCCGATAACTCATTTGCACGGTGTGGCGGTTGGAAAACTCGAATTCATGATCTCGCAAACGGACAAACTAAAACTTGATTTGTTGGAAATGACAAAACACGTTCGGTGAAGCTTTTCGGTAACTATGAACAAATAGCTTTGTAAGCTTTTCTAAATTTGGTCATTTTTACAAAATAAACAAATGCCAACGATTACTTAAAATATTTCGTAAGCTTTATTAATTTGGTAACATTAACCAAATTCTTTGGTAACTCCAAACAAATGTGGACGATTATTAAAATAAATTATGGTAGACTTTACTAAATTTGGTAATTTTGAGCAAATTATTTGGTGACTAAACAAATATGCACTATTACTGAAATAATCTGATAACCTTTACTTAATTTGGTAATTCTGATAAATTCCTTGGTAACTCTAAACAAATGTGCTAGGTTATTAAAACAATTTGGTAGCCTTTATTAAATTTGGTAATTTTGAACAAATTCTTTGCTAACTCTAAACAAATATGCAAGATTACTGAATGAATTTGGTAGCTTTTATTGAATGTGTACTAAATGAATTTCTTAGCTTTTATTAAATGTGTACTAAATGAATTTGGTAGCGTTTATTAAATTTGGTAATTTTGAACAAATTCTTTGGTAACTCTAAACAAATATGCACTATTACTAAAATAATCTGATAACATTTACTTAATTTGGTAATTTTGACAAATCCTTTGGTAACTCTTAAGTGCAAGGTTACTGAAATAATTTTGTAGTCTTTATTAAATTTGGTAATTTTGAACAAATTTTTTGGTAACTCTAAACAAATATGCACTATTACTAAAATAATTTGGTAGCCTTTATTAAATTTTATAATTTTGATCAAATTCTCTGGTAACTCTTAAACAAATATGCACTCTTACGAAAACAATTTGGTTGCCTTTACTAAATTTAGTACTTGACAAATTATTTTGTAACTTCTAAACAAATGTGCAAGGTTACTAAAACAATTTGGTAGCCTTTATTACATTTGGTAATTTTGACCACATTCTTTGGTAACTAAATAAATGTGCAATATCATTGCATTCACCTCTGTTTTACTTTTTCTTTCGGGATTTGAACTGCTAAACCTTTTCTCACTGTTCGCAGGAGTCGGAGGGTTTATTTGAGAAATATGGTAATATTGGAGAGAAAGTTCTCATGGCTTGGAACGAGATTAGGTCAAAATAAAGCGACGGGCTTCCAAAAGTAAAAAAAAAAAAAAAATCGAAAAATCGTATTTTGAATCTTCATTCCAAAAACAATCTCTGCATTTATGCAAAAACATAGAAATAGCGCAAATACTGCATAAAAAATATGTACTCTAAATGTAAAACATGTAATATAGCTGCCTCAAAATATGTACAAATGTGTCACATGAAAATCATGAATATCTTTCCTTATGGTGTGCTGTTAGTGCACTCAAAAGCAACTCGCGTCCCGGAAATTGCTTCTTGCGGGACAACGAGGCTCTGGCGCCCGAACCCACGGCCAGGGTTGTGCTATCCTGTGTTTTGTATTTAAATGTTCTGAGTGCCCCTTTGCAGCCTCAGCTTTTTATTAGGTGAGGAGACAGGAATTCCTTTCGGGGGGGGGGGGTGCTGAACACCATATTTTTAAGGGGTATATGTAGATAGAACCTCGCAATTGTATGTTTAAGGCCAGTGGTAACATCTGCGTTCCAAAACGGGGGGGGGGGGGGGGGAGAGGGTGTGTGCAAGGAAAGTTTACTTTCTCCTGGTAGATAAGGCTTAGCATTAAGAAGCCATAGCGTGGAGGCAAAAGACATGGTTAGCAACTATCCCTTAAATCGTCGCCACTGTTTAAGGTTGCCATTTTAATCAGAACGTGAAATTGGAACATTTTTATCACCCGACTCCTCTGTTTGCATGCATTAACATTGTGAGCCGGAATGATCTGAGTATGTGTGTGTGCCCATTTCTTCTATGGTGTCTTTGAGTATGAAGAGGCAGCTCGTATTGAGCACAGAAGTAAATTGTCTTCTAAACCGGTCGGAATGTACCTCAGTTTTCTTCTTTCTCCTTTATTTTCTGGGCTTGTTCGTTATACAGGTAACATGTTACGATTTGACAAACACAGGACGTGTAGGCTTCTATGTAGACATTTTAGCGGAAAACCATTGGAAGTGAAGTGTGGCTCGGTGGCTCAGTTGGAGACAAATGGCATCGTATGCCAGAGCTCTGATTCGGGTCCTGGTAGAGCCTGAAATTTCTGCCTAATATGTCTACCTATGCAACATCTTCTTGCTTTATCTTCTCGTCATTCATAAAATTTCAGCTGTCCCGTCATAGTACTTAAGTGTTTGAGTGTGTGTCGAACCCAGTAGGCCAGTAGTATTTTTTTATGCCATGAAATTCTCGGATTGCATTCACGAAATTTGTTCCGGGAACAACTAAATCCAGTTGATCTGTGAGCTTATTTCTTTTTTTAATAAACCGCTCCAATACCCGGTACTGCTGAAATATTCACTTTAGAGAGAGAGAGACCTTCGATCTCTTCGGCCCTCGACCCAAACTAGCACTACACTGAGGCTGCGGAAGTTCGGCTGTTGTCAATGTCTTTAGCTTCGGACCCGAACTGGAACTAATAGTAGACTTCGTTACTTTGCGGTATTTAGTCCTTTTCATTTTCGAATCACTAGAACTTATAAAGCAACCAATGGACACTGACTGATCACTAATCGACTGTATGAACTGTCACACTTACCTCTGAAGTCTCATTAACCGATTCTGTCGAACAGATCAACCGGGAAATTGAAGCAGCGTATTTATATCTTCATTATATTCTAGAACGTTCCGCAAATAAAACAATTCGTTAATATTGCCAGTAGTTCGATTCCGTCGCTTATTAAAGAACGTTCCCTCTCTCACTTTCCAGAGATTAAAAATTACAAAAATCGTCTTACTTGTGGCGCTATCTTTCTTGTGCAGCTTCCAAATGCTGACAAGTCTTTACATAGTGCTCAAGTTTGCTGCGACAACACCAAAAGCGCAAGAAAAGTTTACGTGCAATATTATCAACAACAGGATTATAGAACATTCTCGTTCTTGCCTTCATAATTATTTCTCTCCCGTCACATTATTCAAGGAGGCAAAAACCTAATTTTTTGTTGTGTAAATTGAAAAATTTCCTGGTAAGGGGGCTCTAGCCCCCTGATCCCCACTTTGAATACGCGCTATTAACAACAACAGGGTTATAGAACATTCTCCGTCTTGCCTCAATAATTATTTCTCTCCATAAATTATCGTCGCATTATTTTATTTCACATCACAAGAAACCAAAACAACTCATTTTATCTAGTGTAAATCGAAAACTTTCGGGAGGGCTCGAGCCCCCTAAGCCCCCTCTGGATACGTGCCTGTGAGGATATGTTAGTCCTCATAGTACAGTCTTAGTTTTTGGTAAGTAATGAATGAACGGAGTAGTTTTAAGAATTGAGTGAGGAAGTTCTTAATAGACGTATTTTATTTTCTTGTTAATGGCCTGTACTCAATTTTGTTTTAGTTAAGGGGCATATCCCCGTACTGTGTGACGAGCGAAAATAGCCAATGGGTTGATATACCCATAATATAAAAATGAATCTTTCCTGATGGAAAAATTCGTGGACATTTGTCATTTTTACTTTGTTAAGTGCAAACGAAAAATTATTGTAGTTATGATCATCATCGAACGTATTTATATGTAGTAAAAATGTGTTAAATATTTAAATACATATTTAGTTATTTCGAACAAAATATGGAGTTAAGTATGGACTTAAAAATGTAAGAAGTTACCTTTTTAATAAGGCATTCGAGCTACATTGTAACTATTACCGTGACTGTCTACAAGAGAAACCAGGTGCGCGTCAAGTATCTGAGCGCTCAGCGAGCAACGTGATCGCTCAGCTACTTGACGGCCAAATAGGCGTTGCTCCGCGAGCGCTGCTCACTTGATCGCTGAGCGAACTTGGACTTTGCTCGCCACAGGTTTCAGCCACAGAATATAACGTTTTTGTGTTTCGATCTCGTGAGGCAAATGGAAGAAAAGGAAAACTGTATTATTTGAGGATAGCGAAGTGGCGAACCGCGAGTGGCGTGGCCACCAATGAGAAAATATTTATGATGAACGGCTTGCGATATAGCGTAATTAGAGAGGAAGCTCAAGTAACAGAAGGTGATGTAATATTCCAGTTTTTGTAATTGTATTAAAATGAAAGTCTTGTTTATTCCAAATAATACATATTAAATATACACCTTAGTTTTGGAAAGTTGTGCAAGGGTGTGAAAATGAAAATTTCGACAGTTTTGTTCACATCAACTATTCTATTTCCATAATTAACAGATTTTCAAACATCGAAATCTTGTCCACTCGACGCAGCCACATTCATTACAGATTATTCAAGGGAACTGATATTTTAATCAATGAGCAAACAGCGTCAAGTAAATGATCTGTGTGCTCTACGAGCGAAAATCTTGCTCAGCACCAAAAGCGAATCACGTACAATCGTTGCTTCTGGCGCTGCTGTCGGGCTCGCAACTACAACAAGTAGCGAGGCTGTGGTTAGCAATGGGCTGCTCGATTTGTGACTCTCTTCCAACGTTGCCAAAATAACGTTTGTAACAACCAGGAGCCGATGCTTGAGTCCTCATTCTCCATTGTTGACAACAATTGAAAATAAACAGGAATTTCAAGTGTTTTACAATAGCAAACGTTTGGGAAGCGTAAAATTGAAGAAGAAAAAACATTATTGTTCCGATGACAGAAAACTTGTAACTAACGCAATTGGAGGTTATAAAAACAGTCGTAAATTTTTGTTTGTTTAACGTCGCTTCGGACTTTGTCAGTTTTTCGCAAGAAATTCACCTAACTCTTTCGATCACACGGGGACATGTAGTTATTGCGCGAATATAGAGAATATGTTGAGAAATATTCTGAAATATGGAAATTATATGTAACAATAACTAAAATATGTAAAACATGAGCCAAAACCTAATATATGTACAAATATGGAAAACAGAAACAGAATGTTTCGAGTCTACATGCCATGATGCCCAAAGATAATAAAAAATATAACTGATTTCAGCTTCATACATAAATATGTATTTACATATAAATCCGTTAATCATAATTAGGTGCAATTGGCGAAGGCACAATCACAAATTAGCACGCACGTCCAGTAACAGTCTCGCCTTGGAGGTATATTTCGGGCATTATAACGCAACCCTTTGTGCACACCAGCGCCACTATACTTAATGGTGGCACACTGAACCAATTTTTGTCGCAAGTTCAACCGTGCTACAGGGACATCTGGGTCAGATCCTTTACCTGCGAGTAAATAAAAAAAACGATCTTCTTTTTTTTCTGTTATTCTGGAGACAACAAATAAGCCGAATATTAAGACTATATAAATCACGGACGGAATAGGCATTTTATCTCTCGTTAAGAATGCATTAGAGGCTGCAAGTGCTGGACGAACCAGTTTCCTCTCTGCGTGCAAAAACTGGTTAGCTATTCTGGACTGAATAGATGCTCTGGTGTAAGCTGACCAGATTTTTGAATAAAAAAGACGGGGCATTTTTCATATTTTCCTGAAGGAAAATCGGGACAAAACGGGACAGCTAAATGCACACATTTTTATACAAAAACTATTTCGTCATAAATACTTATCTTTCGAAACTAAATAAATACATACTGTGTAAATAACAAACATAATATAGTGATATGCACTGCACTGAAGCAAGCCGTCATTCTTGGATATTTTGCTGATGAATGGATCATCTTCAGTGCATCATCATTCCTTTCAAAAAACGTTTTGTAAAAGTTTACACACGTGTCATTAACGTTCAATTTATTAATCAATAGGTGGGTTCAGGGTGCAAAATCCTGGGGGGACGGGGGGATTCCCCCCCCCAACAATCTTGGCCACAAAAATCCTCCCCACCAAAGAAATCCGGGGGGGGGGGAAGGGAGAGTTTTTCTTATAACAAACAAAAGATAAGCAATTACTTTTAATTTCAAATATGCTTTACTAAGAATAATATCGGAAACACAAATTAGTGTAGTTGTGAGTATTGAATTTACGCACAATAAAAGTAAAACAAGAATGCAAGACAATAATAACTATAAATAACATAAAGCACAAACTGTACAAAAACTTACACATAATAAAAGCACTTCAACTATTTCATAATTTATGAACATCTTTAACCAGTTAGTAAGGGAATTAGTTAGCTGCTTTATAATATCTGATTACCTATGTATAATAGTAACAAATTAATGTCCTTTATGTAATTAATTATAATATATATTTAATTGAGTAATTTATTTTTACTTTAAATAACATATATGTTATGTAATAATATAATGTATGTATATCGTATAATTTACACATATGTTTAGTTTGTGTGGGAGGATGGTTTGAGGATTAAAACCTTTCTCCCCCGCACCAGTTTTCAAAGATTTCGCAGCCTGGGTGGGTTTCATGTGACGTCAGGATGCGCACAGCCGCCATGTTTGCGGTCAATTTTATTTATTGTTTGCAAGGAAATATCCACCACATAGTGTTCGTTATATCAGCACCAACTTGGAAGGTTCAACACAGACAACATTCTCTCGTACATCTTATGTATATACGAGTAGATATACAATCAGGGCAATGGTCAACGGCATATGGCGGTATACGCGGTATACCCTTTGGTTAACCTTACTCATTAGAGTACACCTTCTGCTATCAATGCGCACACATTCATTTCGTTATATTTATTTATGCAATTTGGCCAATACTGCAGTGAGCTTATTACAGTCAAATCCATTATGTTGAATGTAACGGCAATTCATATGTTCATGACGTGTCAAAAGAATGTCAGAATGCAGATGCCGACGTGAGAGGACGTGGTAAGAAGCACTTTAGTTTTTCGAGCAGACAAAAAAAAAATGTTCGCTCAACGTAAGTTCTGCGGTCTTGTAAGTATTTCCACGTTTTTCATTTTTGGTGTTATTAACTGTGGTAAGCAAACCGATAATTCACAAAAGCAGTATCAAGAAGAAAATAAGATACAATAATATGTTGTAATGTAGCCTTTACATTTAAATGCAATCATTAAAATTAGGGATGGACGTTTTCGAAAAAAAAAAATCGATTTTTCCAAAATGAAATTTTTCGATTTTTTTTTCGTTTTTCGTAGAAATTTTCGTTTTCGTAAAATCTTGCGTTTTTCAAAAAAAAAAATAATCGATTTTGAATTTTTCGAGAAAGAGTGTTTTCTGCGTAGTGCACCTGAGCGGGACTGGGTACATTAATGTAGTGCCATTTGTTACCTGTTTTAAATACTAATACGATTTTCGTAAAGTGGGCCACCTTGGGAACACAGGCTACCTTTGACTCACCTACCTTAATACGTAAGTTTTTGGTAATACATAAAGTTCTTGGTAACTATAAAATAAATGTTAACTAGTAGTACTAAAACAGTTTTGGTATGCTGAACACTATCTTTCGACTATGTAAAGAAAGTTTTCGTCATCAAAACTATTTTTTTGGTTATTCCAAACACGGCTATATTTGTGTATGTACTGGCCGTTCATAGCGTAGTTTTAAAACGTTCTGGTAAGTCTATTTATAACAGTTGGATGGCAGTGGAAATTGTTCGTCATTTCTTTGATTTGATTGCTGTTGTTTAGCGTCGCTTTTCTTCCGCTTGTAGCTAATCGTAAAGATGAGGACGAGTGATGATATGATGAAATTGATGAAGGGACTAGAGCAGGGGTTCCCAAACATTTTCGCTTCACGGCGCACACTTTGGGAACCACTGGACTAGAGTATTGCGGTGATAAGATTTCGCTCGAGCAACAAATAGTTCGCACTGGCGACGCTAGATGGCGCACGAAATTGAGAACTTCTTGGCTCAAGAGAACAACGCTCGAACATGTAAAACGAGCGGTGTATAAAGCCCAGTAGTATACGTGTAACCGTGATTTGTCTGTAGTAGTGGGCCCTTAAATATCGTATCAATCAATGGAATTTTTTTTTCCGGTGCGGCGGAACGTATCAATTCATAGGATTATCCTTTATTTTATTTCAACTTTCTCTAGAAGCTTAAATTCACCAAGGTTCATTCACTTGTTTACACCAACTGTCCACTCCTCTCAGGTATTTGTATTATGCACAGTCGAGTGTTAAGCAGACTTCCACTTCCTGATATATTGAGGCTACAAGGTTTACAACAGGTAAACAAGTAGCAAGCTGTTGACAATAATAGGAAGGTAAAAACTCACGTGTCAGCGTATAGGAAATCTGCACGGACTGGGGTTTAGAGGAGCGGACAGACTGGCAGGGTACTCACTTTTCGATTTGATCAGAGACAGGCAAGAGCACTTTGGGGAGTAGAGAAGGACAGCAGTCTGCCAGACTAAGGTCCTACCAAGCCTGGATAAAGGATAGTTTCATTTTATTCTTCGATATTAACTTCATCACCATTCTTCTAAGTCTAGACAGGTATATATCCTAATCCTTACCATGTATGATTCGGGTTCAAGGTTCTAAAATCCAACGAGGGACTATTTGCCATTTCTAGTTGTTTAAGGTATTTTATTTCAGTTGTGCCTTTTGCTGCCAAGAATTTAACTTGTCGTTATGACAAGTGCTCTCATCATTAATGAGGATGAATGATGATTAGCTACATCACCCGTTGGGAGTGGCAGGTTCGATCCCATCATTCAGTAGAATGATACGATATGGATCGTGAAGTTAGAGACGCAGTGAAATTGAAACTTAAGTGAACATAGTCATTACTCCATGTTAAAATGTAGTTTAGTCTATGTTGCCAATACAGTGATATATGTAAACGAAATAGATGATTGTGGGCTGAAACTGCCAACAGGGATTCCTACATTACACACTACGATTCTTGTCATATTAAAATGATATTCCATTGTATACGCTCGAGGGTGGGACACTCACAAAGAATATCTACGCCCAGGCCGGCATTCGGACCGTCATTTCTCCAGGCAGCTTTTTACAAAGCAGGCTGGAGTTTAGATCTTGAGACGAGACGGGTTTCTGCATTCACGAGACGAGCCTAGGTCAAGTCTCGTCTTCATAGCCTTCGACTGAAATCACCAAACTGAGCCTTCATCTATATTTCGAAATGACACGAGGTCCGCAAGTGCATAGGCCAAGAGGTCACTTGGCCAATCGAGGAGACGAATCACGCGTCATCCTGTACGTGAGGGGCCTCCCGATTGCCCTTCCGAGCCGATAATACGCTGGTCTAGTGAACGTCACTTCCGGCGCTGTTGCCATAGCAACAGTATACCTGGCAATATACAACGCGCTGTCCGTATTTTCCCCATGCAGTGAGTATTGGAAGCGGACCGTAAGGGATACCTTTTGTTTTTAATGACAGGGGTTTTCAACGAAAATGGTAATATGTATCTTACACCATTGTAAAGATTAGATTTAGAAGAATACGTACATAAAATACAGATTGCTTACAGGTGACAAGTTAAAGAAGAAATGGAAAAACTAAAGCAGGCACTTTCCATGAAAGTGACCGGCAATTTACGATTTCTTCGGTTTCCGCTACACAGGCTTGCTGACGGGTAAATGAACGTAAGTCGCATGGTTCTTTGTCTGTGGTCAGATAAGTCTTATTGCTATGCGTATGATTATACAATAATTGTGCATGTTAGGCATATTTCGTGCCTTTGCACTAATGGGTATTCAAAAACTACAATGCATTTTCTCGATCGGAAGAATACATATGTGTAGTACATAGTCATAGACGTCAAAAGAAATTCTTGTAGGGGTAGTCAGGCCATTGACATATTTTAATGGTAGTAGTAGTAATATTGGGAGTGTCTAAAGTGATTTCAGTCAATAGCCGGAACAGCAACCACAAATGAATAGGAACTACTACTAATATCAACAACAATACTAAATGCATATGAAGATAACAATGGTTTATTATTATTATTATTGATTGGTTGATTTGGTGTTTTAAGTCCAGTTTATGCACAGTAAGGCTAATCGGGACTGGACCTACAGTTTAAATTGTAATCCGAACCACTATGTGCCTCTACCGTATTATTATTATTATTGCATCCAAAGTAAATGTGTAAACTCAAGGTGTATCACGTCTGTTATTTCAGGAAATTAGGTTCGCATTTACATCTTAAACGAATGGCACTTTCCAAAATATATTAATATTATGTTCTTGAATTTCCAGAAATTCTGAATAATCGTAACTCGTAAATAAGCGATTTCTAACCGAAAATATTTTACTCCCAGTTATAGATTATGAGGAATTGAGATAATACGAAAGAAATCTCTCCCCTAGAAGCTTATCTTCCTGCTTCTTGGAAATTCACCCCTTTTTCGAGTTATGCATATCGCTGTGTGCATTAAGGACTATTGAACGAAAGATTGAACATGTGATAAATGCAGTGGCGTAAATAATACCCCCGCGGTGCGCGGGTGGGGACGCACGAGCTTCGAGGCGCAGTAAGAATGATAAACTAAGAAAGACCGATACTTCACTTTCGGCGTTAAAATATATTTTCAACCGAACATATTATATTTTATGCCCCTAACTGCAAACAGAAAATGTTAATCACAAGTAGAAAGTGGATTACCAGATTAGAAAAAAAAAAGTCATTAGCTGAATAGTTTACGTAGCCGAAGGGTAGACGACAGGCAAGAGAAGACACTGGCAACGCTAATTTTTATCCTACTTACAATTTTTACCAAACGGAAAAGAGAAGATTTGCCAAGTTAAAATTCATCAAAAATTACTTGAGAAGCACAATGCCAGGAGTGAGAGCGATCGAGTTCGAAAACTAGCAAAATAATTTGCTTCCATGAAAAAATGCAGAGGACTGCTAATGATCTTTGACAATCTCGTAATTTTTGTAATAACAGTCTGTTTTCATATATAATTATCATATATAATTGTTTACAGCTTCTCTGTTGTCTTAACCTTTCGTATCAGTTTTTACATTGATTCAAATTACATGTATGCATTTTCATGTCTTTATATACCTAATATAAATGTGGGCGTGAATTAATATTTTAGAAAAGAAATATATTTGTATATTTTTAGACGAGTATGGGCGCACAACTGAAAGTTGCGCGGGGGGGGGGGCGCAGAGCATGTTAGTTACGCTACTGGATACATTTCTGGCGCCTGGAGCCTACTGATCGACCTGAAGGTGTTTTCAACTTGGCAGCCCATTATTAATTACAACAAATTGTTTTCATTCTAATATTTTTGCATAAAAGAACATGATAAAGTGATAAGTTGAAATAATAACAAGATAATGATGGACAGAGGAAACGGCACATGTTGTGTTCAACCCTTTTGTCCTCGTAATAGGCTCGTAACAAAGGAATAGAGGCTACATTGGTTATGTAAAATATTTAATCTGGTTCACGTAAATATAAAGAAAGCAGTGGCGATTGGGTTCCAAAACCCGGGGGGGGGGGGGGCAAGGTGTTAAAACTGGGAGGCAAAGACAGTATATTTCCCTTTGTAGATAAGATTTAACATAGTGCGGGGGCAAAAGTGGGGGGAATTGCCGCCACTGAAAGAAAGATAATAAACATCTCTTCGCACATACACAAAGCTATTGCAAAATTTTCGAAGAAGTGCTAGTCACAACACGTGCGACATCTAAGCATCGCTTTCCTTAACATCATATTCTTTCCTTCATGCTTGCTTTCACCCTTACTTTGACGACGCCTTCTTATCTTGTGCATCTGAAACTACAAAAGTGGTTCTCCTCACATGCTAACCCTCCCTCCTTCATTGTTTTCGGCTCATCTTTCCAAAACCTCAGCAACGCTCCATAGCCAACGCCATGTTACCGACCTTAGCAACGACCGTAGCAACCGGTTGTTTATTGCCAATATGGCCGCACCCATGCGCGGGACCAGCAGACGACTTGACCAGCGTATTTGGCAGCCATTGCTTGAAACACCGCCAAGAAACTTTTCCTTGGCAAGGGTTGCGAGAGGTCAATGCGTCCCTTTGTTTGCCAAACTTCCAGCGATCCGGTCCAGTTTTCACTGACCCTACAGAACTGTCCCCATCTTCTTTAGCAATGAAAGTAGGGCACGTATCAAAATTTAGGGCAGTTATCGTAAGCACAAAATTGGAATTTGGTCACGTTGGCACGACACGCACCCTAAACTAGGTACGTTCTTTAAAAGTTTTATTTCCAAATGATTGGGCGTCGCCATGAATCTTTGTAGGAGAGGTCACGCCGGTGATATAAAGTTAGATGTTGTTGTTATTGAAAATGAATAATAACTATAATAATTTGCGTGCCATACAATTATTGTTTAACCTTGGGGAGACACTTCCACTCGATTCAGGTTCGATACCCGGTGGTGGAGACACACAGTGGTTAGAATCCCATTTTAAACTGTAGGTCCAACAAGCCACACAAAATCAGTGACGTTAACGAAAGTACCCTAGAGAACACTATTAAAACGGAGTAGAATTATTAGGGAGATATATGGGACAGTCCGTTATATCAATTTTTTTTTTTGACACGCAAAATGACATGGTATTATAATCACTTTGATTTCCATAATTTACCATCAAGCACACAGCCATGGGGGGGGGGGGGGGGCTGAAGCCCCCCGAAATCCTACAAATATCTCATTTAAATAGTGTAGAGAGGTAATTAATTTTTCTGCCTTAGCAGGATTAAACATCTTGCATAATAAGTTGAAAAATATACTCAAAATTTCATCTTCAGGGCTTCTACCCCCTTTTTCCCTTTACATGCTGATACGGGCTCCCGAAATAAAATTCTGGCTACGGGCCTGCTTACCATAATCTATTTTGGTGAGGTAATATTTTTATTAAATATACATAGAAATTCATGCTATTCAAACACAGAAGTCAAACTGCATCAAATGAAAAATGACGCACTTTCGGTGCGTCAATTGTCACAGTTAAACGAGCAATTTGGTTTCTTCGAAATGATTGTGTCAATTTTGATGCAATTTTAGTGCGTTACACGGAACATCAGCTGAAGAAAATACTTTTTAATGCATTTCTGTGTGTTTCGATGCACCAAAGATGCACTATTAGTAGTTTAGGCACGTCAATGTGTCACTGAAAACAACTGACACATTTTGTGTTCTGTATGCATGCATGCATATTTGATCATTTCTAGGTGAGTGAGCATACTTTATAACCGTTTCTTGGGTCATATTCACCATATTTTCGCTAGTTTCAAGGCATAAAGAACTTCGTTGATTGCCTATTTCTGAAGTACATTAAAAGTGCTTCTCTTATAGTAGTACAGGGTGTGGCATAAATATTGAGACAACTTAAATTTGCAAAATCTATATTAGGGCTACACTTCGGAAACAATGAAAAGACTTACATGACTGGAAAGTACCTACATACAAATGCATTTCATGTGATGCCTACGTCTTGAAAATAATGTCACTCAGGTGGCACCATTCTCCCTCAAACAAGTCTCTGCACATCGACGTACAGCAGTCATAGCCTTGTGCTGCATCTCCAATGGAATTCGCTGTATTGCAGAGCGAATAGACTCCTTTAAGTCACCCAACGTGTCAGGTCGGGTCATGTAGACCTTTTGCTTCAACAACCACCACAAAATGAAATCACAAACAGATAAGTCCGGCGAACGTGAATCTACGTTGCGTTATAGTGTCAGAATCGTTATTCTTAAAGTATAATGCACGTACCATGCTCACTCGACCAACGCTCAATGGATACGAAAGGCTATGTATGCTGCACACAACGACACATGAATTTCCGCGCCATCTGTCGGGAGATTCTGGTGGCGAGATTTTAAATCGTCTGAATATTTCTGCCGCACCCTGTATAAAACAATCCTGATTTCACACTTTCAAAGATAGGAATTAACTTTACAAGCAACGAAATAAAATATGGCAAATAAAAAAAAAAATCGTTGGGAGAGTAGTAACACTACTTTCTAGTGTTACATCAACATTGTAAGTCAGCAACCAAGATGGCGACACTCTTGCCATGGGAAGTTCTGTGTTCAAGTCTTGGCTTTTGGCATGGTATGTGAAAGTTCCTTCATCAAACTTTGCTAATAATAATTCATTTTCATCGTAACGTTAGCCAAACGTGGCAAAAAAAAATGAAGTGAAATAAGGATAATATAAAGTTCTTCAAGACGATCACAATTATTCACGATTGTATAATGCATTTATAACAGTAAGACAAAGACCACGCAATCGTAGTGGTTTCCAACAAATTTACTGCTTTCTGCAAATTCTTCATTTCCTCGTTGTGAACCAGATTATAATAATTTGGGTCTGTTGTGAAACTTTCACTATCATTCACTTTCACTTGTCTGCGAAACAATAACAAAGATGAAAACATGCAAACAATTCATATAAACGTAATATCCCGTCGTACTGATTATATACACATCAGATGGCGCAGCTAATGGCTGTCTGTTTTCAGTAATAGCAGTTAAGTGTTCGTGTTGCTTAAGCGTGGAAATTGTTTTTTTTTTTATGATGAAAAAATTCCTTTCGCAAAGTGTATACAGTCAGTTATGATTAAGAGGAATTCTTGTACGTCAGCTTGTAATATAACTTGAGTTATGCAATGGCATTTTTTCATTCTCATTTAATATTCTTTTTACTGTGCTTTTGTAAAATGATTTAATGAATGAAACTAAATTATGAGAATCTGATATGGATCGTTTTGAAGTTTATAAATTAGGCTACAACTTTCCTTCCAAACAGTTTTCTCCCAATTTAAAAGGCAAAAAAGTTTAAAATGTACTTCAAAAAGCACATATTTGTCATCTTATTTTTAAATTACGTCAAAAGCAATGACATTAGTGAAAATCAACTTTATTTTTTTTCCATCTAATGAAGACCGAGAATGAAGAGAAATATCTGATTACGATGTTCTAACAAGTTATATTTACCTATTTTGGGGGAAGGCAAGACAGGCCCGTATCGAGGGATGCTGAGCCTGGGGCGCCATTCGAAGCTTTTATTTCCTAAAAAAAAAAGACATAATATGCGACGGAGAAATTTACACTTGGAATTTTTGGTTCACCAAACTATTAGTATTGTATATTACTAAGACAAATTGTATTTTCTTGTACGAAGCCTGTACTCAATTTTATTTTTGTTAAGAGGCTCTTCACCAGGGAATGTAAGTACTAAGTACTAAGCTGAAATTAGTTATATTTTGTTTTATCTTTGCGCATCATGGCATGCAGACTCGAAAAATTGAGTTTTATTTTCCATATTTCTACATATATTATATTTTTCATATTTTAGTTATTGTTACGTATTATTTCCATATTTCAGAATATTTCTCAACATATTCGCTATATTCGCGCAATAACTACATGTTCCCGTGTGACCGAAAGAGTTAGGTGAATTTCTTGCGAATAACTGACAAAGTCCGAAGCGACGTTAAACAAACAAAAATTTACGACTATTTTTATAACCTCCAATTGAGTTAGTTACAAGTTTTCTGTCATCCGAACAATAATGTTTTTTTTCTTCAATTTTTCACTTCCCAAACGTTTGCTATTGTAAAACACTTGAAATTCCTGTTCGTTTACAATTGTTGTCAACAATAGAGAATGAGGACTCAAGCATCGGCTCCTGGTTGTTACAAACGTTATCTTGGCAACCTTGGAAGAGGGTCACAAATCGAGCAGCCCATTGCTAACCCCACCAGTTGTTGCTATAACGATAAAACGTGATTTTAACGTTGTTATTATTATTGTTAGACTTAGCTTTGCTTTTTAACTACAGTTCGCTTGAGATAAACTGATTTCAACTATTATTATAGATTTTTAATGTTTGAAGGAAAGAATAACCAATTCCCTTTACTTTCTTTTATTACAGAAGAAAACTAAGAACAAACTTCACAAAAAAAATAATTAAAGGTTCACACTGATTCGCTGGTGGTTCTTGGTTTACATGAGTAAACCCAATACAAGAGTTGACAACAGTACTTTAGATTATCTTGGTAAAAGAAATAAGAAAATATCACTCTCACATATATTTATAAAAAAGAACAAATTTAACCTTTTTACTCACGATTACATGGCCGGCCTTTAGAAAGAATTAGCGCTTTTCAAAATGTAGTGGGATTTTTTCATCAGAAGATCAAGCTTGTGGGGTTTAAAACACGAGAGCTCTCGACACTGGGGATCACTTCACTAAAATCCTCGTTGTTCCGTCTTCTTTTTCCGACGATCCTTGGTGTCTTGTCGCTGGAGAAAATCCTTCTCTGCAACCTCGGCGTCACTGACTGAAAATCTGCTAAACTGCTGCAGAGTGAGTTCACTTCCGCACCATCTCTTTTCCGGAGAGCCTTAATGCCGATTTAACGTTTCTTGTGCCTCTGCAAACAACGGCGGACTAGCGTGGTCTTCCGACTGAAGAGACTACTTTACCACTTCGCCAAGAAAATGTCACCGGAGGTTTGCAAAACTCAACAGAAAGCGCACTGAATTGCGCGACCACCTTCCAGTCAAAATCTCCGCGCCAACTGCTGTAACTTCTCCGCGCCAACTCCTCGAGCGCTTCCTTCCCTTTGTGTACCGGACTCAGTCTATTATTTCAAAAAGGGGTGTTTCGATTCCTTTTGCTTCTTTCTTCCCGGAACGTTCTGTAAACAATCTGTTACAGATGCCCCCTCCCCGAAGAGACATTAGATGGACTGATCAAGGAGAGCTAATGTCTTTCCAAGTCTTTTAATCTCCTTAAATATTTGACCAGACCTCGTACATACATTTTTTTAAAGAAAAAAATAATTCAGGTTACAATTTCAAAATATCTTATAACATAGTAAACACATATAGATTTTCCTTCAATTTCACATATTAATTCTGTTCAATCGTTTCTTACAATCACATAGTAAGAATAATCTCAAGAAAATAAACACAATTACAATTTGTAAACATTGAAGCATAATAAACATATTACTCAATTTCTTTTCATTACATATATACCTTCATACATTACATAAAATCAACTTCGAATCTTTACTACGTAATTTATCAATATACTACAAGTAACTTCAATCATTTACATATTGTCTTACAGGTTTTCAAATTGTTTCAACTGACTTACATAAATTTCTCTCTTACAATTACTACAATTCCATAATTTTAAATTTTCCACATGTTGTGATTCAAGTACCTCTCCAGAGCAACAATCAAGTAAATCAAAACTTCCAGCATTAATTTGCTTTTTACACAAATAAGGACCCTTATAAAGTAAACAATATTTTGCTATAACTTTATTAATTAAAGAACTCTGATTTCTAGCCTTCAGGAACACCAGGTCCCCTTGTTGAATTTCCCTTCTACCTTTCTCTTCATTTGCTTTCTTCTTCATATCCTTTTCCCTAATTGTTCTGGTCCTTGCTTCCACCATTATCAGCCGTTTCTCCCATTCTTCTGGAATCTCTTCTAATTTTAAAGCAACTTTCAGTGGGTTATCTATTTGCTCATTAAGATGAATTGTGACTGGCGCTTCCCCTAAAGTGTCATTGATAGAATAATTTAGTAAATTTACAACTTTCACCACCTATTTAGGCCAACCTTCGTGAGCTTCATTGCAAAGAAGTCGCATTAATCTATTAATTTCTTGATGGATTCTCTCCACGAGATTAGTCTGTGGATGGTAGCTATTACAGTAATAAACCTCTACTCCAAAACTGTTCATTTTCTCCTTAAATTTTTTACTAATGAAACAAGGTCCTCGATTACAGATGATTCTCTTAGGTATCCCTAGGTGCACAAAATAGTTATTTACAAGTTTTTCCAGCACTTTCTCAGTTGTTGCAGCTGTTATAGCATATGCTACTAAATATCTTGAAAAACCATCCAACACCGTTAGAAGAAAATTTTCTCTCCGGGAACCTCTAGGTAAAGGTCCTTGCAAATCCACGAACACTTGTTCTCTCATTCTCTCTATGCGATGTTGCCTCAAATTAGACTTCGGAGGGTGCTTGTCAGCTTTACTCCTGGCAAAAATCTCACAGTCATTAATCCAGTCTTTGATGTCTTGCCTCATTCTCCTCCAACTAAACGTCTTCAAAATTCGATCAAACGTTTTCTTCAATCCAAAATGTCCTGATTGATCGTGATAAACGAATAACACATTACCAATCAAATTTCGAGGCAAACATATTTTCCACACTTGTTCAAAGTGAAAATCTCTAATCATCAACACTCCAGACTCAACTTGGTAGTATTTTAGTAGCGGTCCTTTTCTCTTAACATTTTCTACATTTTCGTCAGTTTCTAAAGCATCAATTATTTTCCTCATTTCTTCATCTTTTCTTTGTGCTATTACTAAATCTTCTATTTTCAGATTTAAATCTGATAAAGAAATATTTCCCACTACATTAACAAACAATTTCTCCTTTTCAACTTCAGGCTGAAAACGAGACAACAGGTCAGCTAGATGATTTTCTGAGCCCTTTATGTATTCAATTCGAAAATTAAATTTACTCAATTCCAGCGACCATCTACATAGCCGAGGGTTCCAATGTTTGGCCGTAGTCAGCCACTGAAGTGCTTTGTGATCGCTCAAAACAACAAATTCCATGCCCGCGACATATACTTCAAACTTTTTAATGCAGAATAGTATAGCTAGGCACTCTAATTCTGTAATTGTATACTTTCTCTCAGCCTGATTTAGTTTCCTACTAGCATAGTGTATAATTCTCCGTTCACCATTTTCAAGCTGGAACAAATATCCACCTAAGGCCATAGTAGAAGCATCACAGCTGATGTAAAACGTCTGTGAAAAATCTGGATGGTACAAAAGCGTTTCCTGCGCTATAAGAGTTTTCATTTCATCGAAGCTAGATCGCTCCTTTTCTCCCCAAGTCCATTTTTTATTTTTCTGTAAAAGTTCCGAAAGTGGAGCTATTACTTCCGAATAATTAGGTACGAACCTTTTGACCCACACGAAGCTTGCTAATATCCTCTGTACTTCCTTTCTGCTACGGGGGATCGGTAACTCCACTATACTCCTGACTTTATCGGGGTTAACTTTTATTCCTTCTGCAGAGATAATATGTCCCAAAAACATAACTTCAGATTTTCCAAACTCTGTTTTCTTCAATTTCACTGTCATTCCAGCTTCCCTTATGCGTTTTAAAATCAAACATACGTGATTTACATGATCATCAAAGTCTGAATCAAAAATTAAAATATCATCAACATACACAATACAAAAATCAGATACATTGCCCAAAACATGATTCATTGCACTAGTAAACGCCGATACTCCAGTCGAAATTCCAAAAGGCAGCTTCTTAAATTTATACATTTTACCATCAAAAATGAAGGCTGTACAGTCTCTACTTTCTTCTGTTAACGGTATTTGGAAATACCCTGCACATAAATCAAGCGATGTAAAATACCTCTTGCCATGAAAGCTCGCCAATATTTCTTCTAAACTTTTCACTCTATTATGCTCCAGTCTGATTTTAGCGTTAGTAGTACGAAAATCCACAACTATCCTTTTCTCGTCAGAACGCGGCTTGGGTACCACTAACAAAGGGTTGAGGTAAGCAGAATGTCCCAACTCAACAATATCATCTTCTTGCCACTGACCTATTTGTTTTCTAACTTCCTCTCTCAAAGCAAACGGAACAGGGTAATACTTCCCTACAGCTGGTTCATTATCAATCAGTTTAACATTATAAGTGAATTTATTGCAAGTCCCAGGCCGATCCGAAAATACATCTAACAAAAGAGCAGTTCTATTCAACATTTCTTCTTTTTGCGCCACCGTCAGAGCAGTAGACATTTCCATGCGAGCTCTTAGGTCTTCGATACTCGCGTCTCTAACGTCGCCAGTTTCTAAACCTGCTACGGTCACCAAATCGGACATAGTTCTCCCCTTCTCTTCATAATCACATCTTGGCAAAAATCCGACAACTACTTTTCCACCATTAGTTTGAAATAACATTTCTTTCTCTTGAAAATTAAGAGTAGCTTCAACGGTAAATAAAAAATCGCTACCCAGAATGGCAGACACATTCAAATCTCTAACAACAATAAATTCCATGAGCAAACTAGCATTTGCCAGAACAGTCGGTATTACTGTTTTCCCCATCACTCTTGTTTTGTTTTTTCCACTATAATCTATTAACATAATATTATCTACCTTTTCTAGAGAAGGCCTAGTCACGTCAGAAGTAATATTTTTCCATGTATAAGCAGAAATTAGCGATACCTGAGAGCCGGAATCCAGTAAGCAGTTTACAGCTTTACCATTCATTTTCACTTCTACGCAAATAGAATGTTTAATTTTCTCTTTTCCACGCTGTTCAAAATTTCATTATTACATTTCAAGTTTTCAACTTCCAGATTTTCATACTCCCTTACATCTACTTCACAAATATATACAGGTTGCAACTCTAAAAGAGTCAAAAATTCCTTCATAGCCATTTCATTCCAGTGAACTAAGTCTTCACGTCTGCCTTCTCTCTTTAGTAGGTAACGTTCATATTTGCTTAAATCTATCTCTTCATTCTCCATATAAAACATCTTTTCTAGATCCACAACCTTCACATGATCACACTCTTGATTTTTTATTACTCTATTAAAATACAACAATTTTTTCCAATGACCATATTCCGAAATATGAGCCACAGTCGGAATAGGTGGAACAGTACACAAAATAATCTTATTACTTCTTTCTTTCAAATACGACACTAAGTAAGAATACATTTCCTCAAAATGCTCCTTTTCAGTGAATCTCATGACATCATTGGTCCCTACAAGAACTAGAACGTTTTCCCATTTACAACTTGCACCTTCCTTTCTTTCTTTTTCTTCCAAAGCATGAACAAGCTCAGACACTCTACTTCCACTAACACACAATTCTTCCCAGCCGCTTTCTATGCAGTTTAATTCAGGAAATTGCCTTCTACAATATGACGCTAATCTTTTTAACAAACTATCTCCTAACAGCACATAACTCTTGAGACTAGCCACAGAATTCTGTAAGTCTGCATTTATTTCAACATCAGTATGCTTTTTATCAGCATCAGAAACATTTTTACGGTTCACCTTCAACCCTATTTTTGATTCTCGTGCCTCACTCGCTCTTTCATTTTTCTTCTCTACATAGTGACTTCTGTTGCTTATTCGTTCAAGAGTACTAATTATGTCATCCTTTTGTGTCTTCAGATAAATATCGCTGTTTATTTCACATTTTGAAAAATTTCCCAAATCTTTTTCCTCCGAGTTTATCTGTTCAAGTTCGTCTTCTATTCGTTCTTCATCCTTTCTTGCAGGTTCAATAATATCTTTGAAATTCATTTTAATATTTACATCTTGGTTTTCGGTCCGCCCACTCTTTAGTGGCGGAACGGTAACTCGTTTTTTGGATCCTCCTGGTTATGTACTTCTGCGGCGACGATCTCATCTTCGCTTCTATTCCTCCTAGGAGGCAGACTAGAACTTTCATAATTTTCACTCTGCCAGATTTTTCTCTCAAAACGAGGTGAATAGTTGCTTCTTCTTCGCTCATCCCACGGAAATACATCAGATCTTTCTTTTCTCTTCAAATTTTGGTGTCCTCCTCTTCCAAACTGCAAATTCCGACGATAGAATCTTGAATCGTTCCTCCCTTCATCATGATTCTCGAAACTTTCCCTCGATGTCTGTCTATAGTTATTCTTTCTCGGTGATATAGGAGTAACACCGACATTACCAACATTATATCGTCGCTCCTCTCTACCTCCAACGTTTCTCTCATTTTTCTGGCCTCTAGAAGAATCTCGATTCTTCTGTTCCATCCACAATAATTCATGACTCCTTATCAGATCAGCAACTGAAGACAAGGTTTTACTTTTAACGGTTAACAACATTTCACGAAGCCTAAAAGGGAGTAAGTTTGCTATTAGGCTGACACACTTTTCTTCCGATAAGGCAGGTTCGAGCAGCTTAAGTTGCCTCGCCTTGTCCCAATAGAACTCTTCTACACTTCTTCCCTGACCTGGCACAAATTTCTGTGTTAGAACTTGAGCTAAACGGGCAGACTTAACATTTTCTGACTCAAAAGCATCCAAAAATTCCTTCTTAAATACTTCATAGTTCGTAAACTTTTGCTTATTTTCTATATACCACATTTTAGCAGTCTTTACCAACACAAAAGGTATCACATTCAGGTACTGATGCTTGCTTAGGGCCATCAGATTCAAGCTGTCTTCCACATGCTGAAGAAATTCAGTGGGTAACATTTCGTCTGTCTCTCCTGTAAACTTGGTTAACTTCGACACTTCACTGTACTTAATCCCTACTTCCTGCCTGCTAAGAATAGTCACACCATCTCTCTTTACTTTCTCTCCATCATCAGTCTTTACTTCATTCTGAACAAAATCTTCAAACGGCTTAAGGTCACAACACTTTCTAGAATCCTCAGTTTCCTTGAATCTGACAAAATCATGCTCTAATACGTCGACCCTATTTTTTATAACCTGTATTTCAACATCAGTTTCCTTGAACTTGCTTTTATTAACATTCCGTTCCTGAACCACACCAACTCCCGAACTTTCAACGTTCCCTTGAATGATATTTAAATCATATTTCAACTTTTCCATTCCTGTCTGACATGATACTTTATTTATCTCCATAACGTCCTCCATTTTTTCTATCCTCGTGACTTGCACCTCCAAAATGTTTAGTCTTTCCTCCATCTTGTCATTTATTTTTTGCATGGAAGCATTTATTATTTCCTTGAGTTCCAATTTATTCTGTTCCTGTTTCTGCTCCAATTTTCTGTATAAGTCTTCCTGCACGAGCCTATCTTTTTCCTATTTCTGTCTCCGTTCTAACCTATCTTGTTCCATTTTCTCGTATAATCTCTCCCATTTCAATCTATCCTGTTCCTTATTTTCTTCCCATTTCAGCCTATCTTGTTCCTTATTTTCTTCCCATTTTAGGCATAAGTTCTCCTGCGCTAGCCTACTCTGTTCCATAAATGACAAAATTGAATTCAAGACATCATTTTCCTTTCCCCGACCAACGTCAACTTGACAACCAAATTCGTCGGTTTCTTTCGAAACACCCTGTTCTTTTTCCGTTATTTTTACTCCAACGGCAGGTTCTTTCTCAACTCGATTCTTGCATCGTTCACATAAAAAGTCTTTACCAATGTCAGTTTCATGTTCTTTATACTCTTCCTCACTCATTCCTATACATTCTTTATGCAGCCATTGTTTGCAACCCAAACATTCTATCGCTCCATCTACTTTCAACAATCTTCCACAACAATCCAATATTTCCTCCCACCCCACTTCGGGTGCGAAGTCCTTTTCAGACGGAGTCTTTCCTTTTGTGCGAACCATGTTGCCGACACACGCTGACCAAAGTTACAACACAACGATAAATGTTTACATAAACATTGCCGACAACGACGTAACACAATGCCTGTTACCCCTTTTATTTTTTCTTTCACCAAGATAATCTAAGGCAACTCCCGGGAGTTTCGGGCACCATATAACGATAAAACGTGATTTTAACGTTGTTATTATTATTGTTAGACTTAGCTTTACTTTTTAACTACAGTT
Organism: Lepisma saccharinum; assembly: GCF_977018435.1. Lineage (NCBI taxonomy): Eukaryota > Metazoa > Arthropoda > Insecta > Zygentoma > Lepismatidae > Lepisma > Lepisma saccharinum. Next base: position 89,188,279 of record NC_139238.1, on the reverse strand, counting down.
CGCTTGAGATAAACTGATTTCAACTATTATTATAGATTTTTAATGTTTGAAGGAACGAATAACCAATTCCCTTTACTTTCTTTTATTACAGAAGAAAACTAAGAACAAACTTCACAAAAAAAATAATTAAAGGTTCACACTGATTCGCTGGTGGTTCTTGGTTTACATGAGTAAACCCAATACAAGAGTTGACACCAGTACTTTACATTATCTTGGTAAAAGAAATAAGAAAATATCACTCTCACATATATTTATAAAAAAGAACAAATTTAACCTTTTTACTCACGATTACATGGCCGGCCTTTAGAAAGAATTAGCGCTTTTCAAAATTTAGTGGGATTTTTTCATCAGAAGATCAAGCTTGTGGGGTTTAAAACACGAGAGCTCTCGACACTGGGGATCACTTCACTAAAATCCTCGTTGTTCCGTCTTCTTTTTCCGACGATCATTGGTGTCTTGTCGCTGGAGAAAATCCTTCTCTGCAACCTCGGCGTCACTGACTGAAAATCTGCTAAACTGCTGCAGAGTGAGTTCACTTCCGCACCATCTCTTTTCCGGAGAGCCTTAATGCCGATTTAACGTTTCTTGTGCCTCTGCAAACAACGGCGGACTAGCGTGGTCTTCCGACTGAAGAGACTACTTTACCACTTCGCCAAGAAAATGTCACCGGAGGTTTGCAAAACTTAACAGAAAGAGCACTGAATTGCGCGACCACCTTCCAGTCAAAATCTCCGCGCCAACTGCTGTAACTTCTCCGCGCCAACTCCTCGAGCGCTTCCTTCCCTTTGTGTACCGGACTCAGTCTATTATTTCAAAAAGGGGTGTTTCGATTCTTTTTGCTTCTTTCTTCCCGGAACGTTCTAGCAACGCCAGAAGCAACGATTGTGCGGGATTCGCTTCTTGTTTCTCTTGTAGACAGTCACGGTAATAGTTCCAATGTAGGGCCTCCCCGATGGCGCAGTGGTAGCGTCGTCGCCTTGTAATCAAGGGATCGCGGGTTCGATACCCGGTGGAGGCACAAGTGGTTCGGATCCCACTTTAAACTGTAGGTCCAGTCCCGATTAGCCTTACTGTGCATAAAGTGGACTTAAACACCAAATCAATCAATCAATCAATCAATAGTTACAATGCCGAGACTGTATTTTATGTAGCTCGTATAATGTCTTATATTGAAAAGGTTTTTTTACAGTTTGAAGTCAATATTTTGTTGAAAATAACTAAATATGTATTTATATATTAAGCACATTTTTACTACATGTAAATCCGTTCCCTGCTTGCTTATCACTGTATTGTGTGACGGGCAAAAATAGCCTATGAGCTGACGTGCCCATAAATTAAAAATCAATCAAATCTAGCGCGTGTTTCAGATTTTGACCGCTTTCGGACCCCAGTGTAAACTGTAGGTCCAGTCCCGATAAGCCTCTTTGTGCATAAAATGGACTTAATATAAACATTCAAATTCCTTGTATGCCACAGCATGGTTAATAAATCATATATAAAAAGTGGATTTAAGTAAAAGGTACAGTGATGTATGTCGAGGCGAGGGATCAAGAAAGCTTAAGGGGAAGAGTGACAATTTCTCCGACGTCCTTCTCTCTGAGGCAGCTGGGGATCACTGTTGCCAACTTAGCTCTTTTGGAGCCAGATCTGGCTCTTTAGTGCACTTGTTTGGCTGTGAACTGTGGCACCCATTATGATGCCATCACTAGCCCCGGCCCACAAAGGCCAACTTTTGCCATGAGTATACATTTTGCACGTGACGTGAATTGTTATATTGGCTGCGTCGCCCAACTCCTCTTACCTCCCCAGCTACTTTTATGTAGCGTCGTGGCTGAGGTGAAGATGACAATATTGTTATCCGGTAATCCCTTATTATCGATTCATACATGGATGATGTCGTCAGATCTAGACGGTGAAAACTAAGAATATATTGTAATCACTTTAAAGTTAACGGTAATAGCAGCGCCCTCCCACCCCCTTGATAACTAAAATTACCATGGGAGGCACTTTATCCAGCCTTCATAAATCTAGCTCCTTGAAAGTCAACTTTAGCTCAATTTAAGGTGAAATTTAGCTCTTTTATGCATATCAGGTTTGACAACACTGCCAGGATGGCCATAGAAGGCAAGGAGAAATGCATTACGCTTATGGGAGAATTATTTTATTCGGTTTCTTGGGGATATCGAACTTCCGATGGCGGAAAAAAACACATGATCTGGAGGATCCATTGAAGATGAAATTTTTGTTAGAGTCGAAACTTTAAATTGCAGTTTCAGTCCCAATTAGCCTACCTGTGCATAAAGTGGACTTAAAACAACATCTGAAACAATTTTCACAAAAAGGCGAATTGTCCAGACCTGATACAGTGGCGTGCGCAGGATTTTCGAAAGGGGGCTTACGTATACTTTTTTTTAGTAGTCTGTCCTCATTTTGCCACCTTTTCCTTCCTTTGATGTTCTCATTGCTAGGAATACTGGGCCAAAGGGGGGGACATGACCCCCCTCTTCTTCTGATGTAGAACGTGGATGGAAAGCAGCGACAGGAACCAGGGCAGTTTAAAAAACGTTTACCCCTTCCTCTCTTCCAAATAAAACCATTAACACGTCACTCCACTCTGGGTAACAAACGAACAATAGTTAGCCAAAGGCCACAAGAGTATGGACATACAAAACACTCCTTTCTGTTGTCACTTGCTGAATAATACAGCCTGCAAACTGTATTCACGTGAAAGGAACTCGAAACTCCTAAACAGCTGAGAGGACAATAGGGACGCTTTTCGTGACGTGAATTTACGGTCAAGAGAATTCTTGGTTTTCCGACGTAATCGCGAAAGAATTTTGTCTTCATAGACGGCATTACATAAGAGGAGCAAGTGTTAAATGTATTAGCAAATTCCTTTTTGCGCATTCGCTTAAGGTGGTACGTGCCTTGAATAGCAGACTATTTTCTGATGCTGTGAATATTAGAGACGAAACTTGTGCGTAAGAAGGTCTGGATCATTCTAGGTCTCAAAGGTCAAATCTCGAATCTCTGATTATACAGGGTGATTCAAGAGTTCCAGGACACCCGTTTTTATCTGAAACGGATACGTAATGGGGGATCTAACTTCACCTGGGTGCATCGGGGTAAGGGGCCCATGTCCGGGGCATGGCCGCCATCTTGAGGTCAGCTATATTGGATCAAGGTCAATTTTTTCAAATGACAAGATGGTTGTGTGGGAGTATCAAAACACATTAGAATTTTCCAAAGAATGCGATGCTGTAATTAGTCTTGTTTGTGATAGCTGTAACGGTACAAAAGTCATTAACACTGAAAGTTGCAACGTCTTCTGTTTGTTGGCCGGCGTGGTCCCGTTGAATGGCCACCAAGATCTCCCGACATCACTCTCCTGGACTTTGTTTCTATGAAGTTACTTCAAACAGCTTGTGTACTCCGAGGAAATCCGCAAAGCACACCACATTCGCTACCTCATCATTCGGTCCTGTGATCAAATACCACCACAGATGCTCATGTGGGTATATGCAGAGTGGATCTCACGCCTCGAAGAGTGTGTTCAGCACGATGGGAAGCACATCCACTAGGACATACCGGTGGGTATCGCAACACGCGGTTGCCATCTTTGACATGTTGAAATTGGCGAAAAAGACCAAAATTCGCATTTTACTCCAAATTCTCGTTATCTCGCTATTTCGAATGGGTGAAAAATGTGTTCAAAACATGTCGCTGGACATGTTTATAAACACTTTTCTGCAACAATTAACATTTTTCGGTATTTTCGCGTTTCCGAAAAACCAAGGTCTTTAAAAACCATTTTCTCGAGCAGACCTCATCTCCAGGAAGGTATGAACTCGGGGCAAGCCGAGGCACCTAACGACCTGTTGGGTGAGAATGAGTCTCTTTGAAATCTTTTGCCACTCGGTGACTGAGCGCGCTTTCTTCTCTTTTAACGCTGGAAGAGAAACAGTTAGCACATGCGAAATTTACCTCAAAACTCCGAGATGAAATAAGATTTTCGCTATAAAATTGTAGCTAGGTAGAGTTTACGCTAACTTTTCTAATCGATATTTCAACTATTCTGAGACGAATGAAAAATGTATACAAAACAAGGGCGTCCGCACAGGGAGCAGTGGGGCACTTGTCTCTCCTGATATACGTATCTGGAAAAATATCATGCAATTCGAAGGGTGAAATTCTAGCGTCAAAATATGCCATGAAAGCAGATTGAATGTCTTACCCCATTTTGATCACTGCTGCTCCCCCCTCCCCCCACTTTTGGACATATAAAGCGAAACTTTGCTCAGTGATTGAGACAACACTGTGTCTGATCAACGCACTAGAGATCGTCCAGGACTCCAACCTTCTGCCAGCACGTAACGGCTCACGATCTTCCGTGACATTGCGTAAGGACGTGACCATCAGCTGTTCCACGAATTCGGGAGGTCGTTAAGCGATTCCGTCCATGTGGGAGCCGTGTTAGCTCTACCTTCATTCATGCCGACACGTCGGTCCTTCCTTCGGTGCCAATTGGCGTTGAGGCGGTTCCTTGGATCACGCAGCGTGCGAAATAACGGGGGGATGCCAAGAATACCCCCAACGCTTTATCTCTGCCAGGGATGTTTTTATCCCCCTCAAATAAAATGGAATGGAAAGCATAACAATCATTCGTGTCCATTAATTGTCTAGTCATAAAACATTTCTCTGCCGAAAAGGATGCAGCCTCGTTGATTAAAGGAGGACCATTCTGCAACTGACCAACCTCACCGAACATGTATTGAAGTGTTCACAAGAAACTTGTAAAGTAGATTAAATGGAAATTGATGAAATTTTAAGAGTTCCTAGATCGATAACTCATTTTGTGTATGGGTTTAGATGGATAATAAACCTTTTCTCGAGCAAGGCCTCATCTCCAGGAATCAATCAACTCGCGACAAGCCACGGCACCTAGCGACCTGTTGAGTGAGATGAGTCAAGGCACAATGGATAATAAACCTTTTCCTGCTCCCACACAAATAGACAATAATTAGGCTGGAGAGTTCAATGAACTAACCGATCTCTAACTGCGCACTGGTAATGATCAGGCTGGAGGTTTTCTTACAATGTAAATACTGGTATACTGTTTCTAAATTGCGTGTAAATATCATCATAAGATCTAATGACTCAGGTTAGAACAATTTTCAAGTCAATGTGTCTTGTGAAGATAGAAGGTGAATTAAATGCTTACAATTTATATGCATTTATAGTTCAAAATTTGAGGATTTGTATTCTAGAGAACCAATATTTTACCACCATCTAAACAGAGCCATCTATTGAGGAAATGATGGAACTACAGGTTTTATTGTGAAATTAAGGCAGTTAATATATTATTATTTTCTGAAAAAACTAGAATTGATGGATAAAAATGGATTTCATTTTTGGAATCAGCATGTTGAAATTATTCAGAGACAACAGTCATCTGCGAGTCATCAAACCCATGCAAGGTTAGAAACGCAGGAGGAATACTAGAAGTTATTGGCCTCTCAATATTATTATTATCATCACAAATTATATTCATTATTATAGAAACCGCAGTAGCATTTATTCAGTCTTATGTATTTGCGTAACTTATTGCTATTTACTCCCCGTAGAAGGCAGCTATGTAACATCCAGCTTTACAATTCCAGCCGATATGTCAATGCTAAATGCATGGAAATATGTCAAAAAAGATGGTTTACCGGCAGTGAAAGAGGTAACATAACGCCTCTGGAAGAAACATAGACTCTGGTGACTCAGTGAACAAACCCAGAACCGAGAGGCTAGAGCTAATTGGACGTCACAGAATACAGATGAAGTCATCCAGGCATTAGCATGGCGGGCGCCGACTGTGGGGCGGAATTTTTATTCGACCGCGGTCTTCGTCTGTTCTCGACTGGAAACAAAATTCTCCAGAGAGAGAGAGACTTCGGGATTATGATAACGAATGGCTTCGTCGTATGCATAATTCCTCACCTGAATTGTCGCCTGACTCCTTCTAGGGGATGGAGGAATTGATAACGAGTAAGAAAACGTTTGAGATTATATGAAAATTGCAGAAATTCGAGGAATAGGAAAAGTGTCATATGATTCCGAAAAAGTGTATCATTTCGTCCAGCACAGAAGTCCTGAACTGCCTAAGTATAAACGTCAGGAGCATGGACAAATTTTACTTTTCCATTAATGCAGCACACACATTTTTATGTTTTTTGAGTCAAACATTCAGTCTGCATTTCACAAGTATTCAATTTCTACAAATATACACTGTGGGAGTTAACATTTACTATGTTTTACCGCTAAAATTTATCGATCTGCCTAGAAAAACAGGACACGAGCGTTTTTTAAAATTTAAATTTGAATGTTTTATCTTGCATGAAGATAGCTACTGATTATAAATTAAAGTTGCATGCACCAGAGATATATATTTTTAAAAACCGAATAATGAATAATTACATTAATTGTCGTGATATTTTAATGGGCGGTAACACTTAAAAAACATCCTTGGTAAATCTTTGACGGTAGTGGACAGAGTTGGGTCTTAAATCGCCAATTCGCCAGACAACTTTTTGCAGTGTAGGCTCTAGAGTTCTGCATGGGATCACTTTCGCTCGCTAGTACTCGCTCGAGTTTCCCATGCTCGAGCGTTTACAATGGAAATATAATGTGACAATAATCGTAGAAAAGTATGTAAAATATCCATCCTGCCAGTTTCAGCTCACAATCCTCTATCTCATTTTCATATATCGCTATGTATTGGTAAGATAGACTAAACTACATTTTAACATGCAAGACTATGTTCACTTAAGTTTCAATTTCACTACTGGGGTTCGAGCGTATACAGCTCGTTTTGCCTGTTCCAGCGTTATTCGCTCCAGCGAAGAAGATCTCAATTCCGTACGCTATCTAGCGTCGTCCGTACGAACTATTTGGCGCTCGAGCGAAATGCTCTCGCTACAGCACTCTAGTAGGCTCTACTCATGCTCTCATTTGCAAGAGTGTTAATCTACCACTTTCTCCGCAGCAGACTAAAGTTCGCGGACCCTTTAACCCCTCCGGATCCCCACACCCATTAACGGCCATAGAGATAATTCCCCCCACCCCCATCTCTCCCAGCACCGAGGGAATAATAACTTCCACCGCCTCCGAACACAGGACGAGTAATTCCTAACCAAAAGGAACGGCCGAATTGTAACAAAGCCCACGTCGATCTTATTTGCATGAGATAACACCCAGCATCCTCATCTCGTCCGGACCACGCGGCAGAAAAGAGGGACCGAGGTGACGTAGACTTCCGGTGGTAGATCTCCGACTTCCGGAGGGGGAGAACGGATTCGGCAAGACGCTCCAGAAAGCGAGAGGAGATTTGCATAAGAAAAGCCTCCGCCCCACCTCCTCTCGGGTGACGTAAGGAACCGATTCCCCCTTTGGCGGTTTCGGGCGGTTTTCTCCGGTGCTGATTTAAATTGCGATCCGGGAACTGATTCGAATGTGACGTTGAATATGAAAACAGACAAAGGAGTTGCTCTTGGGAAAGAATGGAAATCTTGCTGCGTTGTGTGACTTTGCTGAGTTTTCAAGACGAAACTTTTTTACGTTGATCTGTAAGTGAGGATAGATTGACTGCCTTCTTAGCAGGCACGTATCTAGAACTATATTTCAGAGGGTACCAACCAAGTGTCTCACATGTTAACTAGCTCTCTAGCTTTCTTAAACCCGAAGGTTTATGGCCGCAGCCTTCCATCTGTCCCTATCCTGGGTAAGATCAATCCAACCTTTCTTATAATGAGCAATTACCTATATAAGTATAAAAATAAAGGATGAAAGTTTGTTGATCTGTAATAAACGCAATGACATGAGACACGTCTAATTCGCTACACTTTTTGAAACTAGGTGCAGCGCAAATGTATCCCGGTGTCAGGCTGGTCCAAGTAAATGACGTTCAACCAAGTAGACGAACAACGGCGTTCAAGTTCAGAAGATTAACAAATGCCTGTCTGATGCTTTAAACGTTCGTTTGATCAGTTAGCACGTACCACGTGACCATACAACACACATACACCGCTCCAGAACGTAGTGCATAAGGTGCAGACACCAAATCAACGAAGTAGACGAGATGAACATCATCCAACTCGACGTGTGAGTGCAGAGAGAAGCAAAAAGTGCAGCGAACTAGACGGGGCTATGGAGAATAAATACGCCACTGCCTTAGTGACTCATATCCAGAGCACAATCCTCTGCAGAGACAAGACAGAGTTGGATATTCCACCGAGTGGGAAAAGCCACCTCACCTCGGCCATACAATCAAGATCTTCGAAGGAGAGGGTGCAGTGACCGACATATTGTACATTGTTTGACATAACGTTCCAATGAAGCCCCATTGTCTTTCTGGTCCCCCGAGCACCCAGATACCCTTCTCCTCCTCTTGTTCCATTCAACCTCGTTGAAAGGGCCTTGAACTATACACCCATTGTAGTGTAACACTGAGTCACTTCATTTCCGCCTTCACTATCACAATTAGCAATGCTTAAACAGCCTTATGTAACGCTCACGCGTTAAAAAATCTACGGAAGAATTACCTAGTTAAAAGGATTTCATCTAAATAATGCACACGTTACGGTACACTTAAGAGCAAAGATAATGGTAGGCAAATTGTCCAAAGCTATTTTTATTACGTTTTTATTCTACATCCTGTGTTGTTTTAAGGGATGAAACTATGTTGGTTCGAAGCAGGCATTGTTCTCTGCTTATTGACGTCTTTTTTTCAATTCATTATAATCTCACCGTGTAATACAGACCGAACGAAACCGACGATGGACAATTCGTCTACTGTTTCCTTTGCTGTTGGGTGTACAAGCCCTGGTTCGAACGTGAGGTATTTGACAGCTAGAGAGGAAGCCGACTGGAAACCGGTGGTTTCGGGCCAGCACCTGGTTTTCCGTAAAGCGCTGCTGTCACTTATTCCTGCAGTGTTTAGACATCCAACACGAACTGCGACCACGTTACGCTTCCAAGGTCTCCACACTGTACAACACAAAAACAACCTAGAAAAGATTACCGCAACCTCACGCCATGAAATCTCTAAAAGAACTGAATTGGCAACATAGCATTTACTCCACGTGGACTTGACAAGTACTGTTCCTAAAACGGAAGCTATTGGGTGGGAAAGGTTTGAGGGGAGCATATACTGGGCTCCACGTGGACAGACATATGGATGTCAGAGGGAACTTTCTTTGAAGTGAAATGGCGTTCGAATCAGGACCTGAACTTTAACAATCTTGAAATTTGAAGCGGGTCTCCTTCCTCCACTCCCCACTCACACTTGCTTCACCCTCTCACCCAGCAAGTCAGTCGTATCTCAGCATCTGCATTACATCCCAGGTTGCGTATCCCCTTTTTAAACTCATTCCGAGTATTTTCCTTTTCTTGTTAGATTATTTTTGTGGTTTCTATCACATAATACAGCCGGCCCCCGTGGCGGACTGGTTAGCACGTCGCGCTGCGACGCCAGGGGTCCCGGGTTCGAATCCTGGCCTGGGCATGGATGTTTCTGAGTGTGTATTCATCAATTTCATCATATCATCACTCATCCCCATCTTTGCAAATCAGCCAAAAGTGGCACAAAAAGTGAAGTAAACTAAAGCAAATCAATTAATCCATATCTCGCATAATGCTGACTTTATTCTTGTGTCTGGGTGCGATAATACCCCTGCTGCTTTTTCCAAAGCATATTACTGATATAACTCCAATTTGCAGTATTCTTATCTTGTACATCTATCTCTTTAGGAGTTGTATTATAATGTACATATACACCCACACACACAGCGTTATTCAAAGAGAATGGTACAAAAATAAGGTGAATTTATTTTTAAGTGAAAAGAGATACAAAAGCAATTCTGGTGCGAAAGAAGAAAGTAAGGTTGTAAATTTATAGCCTGTGGTTGTAGTTGGCGTAAAGTCCGCTAGAGGCGCTACTTGTTGTTGATAGCTAAAATGGCAACAACGAAGGTAGAGCAAGCATATTGCGTAATGGAATTTGCACGAACAGAGGCGGTTGTTACAGTTCAGACACTTTCATGCAAAATTCAAGAAACGACCACCACATAGACACTGCATTAGAGGCTGGGTGCAGAAGTTTGAATCCACTGGATGTCTGTGCAGTGGAGCTGATAACCGAGGATATGTTGGAACGCGTCTGGCAAGAAATGGATTATCGTTTTGACATCTGCCGTGTTATCCAGGGTGCTCATATCCAACATTTGTAATTGGCCAGGTAAATTTACAACCTTCCTTTTTTCTTCCCCACCAGAATTGCTTTGTATCTCTTTTCACTTAAAAATAAAATAACTTTACTTTTGTACCATTCTTTTTTAATAACCCTCTATATATGAATGAATTAAAATAATTATTTCTAAGGTGAACAGTTAAAACCTTCTATAAGTAGAGACATTTCCTCTAAATAAAATTATCCTATGTTTCAAATACTTCAAATACACAATCTTTATCTTTTCCTTCAAGTTTCTGATTTCTTTAATAACGAATGGTCAAACTATTCGCTAATGAACTCCTGCCACTTTTTCATATCCGGATCCTCATATCAACAGCAAATGTCAGAAATTCCTTTGCACAAATGCTCCAAGGCTATGTTTAGAACAGAAGTCACTTCTCGATAGACCACATCCGTAGCGTAGTGGTTAGCACAACGCGCTACGACACCAGGTGCCCCGGATTCGAATTCCAGCCTGGGTATGGGAGTTCTTTCTGACTCGCTTTTCATCAATTTCATCCTCCTCGGCGTGATTGGCCAAAAGTTGACAGAAAACTGAAGTAAAATAAACCAAATAAATCCATCAATCTCGATACAATATGAATTTTCTTATGGTAACGCGATTAAGCCTTGTTTCCATGACAGAAAAGAGCACTACATATGCTGACGAAGGCAGTCTATATTTCAGTAGGAAAAACCACTTGACAACATGACGTTTCAACCCTATAATCAAAATAATCATAAACCAAGATTTCAATTTGGTTTCAAGTCTGAGGAAAACCCCGATAGAAGGCTGAAACGTCACGTTGTTAGGTGTTTTCTCTTTTCTTTACTGAAATATAGACTGCTTTCGTTAGCATATTTAGTGTCTTTTTTTAGATTTTCTTCTATATTCAGCATTTTCCACAAAACAATATTCTTTGCCATTTTCTACAATCAAATAACGATGTCACTCGTTCGATATCTCTTGGCGACACACATCTCTATTGGATATTCAGAAATGTCAACAAGACCATCATTGGATGCCTGTGTGCATATTGGTCGTGTTCTTTCAGCACGACAGTGCCCGTTCCCACATCGCTCCGGGGCCTCTCCGTAGCACAAACGAGGCAGAGAAAAGTGGTGGAACATCCGTCGACAAACGTAACAGGCAAACATCAGCGGGCTTCGATCGTCGTCGACCCGCTCGCGCGTGAAAACGAACTGCTATGTGGGTGGACCATTCCGGTACCGAGAAATACGGTTAAATTCGAAAGCATGGCTCAAAACGAGACACTCCAGCCGCTGCTCTGCCAAACAAAGTTTCTACGTCTCTCTCTCTAACTTTACTTACATTTCTTCCCTCTCACTCTGTGTATATCTTTGTCTGTCTCTGACCTTATCTTCTTTCTCTCTCACGCTCTCCTTTTTACCATTTTGTCTTCCGTTCCTCTATCTTTTTCTGTTTGTTTTTATATCTGCTCTCCTTTATCTCTTTGTTTTTCTTATCTCCCTATCTCTCTTTGTCCTTCTTTATATTTGCTCTGTTTCTCTCTCCCGCTCCACCTGTCTCTCTATTTTACTTTACCTAGCGCTTCTCCTTTCCTCTTTCTCTCATCATGTCTGTCCTTATCTATTCTATTGTTGCCTCTATCTCTTTCCTTCTCAAAAACATACATACCAGGGTTGTTGAAGGTCCAGGAACCTAAAAATTCTAAAGGGTTCGTTCTATTGGGTTTCGCTGCTGGACCGGAACAGTTTTTCTCGCACAATTTAAAGTCGGTACAAGTTGCGTATTGTTACATTGAAAAAAGGTCCCCGGACCGTATTTAAATTCATCCGGAAAAATGTAACCGGACCGAATTTAAAGTCTTCCGGAAAAAAGTTCCTGGACCGTATTCAAATTGATCCGGAAGAAAGTTTCCTGGACGGAATTGAAATACCTTACAAATAAAAACGTTCTTTACGGTCCAGAATTCATTTACGCTTGCTGAATTTCTCTCCTGGACCGGGGACCTTCAACAACCTGATACATACTGTCTCCTTCTTTGTTCTCTTTTGCTCCTCTTTATTCTTTCCCTTCCTCTTTCTTATTATTTTCTACTCTCTCTCTCTAGTTCGCTATACATTCTCTCGGATGGTTATTCACAGCCATGAGCGTTCGGAAAGGGACAAGAGGAGCACGGGCCCAGGAAAGTGAGTCAACACGTGTAATCTAAATTTAGTTACAGAAGTTAAAAGTTATTATTGCCAGTTATCAAATGGGCATTGCAGGAACATGAAAAATTCAAACTGAAGAGTGTTTTTTTGAGGGAACAACATTATTATGGGGAGGGGGTTACATCCTTCGTCCCCCGTGGAAAAACGTCTGCGGACGTCCATGTTCAGGTAGGTCCATCACTATAGCGTAGTGCCAAGGCATCGTGGCTTTGAATCCACGTGGAGGTACTATCACATAGCGGTTCCGATTTCTCTGAAGATGCAGACTTTATTAGTCTGGGTAAAGATTGGACTTGCTGTGACTGCCTGCCCGAAAATATTCCCGTTCACATTCTCATTTTTTTAAAGCATTGTCACTGGTAGAATTGTTGACAAAACTGTTCCAAGACTTCACTGCGAGCCTTCTTTTCAATCCCATTTTCTGCAAGTTCCGTTGCTCCATCGATCTCTCTCTACGGAAAGCCATTCTGAAGGTGGGACAATCGGACAATCGCTGGCCATTGTCTTTCCCTTGGCCTTCCTCCAGTTGGACGACCTTCCACTTACGCCTCGCTTTTTTGTTGGCCCTTTTCATAAAGCTCGAAGAGAATTTCAACAGAAAGTGCGGAACGATTGTTCCGTTATATCAACAATCAGTGAAAGCAGAACAATGAACGTTGTGGCCAATCGGGGATTGGGATTCAAGAAACGGATCGGTCCATTGTTCTTATTCCGAGGCATGGTCGTTCTAAGTGAGGAGGCTCGGAGAAGAATATTTCGCCACTTCATGGGAAGACCTGTGGAATCGATACATTAATGCTTCGGAGTCATTGATGGAAGGTCTCCATCCTCTCTGTCTTCTGTACGTCTTATCTCCCTCCTTCTCTCTCTTACAGCTGGATTCTTGTATTCTCTCTCTGTTTCTCCATCTCCCACTTTCCTCTCTTTCTCTTACTCGGTCTTGATTTTCAATCTCTCTTTTTCTTTCTTGTTCTCACTATTCTCTCTTCCTTTTGCTCGCTTTTGAATATCCATCTCTCTCACTTTCTTTCTTCTTCTCTCTCTCCCTTTCTTTCCTTCTCTCTATTTCTTTCTTTTGCACCTTTTTTGTTTTCCATCCCTCTCTCTTTCTTTTTTCTCTATCTCTCCCTTGTTCTCACTTCTCTTTCTTTTGCTCGTTTTTTTTATTTTCCGTCTCTCTCTCGCTTTCTTTCTCATTGCCTTTCCATCCATCCATTACTTTCTCTCTCTCTCTCTCTCTCTCTCTCTCTCTTTTTCTCACTTTTCTTTCTTGCCTCTAATCGTTCTTAATTTTCCATCTAAATCTTTTTCTTTTTCATTGTCTTTCATTTCTCTCTCTCTCTCTCTCTTTGTCTTTGTTTCTTTCTCTAATTTTCTGTCTTCCTTTTTCTTCCCCTCTCTTTTGCCTTTCTTTCTCTCTCTCTCTCTCTCTCTCTCTCTCTCTCTCTCTCTCTTGTTTTAACTTTTTCTTTTACTCGATTCTTAATGTTTCATCTCTCTTTTGCTAGTTTTTACTTTCCGTCTCTCTATATATCTCTCTTTGTCTCTATTATTCTTACTTTCTCTCTCTCTCTCTCTCTCCCTTTCTCACATATCTTTCTTTCCTTTGATTTTGATTATCCATCTGCCTCTTACTCTCTCTGTTCTTCTAGCTTTCTCTTTCTTTCTATTTCTCGATCTTGGTTCTCCATATCTCCTTATGTTTCTCACTTCCGCTTTCTTTCTATTTTTTACTCTCAGTTTTCCATATCCTTTTCTCTGTCTCGCTTGTTATCAGAGTCTCACTATTGCGTTGCTCGCTGTTGAGTTTTCATGTCTCTCTCTTGTCCTCATTTCTTGCTTTCTGTTTTTCTCTCAATTTTCCACTCTCTTTTTTCCAGTGGCGTGCGGTGACATTTAGACTAGGGTACGCAAGAGAAATACGTAAGTGAAATCCTTAGTGGATAATTTACCAAACTTTGAAAACAATACTAGTGGCTGTATCAAATGCATTCATATGCACACAAAAAGAAAAAAAAATATTTCTGCCGCATTTTTTGGTATGTTAAAGGAAGCAGAATTTAAGCTTCCTTTATGCACACTAAAGCTGATTGAAGTTAGTTGAATTGAAATGGGATCTAATTCAGGATTCTTTTAATATAAAAATATAACCTTAAAACGCTACCGGAGAGATTCAGATGTAACACGATAAAACATTTGTATGATATTTTATATACCTGCTTCGCAAATATATTCTCAAAAAACGTGCAGCCCAACAATTCAACCTTGATTAGTTTCTTCATGCAGCGCGATGCACATTGAACGGGAACGAAAGGACAGTCAAATATTTAAATAAGTAATATCTTAATAAAGGGTTGAGGAAGAAATACGCACATAAGTAAGTTTTTCCCTGAAAATGCCTAACATGCTGCTTACCATCCTTCGTAACTCCTGCCTGAGACAAGTCCTCCAATTCAGGAACAGGCCTCCCATTTCGGATTATTTCCACTTTCTTTTCATAACTCTATGACGAAAAACCCCTCTCCAGAACGTCATCGACAACTCCCGATTCCATATTATTTCTATTTCACCTCTTCACCTCACTGACAAAACAATAATAAGAACAAAACACTGCAAATTTCACACGCAAGACGGAAGAAACAAAAAACGTCAATCTCTCGCGGTAACAAGTGTCTCCTTCCTCGAAATAGCCAGTCACATTTGTAGATGAATGGATCAGAGTTGTCAGTCGACGAGATATTTTGTAGAATGAAGAAATTAAGGAGACTCGTAGAAAATGCATCAGAATAGAATGGTATTAATCCCAGCACACTTCAAAAGCTCAAATAAACGTTGGACAGGGTTGGAAGTCCTGAGGGGGAAGGGAGGGATTTCCCCCACCAATAATCTTGGCCTCAAAAATCCCCACACCAAAATTTCCCCGGGGGGGAGAGTTTTTGTTATAACAATGAAAGATGAAGGATAATATTGAAAACATACACTACCTCTTCAAGATATCTTTAACAGATCTACACCAATAGCAAAATATGTACAATAGAAATAAAACAAGAATGCAAGACAAATATAAATATGATGTTAATAGAAAAACTATTGCATAATAAAACGATTCCAACTATTTTTGTAATTTATTGACATCTTTCCCCCGTTAGTAAATGAATTAGTTTGCTACTTTATAAATATCGCATGTATATAAAAGTAACAAATTGATTTATTTCTATGTATTTATTAATAATGCATTTTTAAATATTTAGAAATTCATTATTTTTTATATTGAATGACATTATAAATATGTATATCATAATTATATTATGTGTATATGTAATATATGCGCGCGTGTGTGTAGATTGAGGTATCCCCCCACCTCCAATATGATTTTGCACCCTTATGTTGGGCACAATGTAACGTCCATTTACATAACTTTGCAACGTAAGGGAGCGGGGGTACATTCGGATCCCATAGTAAGCAATGTGTTTATGTTTTTTCTTTCGTTCATTTATATCGTCGGGTCAACAGTCAACACCCATCCTTATCATAAGCTGAAATGCAAAGTGACACGAATACAATTTTGATCTCTAGAATGAGAAAGACAGATACTGAGAATGGTGTGAAACATGTGAAACATGTCCATATAATTTCCCTCTGACACATTGACATGACGACGCCGAAAAGTGTTTCAGGTTAAACGCAATGCTCAGTCGATCACTCCATTTCCCTCACCTCCCGATAAACATTTTCTTGCCTTCCGCTCCGATTTGTATGTCAGTAATCAATTTTTATAACGCATTTTGATTGCAACCAAAGCACAGGGATTAATTTATCTAAGCGTGTGTGTCCAATGTTAGTAAACTAAACATTAGAGAAAAAAATATATGTTGACTATTACCAACACTGCAGACGCTGCCAAAATCTTAGGTACCCTGGCTTCTTAGAACCATGTGCTTTGAACAGGAAAATGCACCGTGGGATGAGCGCGGGAAGACCCAAACATATGGTGGGGGTTGATCGGAGCCAATGGGGATTGCCCTCCGAATTTCTAGGGTACCCAACAGAGGCAGCAGCTTTTGCTCGTGGAAATCGGCAGAAGCCACGGTGGATGGGGTGGGTGCGGGCAACACCGAAGGCACAATCGGGATCATTCGGGCAGACGTTCGGGACTGCCTGGAGGGCCAGGCTACTCGGACAAGGCAGCAGCGTTCTCGTACGGAAGATAGAATTTCTGGCAGTGGAAGGGGTTTCCGAGAGGCGATAGTTGAATTTTCATGCTCCGAGAAGGTGGGGAAAATTATTATTTTTTCTTACGGTGTTGTGGGTACGCAGTGCGTACCTTGCGTACCCAGAATGCACGCCGCTGCTTTTTTCTCTCTTGCTATCGCTTTCTCTTTCTCTTCTTTGTTTTTCGTTCTGAATTACTTTCTCTCTCTCTTTGCAAATCCTGATCTGAAATTCTCTTTTATTCTATCAGTTGCTCTATTTCTGTCTTTTATCTCCCATTTTCTCTACCCGAATTCTCTATTTTTCGCAGTTTTTCTTGGTTTCACTTTTCTGATTTTATCTCTTTGTTTTTCTCTACGCAGTGGCGGAGATTAGGAGTGGTGGAGGGTCTCAGCTGCCACCCACTTTTTGTCAGTTTTTGCCTCTGCAATATAGCGTCTTTATGGTAAGTCATGTCTACCAAGAGAAAGTAAACTGTTCTCCCCCCCCCCCCAATCCAATCGGCGCTCTTCTCTACCTATTCGTATTTTTGTTCTTTCACGTCATTTTGAACTACCTTAAGCAATCGCGACAATGAGGATTAATAGTGACAAGATGAAGTCTGCGGTGGCGTGCCCAAGAGGGTGTTGGTGGGGTCCAGTATTCATAAAAAAAAACATCCAAGGCAGGAAAAGATGGTAAAATGAGTGCTGACCACTCAAAAAAGTATACATAACCCCCCCACTTTCAAAAATCGGAAAGGAAAAATGAAAAGGAATAAACAACGGGATTCGAAACCGAAACCTACAGTAGCGAGATTTTGAGTCACCCTATCAACGTGTTCGACCACTGGTCTCTCGTCACTTATTCCTCCCACTTTTTCTCTCTTCTATTCTATCTCCTCCTTCGTTTCTCCGTCTTAACTGTTCTTTTACGAGGGAGCGCTCTCACCTTGAGGCGCTTATCCACTACGCTTTCCATGATTATTGCATGCATGTAAAAAATGCAGGCTTATTGCCGTCAGGAACCTTCCAAGGATACATGTTTATTAGTTGATGCGCCTGTTATAGCTCCCAGGAGTAGGCAGTAAATAATGCAATTTTTTCTGGAGCGTGGACTTTCACTGCTGGCAGCGAGAGAACTGCATTGAGGTGATGCCAGCAAATGCAACTCCAGAACTACACACAGAAAAAATGCATCAAATTTATTCATGTATTTCAGATGCACCAAATGATGCAATCGAGAGTATGATCTCATGCATTTTGATTTGATTTGATTTTGACTGACACTCAATTTATTATTGTGGTTCATTTGTAACTACTCGGAAACAGTCGGTTTTAGGGTTGCCGTAGCAACGGGTAACATGAAACGTGTATGAACAAAACAACTCTTGTTCGGTTTGCTCGAGTATTGAATTTTAAAGAAAACATTCATGAGAATGAAAAAGTACCTTATTTAATCTAATGCGCACATTCTTGTCTCAAATATCGTCTCCAAAATTAAATTCGAGTCCAAAGTGTTTTATAAATAATGTTCAATTGTACTAATTGTATTTAACGTAAGTAACATAATTTGCTTGACAAAGAATTATGTTACATTGTAATAATTTTAAAGATTCCTAACATAAAAAAATTGTTGTCTAAAATTAATCCATTTGAATGGGTGGTGGATTGCTCAGGGGACGGGGCAGAAATGGCCCCCAAGTCGGCGCCTGTGACGTTCAATACTTGTAAATGATGCTTATTGTTTAGATACAGTGGTTCGCAAAGCGTGCGCCGTGTACGGCTTGCAAGGGCGCCGCGCAATGTTCTAATATTTTCACTGAAATTACACTTATTGCAATTTACTTTTTATGTGTAAAACGTTTCTGAATTTGAAATGTGTATTAATTTTTTTAACTTAAGGCAAGCAACATAACCACACTAACTGAGCGTTGTAAGAGTTAGATACAAGGGCGGCCGTAGGGTGGGGCCAGGGGGAGCTCTTACCCCCCTTGAGATTTCTGGAAAGAGTTAATATAATTCGAATGGTGAAATTGTAGAGATATTTTATAACAAAGAATATTGTTTTCTGTAACTTACAGGCCGTAAATTACAGCAATTATTATTATTATTATTATTATTATTATTATTATTATTATTATTATTATTATTATACAGTACCCTTCGGCACGTAAAACCATGGAGAAGAGGTACAATGAAGGACAGTAGATTAAATGGTGTCTGACTCTGAGTGATATCTGTGCATTGTGAAAAAGTACAAAAATAAAAATGAACTGTTCATCAGCAAAGTGATAGGCTAGACAGGAAAAAGGAAAAAAAGGCGAATCCACTTTCTATGTAAATTATAGACTCGAGTGTGAACTTGTATTGAAGTATTTTCAATTCAAGTTGAATTTTATGATTTGTAAAGTACGCACAGAAAACTAAATGCATCATATCGATTGAAACACCAGAATGCATCGATTGATGCACAAAAGTGTGTTTTATGGCTTCTTCAAAGAATCAGATTCACATTTGATGCATTTGGGTGCATTTCTGTATGTCGTGAAAGAAACACCAAAGTGCATCTTTTGATTCAAATGAGGATTTATTTCAGTCGAGATGCACTTCAATGCATCAGTTGATATTCCTTGATACACCTTCCTGCATCGTTTTGGATGATGCACTCAATCGTTTGGCCTGAGCTACAGAGTTTTTGTAGCTCAGACGAAACGTTTACGTGCATCATCAAAGAAGATGCATTCTGGTGCATCAAAACGCATCAAGGTGGATCAATACGCATCAACTGATGCATTGAAGTGCATCTCGACTGAAATAAATTCTCACTTGAATCAAAAGATGCACTTTGGTGGTTCTTTCACGACATACAGAAATGCACCCAAATGCATCAAATGTGAATCTGATTCTTTGAAGAAGCCATAAAACACACTTTTGTGCATCAATCGATGCATTCTGGTGTTTCAATCGATACGATGCATTTAGTTCTCTGAGTCTAGTAGTAGTAACTAATCATAATACTAATTATTATTATAACAATAGCAATAATAATAATAATAATAATAATAATAATAATAATAATAATAATCGTTTCTATGACTCTGCTCCCCCTGAGAAAAATCCTGCGGTTGCATTTTGTTACATAGGCATACATTCTGACTTGGGCGGAACCCCTGGATTAGAAGACCATCGTGTCAATATTATTCTAACAATTCACGACACAAACTGAGATCACATCTAACAGACATAATTTATGAAGAAGAACGTCACACTCACCTCAAAAGTTAGATGTCGTCCATAAGTCCTGTCTCGTCTTCCTGAAAGAAAATAAAACTTAAATGATTTCTTAATTCATGATAACACATAAGATAATGGTAGCCAAACAACATTGGTGAATACAATCTCCCAGCAAAAAGAAAAAAACTTTTACGTGACTGCCTACATACATGGGTGTTGTTTGTGAGTGCCCCTTCATGAATTCCTTCATATCACCATACATAGGCGTGTGCACGGGGGGGGGGGCAATTGACCCCCTTAATCATGGATGTCCAGAGATTTTTCCACGGAGGGACAAGTAACGTATTTTTCAATGAAGCATATAATCCCGAAAATAGTGTTGCCCCCTTAAGAAACACCACTTGAATTTGAAATTATCGCATTAATGTAAATTACTATGACTGAAATCAAATTATACCTGCGAAATGTATACTTTTAGGTGACATTCGATTTCTAATTGGGAGGTGTGGCCATCCTTACGCCCCCCGGCCCTTCCAGACGTCTATGTCCCTACATTATTATAGTCCTTTCACCTAGAAATTTAGTGAAGAGGAATCTTATCGCCATTATTAAACGATATTATCTCTTAAAGAAAATCAAGTATTTTCAAGCCGATTAAAGTTCAAAGCAACTACGGGGAAGCGGGTGCAGACTGCAGAGGCGCAACCACAGTGGAGCTATAGACATTGCCCCTCCCCAACCTTGGATGGAAATCAATTCTAATAGTAGCAGGACCAAAGGATACTCAAGATGGAATTAGTTTTCACGTCTTTCTTGCATAATTTTTCCAGACCATCAAAAGCAGCTACAGGGGGCACAAAGGGGCAATTGCACCCATCGATATAAAATGTTATTCAAATAAAAATAAATTTCGTAGAATTTTCTTGCTCGCTTTGTTCGCAATATCTGCTTTTTTTAGTCTTGTCTAGTTCAGTTTGCAAAAATTTCGATCTAAAAATTTTCTTGCTCGCTTCGCTCGCAATTTTTTTATTTTTTGTAATGCATTCTAAATTACCAGAGAGAGAAGTTATAACTACTAAGTAATTCAGATTCTTGCTGCTAAACAGTTTTGTCTTAAATGCATGAAGACAATTGTTTGGAGGAATAGGAGCATTTCAGAGACAATTTATTTATTCGTTGTGGTGCCTGTATGTTGCTGCATAATATATATATATATATATATATATATACACACATGTATATGCATATACCCATCAATGCAATGAAACTAAAACAGTGAGATATGATGAGTTATTTCTTTACCAACTGAACTTTCATCAAGGCTTTTGCCCCCCCCCCCTCAATCACAGAATTTGCGCACGCCTATGTCACCATAGGCTTGCGCAGACCCTCTAATTAAGGTGAGCAAAAGCCTTGATGGATGTTCAGTCGGAGAAAGTAAACAAACCTCATTCCATCTCACTGATTTATTGTATTGATAGGTATGATAGGTCGCATATAGTGTGTGTCCGGGCCCACCGAGAAACACTGTATTACAAGAATTCAAACTTCCGTGACACCAATTGCCCCCTCCTTTATTTGTCCTGTCTGTAGATCAGAGACTAATTTACATATAAAATTGGTTTCGTACAGTAGAT
The DNA here is from genome assembly GCF_977018435.1 of Lepisma saccharinum. Taxonomy (NCBI): domain Eukaryota; kingdom Metazoa; phylum Arthropoda; class Insecta; order Zygentoma; family Lepismatidae; genus Lepisma; species Lepisma saccharinum. The sequence continues at coordinate 89,166,743 of NC_139238.1, read as the reverse complement.
TGAAAACAACTACAGACAGTTTATTCATTTCAACAGTGACGGCGATTAGGGGGCGTTTGCCACACACTTTTTGCCTCCACACAATGTTCTCTTCATGCCAAGCCTTGTCTACGTAAACTGTCCCTGCCCCCTCCCCACTTTTGTCACTCAATCGCGGCTACTGGTTTCCACACACACATAGAGAACACAACCAACGTGTGTGAGAGTGTTAATAACGAAGTTTGCTAGAAAACGAAGTTAGATGGTTCAATTACATGGGAAATAATGCACTTCCTCTCCTTCCGTGGCTGCGTGGAACTATCGTCGGATTGAAAATACTTAACTTTTTAAAGAGTATAATATTGTTTAATAACGGGAAAACATTCCTCTGCACGAAATTTCTGAGTATAAGGGGGTAATTGCCCCCTTGCCCCTCCCCCCGAGCGCATCCCAATGACCACTCATTCTCAACTTCACAATTAGCCAAAAGTTAGAGAAGAGTAGGGTGACCAGACGTCCTGATTTTCGCAGGACAGTCCTTTTTTTAGTCATGTCCTGCGGTCTGCGATGACACTCCAAGAAACCAAATATGTCCTATTTTTCAATACCGTCCTGCAAAACATCCAGACGAATTGTTCACCTCTGTGAAACTGTTAGTGCCTTTTAAATTAATAGTATTGTTAGTTTGCAAATAAATACTTGTAGATCTAAAAAGTTTCATGCTCGCGAGCTTAATCTTAACTGTAAGGCTTATATTTATTGCTTAGAAGCAGATATTGTATGCAAAGGTACCGAGTGATGACAAAGTATATGCAGGGGTGCTTTGAAAATTGAAAATTCTAGGTATTTGCATGTTTGATGCATCGATGAGATGATTACTACAGCTGTGGCAAGAGACAGATATATTCCCAGTATTGATTAATATTCATAATATTCATAATATTATTTCACATATTTTATGGTAAGAAAGTAAGGACTCACTAGGCATGGACGTTGTTTGTGAGTGTCCATTCATGAATTTAATCATATCATCACTGGCAATAGTGCTCTTTTAGTGATAGCTGCAATCTCCTCCGTACTCATCCATGGATGTCCTGCTTTTCGTTTCAGAAAATATAGTCACCCTACAGAAGAGCGAAGTAAAATGAACCAAATCGATAAATCTTCCTTTTCTGAATGTATCGAAACACACACTCGAATCTCCAGTTACTAATTCCATTGTTCTATCGTGGATTTCCAGTTCGGAATCCGCCTAATCCTTGCTTCATTGTTCTCTGTTTGTTTCTTCCTCGGCCGCTGCTCTGCCGACAGCCATATCAAACTGCGAAGGCAAACAGAACGTCAGGCATTTGTCAAAGCCGTGACGTCATCTGTCAGGCGGCGTCTCATTTGCAGAAGCCGCAACCAAAGAGGAAGCGTAAACACCTGGGATCGCAGAAGTTGGATGTGTTTACAAGTGGCTGCCGCAGGTGCGAAGAATGGCGATCCGTCTTTCGCTTATTTATAGTTCTATCCTCCTGGCGACTTGCAAATTCCACGGAGAAACAGTGTTGCTAAATCGTACTGCCAAAAAAAAAAAAAAAAAAAACACCAGAGGGCGGTGGTGACGTTCGAGCTGACACCTGGCGAGAAAAGAAGCAACTGACCTTCTGAGGAGGAGGGATTTATAATATTTGGTCCCCTAGGCAAGCCTTTGTTTTGAACCCTGCCTACATTACTACTCCTACTATTAGCAGTAGTATTAGTAGTATCATTAGTATTCTAACGGTTTTGCTATCGCAGTTCTTCACTTCCACTAATTGCATGCTCTGTATGCATATATCTAAATTCTAAAATATGGACACATCTGATTAAAAATTATTTATTAAAGTTGGTTTTGGTTTACCAGCGCCACTTGCACTATGCATTTCGCACCACAACACAAGTACCCCACGCACCAAAGGAAAAGAAAACGACACTACATTACGGTAGCCACACTGCCCACGAACTGAGAAACAAGGATGTTGATTTCAACCTTCAATATCCCTCCACTTGACTTTCAATTTTTGTCATTCAAAATGTTAACGTTCGTTTCTTCGAGGAATAATTGTTTATATTGGGAATATCGTTTTCCCCGGTACATTTTGAACTATCCTTCACATAGCACCTGAGAACTAACAAAAATCGTCCAATAACAAGCATAAATAGTTTTTCTTTTTCACTTTTCTTTTAACCTACATAATAGCCATTCCCAAACCCATTAAATGTGGCACATGACTCATATTGGTTGCAAATGACAGATTAACATGGCATCACACATATAATTCTGACCCTTTGATAATTTCTTACCTCACTCAAAATTGACGCTGCCTTCCCCCTTCCATTAATTTATAGAATATCATGTATGGAGTAAAGTGATAATGTTAAACATTGAAGAACATCTCAATGGGTGAGGCTTTATAATGCAGAAAACTAATGTAAATATCTTTTACGGTTTTCATATTACAAGCCATCAAAATTTGGATTGCGCGACCTTTGAAACACTCTGTGTTAGCAATAATAATAATAATAATAATAATAATAATAATAATGTATATTCTTCTTATGATCCGAACTGTAGCTCCATTACAGATCAGGTTCTAATATTATATCTGGCACCTAAGATAATATCGAATATCTTTGAGAAGGGATGATCACCTCAAAAGTGACTAGATGTAGTGGGAAAGCAGCTAGGTTGCCAACAATGACCTTGCACTTCAAGTGAACACCTTACAAGGCCAGCCAGCTTTTCCACAATTGACACGCTTCATTTGCACAACTGCTTTACCTTGTCGGGTGCAATTGCTGTTGGAGTCGACTTGCTAATGGAAGGTTAAGTCACGGGTTCGAATCCCGACTGGGTGTGTTAACAGAGGGTCTGTAAGTTTCGACTCTTTTTTGATTCGTTTACGGAAGAATAAAAAGAGAGAAAAAGGTAAGAAAGAGAAGCAATAAACGGAGACAAACAAACTAATTAAAGAAATGGGAAACAATGGAAATAATACAGAAACAAAAGGAAAGAGAATCGGAAGAAGAAAGAAAAGAAAGAAAGAGAGAAAGACATAATGACAGAGCGAAACAAAGGAACAAAAGGAGAAAATCAAGAGCGGAGCCAAGGGGGACCAGAGTGGGCCATGGCCCACCCTGTGAAAATACAATTTGCATATTCCTCGATAAAAATAAAATGAAAAACCATCAAAATATTTGAATTCAGAATTCCTGGATTCGGAACTCTACTAATCCCACCATCTTGGAGGTCTTAACCTAAACTATAACGCATTTCAATGCAAAACTTGAATTTGTATGTACTTTTCAATTCAATATTTATACTTCTTAGTATTGAATTAAAAAATCTTGTTTGGATCATGCAATAACAATGTGAATATCAAACCCATTTTCATTTAAGGCCACGAGGAACAGTTTTCATGTCCAGTCTGACGCGAGGACCCTAAACTGTTCCTCCCCAGCGACCTGACCTCTCCCCGAAAAAAAAAAAATAGGTCTGTGCGCTGGATGGTCGTAGGAGGGGAAGAAAACTTAACATTACGCTTACGGGAGTATTGTTTTACTTCTTCTCTTTTGTTCTCTTTGGAATATCAAGCTTCCGATGGCACAGAAAAGCACATCAACGGAAAGAGGGCAAGTTGAAGATTTTGTTTGGGGTGGGGAAAAGTCGGAACATCTTTCGTTTAACAAATAAATGCACATCTGTGCGAAACTCAGATATCTCAAATATGTTGTGTAGCACAAAAATAATTTCATTTATGGCACTAATGATTATTTCTAAAAAATTCTCAAGATCCCTTTTGCGTGAAGCGTCGAAAATCGTGAATTTTCAGAATCTTCAATTTTTCAAACATTCTTGAATTCCTGAAATCGAGAAACCATTTCCAGCAGTAATAACTGCAAATATATTTTTTTAGGGCCCCGCATACATGCCCCGAGATATTCATTACACTAGGCTCTACCGTTCCTAACGATATCTGGAATCCTTGATCCAATATTTGAATCCTGGATCAGATATCTAAATCTAGAATCGTTGATCCGATATCTGAATTCTGGATTAGTTGAGCGAATCTAGAATCCTGGATAAAATAATAGAATCTAGAAATCTAGATCGTATGTCAGAATCTAAATCTGACCAGATACTAGAATCTGGAATACTTGATTAGATATCTCAATGTGGAATATTTGATCAGATATCTGAATCCTGCATCAGATATCCCAATTTAGAATCCTGAATCAGATATTCCAATCTAGAATTTTTGATGAGAAATGAACACAGACCTAAATTTTTCCATTGTCTCCACTGAAAGAGACATTTTTTCGTTTACGTCATCCACTGCCCCTCCCCTTTCAGCGTGAACCTCATGTCATTGACACAGCAGGAAGAAAGAAAAACAGCATAACAGGCATCGACGAGGACTTTCCATTCTTCATTGACGCTGCGTGTGAAATTAGCCCTCGCAACGCAAGGATTGCAAGAACAAATAATTGGGTGGGGGAAATCAACTTTTCCGCGTCGACTAAACGGGGGAATGAAACTCTGGGTGGAGTCGGTGGATGAAATGATTTGCGACCGGGAGAAAAATTACTCCACGAATCGTCATACCAGTTTCTCACGGTAGGTGGCTTCTTCCTTTCTACTTCTTCTTCTTTGCTGATTCTTCAGACTTTCTAAACGTGACACGCAATTAAGGCTCAATTAGCCTCTTCGGATGTTGAGTCGCTTCTTGAACACGACGCCATCTTGCTGCTACTTCACAGGATATAAACACACGTAGCTTCCTCAACCAGGTTGGCAAAATTTGTGTTATTTAAAAAATAAACGAACAGTTTTTTGAGTGTTTTAATCAAGAACAGAAAAAAACATGTTTTAAACTAATAAAACGTTTAAAACATAATGCCAAGAAGACTTATTTTCTAAGAATAATGATTAATAAGGAATCTGTATATCATCCAAGGAAGGATGTGTTCCTATTATAAAGATTTATGTTACTCTCAAATCTAGTATTTAGACTGTTTAAGAAGCTTTAACTAATCCACAGTTGCCAGGCCCACTCAGTCCACGTGGTAGCTACTCTGTTTTACGAAATACGACATTTTATCGTGAATGCAACAAAATATTGACATTGACTAATGTGCAGTATGTTAAGTGAGGAACAAACGACATTTTAGAAAACAAAAGACAAACGGCCTCTGATCTTAATTCCAGTTACGCAAGTACTGAAAGATCACAGAAATGAACACTTAACGTTTAACTTGAAATTAATTTAAAACACATCGAGCAGCAAAAAATATGCACTACAGGTGGAGCTCGCAATAGCTACGTTCTATTGTATGAATTGTTCCAGGACGTTTGTGCTGCACCTTCCAATGCGTACATAAGTAAAAAGGCAAGCTAATGCGTTAACTTTCATTGCAGAAGCAAGCAGACTTTGAAAAAGGATCATTGTAACTAATTTACTTCTGAATTGCGCTCTCTCTGTAGTGTATGGGTCAGACTGCAAATAAATTTAAGAGGAAGCGGATTTATTCCTAGAGAGCTTTTTAATCCTTTATTCTGTCTACCTTTATTTTCTTTCGGCGCGCACGTTTTGTTCCTTTTTCTCCAAGCATTGTGCATCAATATTCTAAAGGGGACCATACACCTTGCACAATTGTGGTAAGCCCGCTGCTCCATACAATCTGCAAAAAGAAACGTTTCCACAGACGGAATGAGGGGAATTGATAATTGTCCCTAACCGTCAATACATATAAAATATTGATTGTGTTTTGTTATTTACTCTCGCTTCTCTTCCACTTTGGCTAATCGCGGCGATGAGGATGAGTGATGATATGATGAAATTGATGGAATGAAACAAACATCATCCTTGTCCCTGGCGTAAGGGAAGATTAGGGATCGTATGTAGCTGCGTAGTTTGCAGTGACATAAATTCGGTTCTCGGTCACGGTTTGCAAAACCGTTTTTCTTTTGCTGTACCGGTTTTGAAAACAGTTTTCTTGGGTTAATAGAGAACGAATTGACTGACACTCTGTCTGACTGTACAAAGTGATTTTTATGGGCTACAAAATGTGAAAGAGCTTGCCTTTCACGTGTGAAAGATAAGTAGCCGGATAAAAGATATGTGTCTTTCATACCTATAAACTATGAAACGTATGAGAACACAATTGTCAACGGCTCTAGTTGAGACCATATTGTTAATGCTGGTGACACTTTCGGTTTTCAGTTTTTCAAGAGAAAACTCTTTCGAAAACCGAAACGCCAAAAAAAAAAAAAAAAAAAAAAAAAAAGTTTTGCAAACTGAAGCATCAAAAAACGGTTTCACAAACAGGAGCATCAAAAAACTGTTTTGCAAACCGGAGCATCAAGAAAATATTTTTGCAAACCGGAGCATAAAAAATATTTTTGAATACCGGAGCAGCAAAAACGGTCTTGAAGGCAGAAGAACCCATTCTCCACTCCCATGCACCTTTTTCGTTTCCTTCGTCTGACCTCGCAACAGGCGATTATTCAAGTCGTGCCTTGAAGCGGGGAAGTAAAACAAAAGAAAATCTGATAAAAATGGATCCTGACCTCCATTAAGGGAGCCTTTTTATCGCGAGGGTGATTTATCTCTGGGCCAGAAGCTCCCAACGATTGGGGGAGAGGGAGGAAAGTGGAGAGCGAGATTTATTCTCTCGGCCTTGCAAACCCCCAGCACCTGGCTAATTATAAAAACCGCCGCAAGAGGGAAGGACTGGATGTTTACCTGCATGTATAGGACTGACTGTATAAAGGGGACTAAAAATAAAAATCCCAAAAGTGCAAAATGACAAAAGTCCCCACCCCTCCCGGCGGTGCTTCTCTCCCCCCCCCCCACGGCTCCCCCAAACATCAATTTTGCAGACTCAATTCCTGTCCTATATCTTCACAACCAATGATCATAGACGGATAATCTTTTTTAGTCTTAATCCTTGTTAGATTGCATTTAAGTTTTCGGTTTGGCTGTAATTTCAAGAAATGTCTTTAAAAAGTATAATTTATCTAGTACCTTTTAAAGTTTCTTGCTTTGTAACTTATGATCAAATTAAGTGACACGAAATTGTTTCGAATAAAAGTTGTAGCCTGATTTATATGCTTTGGAAAAATATAAGATTTAATGTATTTTAATTAAGGATACACCATATAATATGTCTCCAAATGGAAGATAGTGCCAAAAAAGTGTTTCTTTATCACAATAATCCGACGGTTAAGTTCGCCGAATTATTGACTTTTTGATAAAAGCAAGAGACTTGCTTGAATTAATTGTCATATCATTTAAGATATTCTCAGTCGAGTAGTGATTCGCCATCTTTATGCTGAAGGCCGCCATCTTCAAAAGAGTCCTTCATATTGGATATTTTTACATTTCATATAGCCTATCTCTGGAACAGTGGCACCTATCAAGGTCCAGTTTTCTTATAAATGCTCCAAACAGTGTAGACTTTCATAATAATAATAAAATAAATCTATTTTTGAAGAATAAAAATTGTATTTTTTTTTAATAAAAAACGCATTTATAACATTTTATGTGAATAACTACGGGTTGAATGTCTTAATAATTGTCGAACCAAACAATAGTATTTTATATTTTGTAAAGTTACGAAATGTTTTTAGAACACTTTATAACTAAACCCTTAAAATACTATTTTTTTTATATTTATAAATTTACCTGAAATAACATTTTAAAGGCAAATACAATTTATATACAACCCAATGTGATTTCTGAAAATAAGAGAAAAGCGAACGATTGAGAGAGAAAAGATAGAACGTGAGGGAAGAAAAATTGAGAGAGAGAGGGGGGGGGGAAGAGAATAGTCAGCGACATCGATGATAGAATTTAAGTGGGAAAATGGAGAGAAGAAAGAAATGGCGATTCAAGACTGAGGAGACGTTGTATCTCAAACTCTTGAAACTGCAAAGAAAACTGGAGAAAATCAATTTTTTTGATCATTTGATGCAATATTTCACAGCGAATTCTATCCATTTCTTATAAACCTCTCGCTGTCTCTCTTCTTTCTCCACAGAGGGCGTGGATGGCTGCTGGCCGTATGAATTATTCTGTTTCTTACGGTGTTGAGGAGCCCGAGGCCACAGCAACATTTCATTGCCTCACAAAATCAATAAATACTCACTGACTCATCGATCATTTCCTGGTCCAGACACAAGTTAAGAAGTTTTAAGTTTTTCTGCTGCTCGCGTGCAGATCTGCAGCACCGCAGTAAAGTCCGCGCGTTCATTATATCCCCATCGGCAACCCTTTGATAAAACTTAACACTGGAAACAATAGCCAACAATAGCCAGACCGCTTCCGATAAGCGCGTGCACTCAGACATTGTTGCCACATTTTCTTTACATTTCTTGTAGTTGCAAGGCGGAGCAGGCGGGTGCGTGAGCCTCTCGTTATTTTTGCGCCATAACCACGTGCGGGGTTGATTTTCTTAACTAATTGTGTTGTGTTGTGTTATTTCTTTGTTGTGTTATGGTGCTGTGTTGTTGCTTTGTTATAGTGTTGTGCTTTTAGTTTTTATATTAGATTTTCGTTTTGTTATTAGCATGTGGAGACCGTGGGTTGCAAACCAGGTTCCTTTATCAAACGCTGTTGCGCAGGAGAATTTAACTGACGAAAGTACCCCCAGCCAAGTACTAGCAGCGGCAGTTCCAGAGTGCTGAGGAAAAGAAAGAGAATTCTGAACAAACAAGCTCAAGAATTTGTATGCAGTGTGCACGAATATGTCTCCAGGAATAATTCAGGAAGAGGACCAATATCGGAGACAGCAAATATTTTTAAATTAGACAGGAAAACAGTGCGAAAGATCAGAGAAAGAGGCCCAGTTACACCAAAGAAGCCTGGTAATAAATAGAAAAAAATTCATACAGTGGACGAGTTTGTTTGCGATTTTGTTAGGAGAGAGATTTACAATTATTTTTCTAAAGGACGCGCACCAAGTGTCTGTGAATTATTAACACAACTGAAACTAATATCAGACTTTCCTTACAAACAAACTACGCTTCGAGCGCTTCTGAAGAAACTTGGTTTTTCTTTTCGTCAGCTGATGAAAAGAAATGCAATAATGGAGTCGACAAGAATTATTGCTTGGCGGTATCGTTACCTTCACAAACTCAACAAGTTGAGATCAGAAGGCTGCCAGATCGTTTATTTAGATGAAAGTTGGTTCGACACTCACGACGTCGTCAAAAAAGGGTGGGACGATGGTACTTGCAACTGTATTTTGAAGTCGCTGTCAGCACGAGGATAATATATTTTTCGAGTAAATATGTGTAAATATGAGGATTTATAATATGCCTCTTTCCTATCTTTATTAATATTGTCCTTTTTAATCTTTATCTGTATTTCTTTTCTCTTTACATATTCTTTAATTTGTTTGTTTCTCTTTCTTTTTCTTTACCCTTTCCTTCAATTTGGCAACATCGCTTTCCTACTCCAGTTTCTTCAAAAGAAAACCGCCCGCTTGGGTGTTTCTTTTAACAAAGAGCACCGCTCCCTTTGTTAACCGCTGGGGATATAATGAACGCGCGGACTTTATGACGTGTTCCATGTCAAGGTCTGCATGGAAGAGAACACGAACTCAAAAAGAAGCTTTGGCCGCTTTTAGCACAGGTATTGATCGTCCAAAGAGGGTACAGGAACTAGCTCAGTCGTTAACACAACGTTACGAAATCGTAAATGAAATATTCGGTGGGTAGCTGCCTGAGGAAAAAATGGTCGATAGATGGCTCTTACGTTTCAAAATGTTTTTTGTTGAGAAACTGGATAAAGTTTGTCATAAATATCAATAGCAGAGAAAGTATAAATCACTTTGTATTGTAGTTTATTAATCCTATGATATACTGTTACCTTTTAGAGGCAGGAATATGGAATATATTAGTAATTGTAGAAAGTTGTCGTGGTTATTTATTTGGGTATCTCTATGAGTAGTGCTATAGCTAAAACGTTTATACTGAAAGGACAATCTACAAAATGACACACGAAAATATCCAGGAGACATTTAATTGATATATTCTAGATATTCATATCTAAGTTTTGGATATCCAGGAATACGGGGTGGTCTGTGGTCAGCACGAAGAACCCCAGTCGTTGTAGGTTTTCTATGACCGGGTTACGCTACTCATTCGTAGCTCCACAATTTCCTCACGATGGTGGGTGGTCCCATACACAGGGCGAAATCTCAGGAGAAAAGTTGTTACGCTTCCCACAGGAGACTCGAACCTGAGCACGTCCCGTAGCCAGAGCCCAAAGCCCCTAAACTTTCGAGTGCGTACGAAAATTATGCTGCATAGCATCCGCAGCTTCACAAATACTGTCGGATTTCTGAGTCGCGTGGAAAATTGAATGACGTGGGCGGGATTTTACGTTAATGTATGGGCCGCTTTAGACCGATTGATTGATTGAGTTGGTGTTTTAAGTCATCTTTATGCACAGTAAGGCTAATCTGGACTGGACCTACAGTTTAAAGTGGGATCCGAACCACTATGTTGTTAATATAGTAGTGAATATTATTAAGTGCTTTTGTCTCATGTCAATCATATAGTATTATGCTGTATGTCGTTAACACTGAGCCATCGACAAAGCTAAAATTTTTCCTATGCACTCAAATGTAGACTTAATAGAAATAATTACCACAAGAAAAAAATGATAATGGATACCTAGATCCTGAAATACTTTCCTGCATGGCGCTATGTGTGTTGCCTAACTTTTCGGAGGAGATAATTGAAAATTGCTGTTAAATGTACTCATCGCCGTGGAGTTAGGCAACACACATAGCGCCAAGCAGGAAAGTATTTTCAGGATTTAGTTGTCCCATTTTTATTGCCACTGACTGTACATTCCACCCGGCTTTCTAAAGAATTTACTAAGAAAATCCCTAATATCATAGTTATGCTACGGCAGCCATATTGCAAGATGGCGGCCAATTTGCAAATCGCTCTTCAATATGTAGTTTGACTTTGTTGACGTTTTTTTTCTCTCGTTGCTACATTTCTGATTATTTTCTTAAGTGAAGAAACATGATAACACCTGTAATAGACCTTCCCTTCTCCGCAATGTTTCTCTAGTTCTGGGAGCTTTATTTTTATCCAGGTTCTGTTCGTTTCATTCTGACCCGCTCGCTAATAATTCTGGGATATCTGACCAACAGTTCCAAAACTCTTCCAGCGAGATGAAACATTCGGAGGCAATATTTCATTAACGCCAGCGGACGTGAATGAGATAGCGGCAGGCAGCTTCGATAGCACCCGCAGGGTTGCCAGGACGAGAGGCAAATAAAATTACTGTGGAGCGTTTGGGATAGTTGATCGATGGTCACCCACCACCCAAAATTTTCACAATATATATGCTAAATTTCGTGAATCCTTAAAGGGAGACCGTTAACTTTGGATTACACCTATTTCCATTAAATATATGGAAGAAATCAGTTAATTGATTTAGTTTATTTTACTTCGCGTTTTGTGCCTCTTGGCTAATTTGCAAAGATGGGGATGAGTGATGAAATTGATGAATGGACATTCACAAACAACCAAGCCCGAGCGGGATTCGAACCCGGGACCCTTGGCGTCGCAGCGTGAGGAATCAGTTAATTTCTACAAAAAATGTCATTCCTGGTAGAATACTGGTGACTATGATATACCCATAATTGACATAAAAGAGGCATATTGCAATAGAGAGGGCATTTTTAAAATTAAAAAAATATGAACGAATATCTCAGTGATTAAACAATGTCTACGGTAGTATTTTATAGGCTAGAGTACAGCGTGTTCCTGTATTTTATTTTCTTGTTGATATTGCTTGAATTATCGGCATTCATAGTGTTAAAAATGACTGCTACTTACACTAAAAATGTAAATCTTGGGAAAATACTTGTGTGTAAAGGCAAAATATGAATAGAAAAAGCAATAATTCTCTTTTCTTTCGTTCTCTCAGCGTTTAACATTGAAATAAAACAGTCATTAATTGTTGCGTTTAACCTTTACTTTCCCAATGGTCTATGAGTGTTCCATCCACAATATAGCCCGAGTCGCCCGATGGCACACTCATGGACCATCTTGCTAATTAAACAATTCATGTGCTTTTAGGGCCTTTTACTTGTATGTGAGGCTGTAAACGCTGACAGATGTTGAGATAAAACTTTGATGTGTTATGTGGAAGAAAACCCACCCACCCACCCAGGACCCCCCGTCCTCGCCCCCGACTCCAAAGTTACGTATGGAAGCTGGCGTGAATTTTAAATTTGTGCACTTATTTGACATAAAATGTTATAACTCGTAGACTATTTGACCAATCTACTTCGGGTAACTTTTGTTTTTCCGCTAAAACATCAGGGCATGCAACCGTTCAGGAATTAAAACGCCAAAGCCAATAAGAGGGGTTGGTTGGGCCGCGTCCCCCAACTTTCAATGAAAAAATCATAAAAATGGGTAGTTTGCCCCCTCTTCCCCCGCTATTTTTGGAAGGGGAGTCAAACTTTAGCCTTATTTTCAAAGAATGGTCCCTTCTCAACGGAATGAAAGTCATTTCATGTTTCTGGGTGTATTACATTATAGAATATGTGAAAAAACTCCCCACTTTTATGATTTTTGTCATTGAAAGTTGGGGGCCGCGGCCCACCCAACCCCTCTTATTGGCTTTGGCGTTTTGATTTCTGCACAGTTGCATGCCCTGATATTCTAGCTGCAAAATAAAAGTTACCCGAAGTAGATTGCTCAAATAGTCTTCGAGATATAACGTTTTTCTGAAATAAGTATAAAATTTAAAAATCACGCGCAAAGACGGCGGCCAGAGAGGTTACTTTCGAAAACCCGCTCGGCGGTCTAAAGGATAAAGATGATAACCTTTATAGGTCGCTGCCAATTGTTTCGGAAAAAAGTAGGGAGATTTCAAACCGAAGCAACACGTCTTGCTTGAGGATTATAAGCTCACTGAAGTAATGGCCAAATTTCATAAATATATTCGAGACAAGAGTACATTGAGCAGAAGGTATGCGCTAACGAGTAAGGTTAACCAGAAGGTATACGGCTTATACCGTTCACTACAGCCCTGCCCAGTGACGTGCGGTGATGTCGACACTTGGGGTAGCAATCAGTGGCTTGCTCAAGGGAAGTTGGTGTGGGTCATAATCCCCCCTCCCCAGTATTCCTAAAAATAGAACGTCAAAGAAAGGAAAGGATTGCAAAATGAGGAAGGACTACTGAAAAGAAGCAGGTGTTAATCCCACCCTCTTTCGAAAATCCAAAACATATTGATTTGACTATTAAGCCAGAGATCCCGGGTTCGAACCCCGACCTGGGCATGGGTGTTGTTTGTGTTTGTCCCTTCATCAATTTTATCGTACCATCTTGACGATTAGCCAAAAGTGTAGGAAAAGCGAAGTAAAACAAACCAAATCAAACAATCAATCAATGATTTGATTTATGCTACTGTCACATTTGGTTAATCGCGAAGATGGTACAATACAATTAATGAAGAGACAAACACAAAAAAAACCACCAATGCCGAGGTCGGGGTTCGAACCCAGAACTCCTGGTGTCATAGCGTGCAGTGATAACCACTCCCACGCGGTTGGGACTGGACCCACAGTTTAAAGTGGGATCCAAACCACTATGTGCGTCCACCTGGTACCGATCCGGGGCCACTTGCACTCCCCCACGGAAGTCGGCCGACAACAAGGATGAGTGGAAAGCTCTAACTATTCGGATACTTGGGTATCGGAAAAGCAAACTCCGTATTTACTCAGTGGTACGTAAATTTCAATTGGATTTTTGAAACACCATATTTGCATATGATTAACGTTTTTCGAAAAAAATTGCATTGCTTGATTTCCCTAATTTCTTCATCTCACGATCTCGTTACTGAAGGATCCGGGCTCGAGCCCTGGCCTGTGCATGAGTGTTCCTTTGTAACCACTTTTCATCCGTTTAATTTAATCAACGTTCATCGCCATGGCAGAAGTTAGGTAAAGTGATGGAAAAGCAATGCTAAAATAAGGAAAAAGAAAATACAAATAATTTCCTCCCAGTGCATCTGCAGGGCACAGTGAAATCAGGAGTCCAGAGTTCTCTGTTTATGATTGTCCCTCGTGACTTCCATAAGCTCATTAGCTACTTATCGCGATTAAATCTATACAGCTAGAAAAAGTGATGGAAGGTGGCAAAAATTAAATATATTAGAGGAAATGAACAGGTAACAAAACGCACTTTTCTGTAGTTTCTTCAACCATATTCATTTGGCTTTTTTAGTTCTGGGATACACTTTACATTCCAAATTATTTCATTATTCACTGCAGAGTACAACACATAGGAACAAGAATGCCCGCTCGTCACGGGTTCGAATCCCGGCCTGAATTGTTCTTTGTGAGGTCCCTTCATCAATTTCATTATATCATCACTCATCCTCATTTTCGCGATAACCAAATGTGGCAGAAAGGTGAAGTAAAATAAACCAAACCAACAACAACAATTTTCTTGCCCAAATTAAACATCCGTATTCATGACTGTTTAACTTACCCATTTATTTATTGGAGGCCAAATTAATAGAATATTTAAATAAAACACTACTAAAACGAGAGCGAGAGAGAGCGTGAGCAAATATTTGTTATTTAATCATTATATATTCCATATTTGAAAAAAAGAAAAGAAACCATAACATTTTTGTCTACACATAATACAAGTACGTTCCCATTCATATACAAATGAAACTACATCCCATGTTATACATAATATTGTACAACGTTTAAAAAGTTGTGTAAATACAGAGAACATAAGTACTGCAGAAAAATTTCCCCCGAGTTCTTTAGAGGATTTACAAAGGAATCGAAGGGAAACCAATCCCCTATCTGTCGCATAGGAGATAGACTGGAGGACCTGAAACCACGGGCTTTCAACCATGGGAGCGGGGGGCGAAGGGGCAAGGGAGGTACAGGCAGAAAACTTTTCCTTTCGCTTCAGGCGGTTGTCTATACCTGGAACTGGTAAGGCAGAAGAAGAGACAGCTAGGGTATCCAGCCTTGCTAGCTGATCACATCGAGGGACGAGAAGCGCGTGGAAAGAAATGTTGCATATGAACTGAGGCTTCAAGATAATAAATATTGTGATTTGAAAATAATTAGAGATGTGAGATTGATTGATCTATCTCTGCTAGACTAGCTACTCCTCAGTGCACGTCACTGGCCCTGCCTAACACTACATTGAACGTGACGAAACTTTCGCAAGTATCACAGCCTTACAAACAGTATCTTAATTTCGATGCCTGTAATAAAGTTTTACTGCTAATTCACTACTCAATCTGGGTCTGGGTGTTCTCTGTGAGAGTCCCTTCATCAATTTTATCATATCATCACTCGTCCTCATTGGCCGATTAGCGAAAAGTAACAGAAAATAGAAGTAAAATAAGTCAGTCTCATATTGAGCGTGATGTTAGCTCTCCAAAACTCCTCCCATTTGAATGAGATTTACGTTAGCGCTCCAAAAATTCACTCTTCTGAAGATGAGAATGCGTTACTTCTCGGAAACCTTAGAACTTAAGATCGGGGCACAGTTAGCTCTCAGGATCATCAATCACTGTAGATCAAGGTAACGTTAGCTCTTTCAAGTTTCAATCTTTTGAAGATTAGCGTAGCAATCATCACTCAAAGACGACAACCCCTAAGATGAGAGTAACGTTAGCTCTCAAGCTTGTCAGTCCTCGAAGATGAGGGTGATATTAGTTCTCCAAAGCTTTCCACCCCCGGTAGGTTTGGATTAGCTCTTTAATACATTGAAGACATGAGTAGCTCTCAATCTTCTCCAAAACCACTTCATAGATTCACAAATGTCCTTGGTCCCGAGTTCGAGTCCTGGAGAAGCACTTAAGCGTTACTTTGCTGAATGCCCCTTGATCAGCTTCGTCCAATCATCATCCTCATCGTCGCGATTAACCTAAAGTGTCATGGTCTATACCGGTAATGGAAGTCAAGAACTCTTACAGGTATTTCCTCACATAATGACAGAACGCCCTTTAGATATATGGAGGTTTTTATATCAAGTTCAAGGGATCTAACCAACAACCTTCGTGACTTGCTTTGCTACTCCCAAATGCTTATTTATCCCTTAACAAGCATTGCAAGAGAAACACAGAACTCTTGGAAGGTGTTAAACAAACAGGAATATGTTTGCAGAACACACATGCTTTATCTGTTCTGCCACTGCCCTTGGTAAACTCGTTTGGCCAAATATAGTAATACTCTTATCATAAACCGACGTAAGCAATGTACAGTGTACTATTGCAAAAATAAATTAGTGTCGAACACGGGCGACTCAAGATAGTAATTTTCACCCGAGCGAAATAGATTTCTGGCGCCCTCCACTTTTCACTCGTAATAAAAACCGTGGACATGCTACATATTTACGGTTTTACATGAGAAAAATTAAAAATAATAGCCTTATTTTTAAATACTTTGAATATTACTGCTGAAGAATATGTTTATTGTATGTATGCATTTATTTAATACCTCCATAATGACATCAAAATAACAGTAACCTTGTTGCACGATTTTGTAATGTAAGTATTCAATGAAGACAACGGCTATATTGAGCTGTGCTTCAGGAGTTCCCCAATTTTAACTTCCTTGAATACTTTCTTATGCGTGCCTAGCAATTGACTATAGGCTTGAACTAATTGAATGATGAAACAAACTTCTATTTTATTTTTATCCATAATCGATTTCTTATACATTGTCTCTGTTCCGTCCGCGGTATATTAGCAGAAGGTAAACCGCAGTATCTGTTCGAAAAAATGCATTCTCCATGAATATGCTACCCGTAAGCGGAACAATTTCGATTTACCCCATCATTCTACCACGGCCTACAAATCATCTTTCTCCTTTTCAGCTCCCAAAGCATGGAATGCATTGCCTGCAAACACTGCATGCATAAAGAATCCTGTAAATTTCAGAGGTAAAGTAAAAGATATACTGTTAATGGAACAATGGCAGAGTCGCGGCACATATTGAAGGTATCAAGTCACTACACGAAATTGTATTTTTATTATTATGTAATTCTTTTCTCTTTTGTATTTGTAGTTGATCACTTTGTGTATTCATTTAATTTTGTGTATCTCTTACGAGTACATAAGTGATATTTCACTTATAGCTCTGTTCCACATGGATAATAAACCTTTTCCTGCTCCCACAAAAATAGGCAATAATTAGGCTGGAGAGTTCAATGGACTAACCGACCTCTAACTACGCACTGGGAATGATCAGGCTGGAAAGTTCATACAAACTAACCGATCACTATCTGCTCCATATGCAGTTTTTTTTTGTACTATATGTAACATTACATTGCCAAAGGTTAGGTGGCAGAGCAGCGTATATGCTGAACCTCGTCCGCTTAGTAAAGAAATTTATTATTATTATTAATTTATTATTATTCCCATTATTATTTTTTAGATTGTTATGCTGTACTTTTACTTTCACTAAGTCAATATTTATTCTCTAACAATTCATTTATGTTCTTGCACCATGTGCTGCCATCTATGTTTCCTTTCCGAAATTCCGTTCTTTCCATGCTTTCCATCTTGTGTTACTTCCAATATGAAATATTTGGTTTGTAACAACTCTTTTTTTAAAAAAAGAAAAAATATCCACGCTTATATAATCAAAATTAAGGTTTTTGCACTACTCGAGGAGGACACCCCTCCCTCCGAGGACGGAGACCCGGCCCCTTAAACCACCTCTGGTGTCGAACAGTTACTACGAACTACTGCAAGGGTTTGATATCTGACTCATATAACAAGTTCTTTCCTTACTGTCTTGCATTTATGAACTACCCACTTCTGTTCTTGCCTGTACATTATAGTGTAACAACACGTTCAATTTCCTTTCAGGCGAATGCTGCATCTGATTGTTGTCTGGCAGCGTCGTCGCCTTGTAATCAAGGGGTCCAGGGTTCGATACCCGGTGGAGGCACAAGTAGTTCGGATCCCACTTTAAACTGTAGGTCCAGTCCCGATTAGCCTTACTGTGCATAAAGTGGACTTAAAACAACAAATCAAAGAGAACAAATCATGATTGTTGTCCATCACAGAATGTTTTCCTTCGTCTTCTTCACGTTCCTTATCAGAAATATCAGCGTAGTTTGTCGGGGGAAAGTGTTCCTCCCTTCTACAAGAACGACCTTGAAAGATCCACCATAGGTAAGTACTTTCTATGCACGCTATTTAAGTTCCCATCAGGCTTTGCAAGAAACGATTTAGTCTCCCATTAATAACTACACAACGAACATACTTTGTACTTATTGTCCCCCAATACGTGTGATTTAAATATCAGGAATATAATAACGAAAAATAGCTCTTCCTGCATGAAACTTTCAGACATGTATTTTCTCGTAGCTCATACATAATTATATTTTGTATGTGCTCTTGGGCTTTAAACCTT
Source organism: Lepisma saccharinum (assembly GCF_977018435.1). NCBI lineage: Eukaryota > Metazoa > Arthropoda > Insecta > Zygentoma > Lepismatidae > Lepisma > Lepisma saccharinum. The sequence goes on along the minus strand of NC_139238.1, from coordinate 89,148,296 downwards.
TTAAGTGAGTCGTGCAACATTCATACCCTCCGGAACTACATTATTAAACATTCGTAATACACCGAGCTGCATTACTTAACATTCTTAGAACAGAATTATAAATGTTACCTATGCCATCAAATGGATTTATTCAGAACACATGTCCACAAAACATTGTCCTATTTGAAGGATTTTGTAGATCTTGATTCTCCTGAAATGATCTCTTGTCTAGGATTAATAGTTACACCTCTCACTTGTTAACTATATTCTATCCAGAGAATCTCTGGAGCAAGTCCGCGCATAAAGGCAGAGAAGGAGAGAAAACGAGCGGGAGGAGCGAAGTAGTATACACTGCTGCAAACAGCTGGTAGTGTCAGTCGCGTTTCCCCCTCCACGCAATCCAGTTCCCTCTCACGCGTTCATTGGTCGAACCGTCTCGAGTCACAGAGACACAGAGACTTGTTCATGTTCGATCGCTCCAGAGATACATAATTTGTTGTGTGAGAACCAGAGGGACAGTGGCGGCGAATGGGTTCCAACACCGGGGGAAGGGGGCAAGGTGCCAAAAATGGGGAGGCAAAGACAGTAACTTTGTGGATAAGGTTTAGCATTGTGCGGGGGTAAAAGTGGCGAAAAGTGGGGGGTAACTCCCCCGCTAGCCCCCCAATCGCCGCCACTGCAGAGGGACATAACTCCAATTTATAAAAATTTACAGGAGAGAGGAAGTGATGTATTCTTAGGAATATGTCTGACTCTTAAAAGAGTCAGTAAATTGGAGATACGTGATTCCACCTTATTGACCTGACTCCAAATAGAGCTCTTCAGAGTTTATTTAAACAAAACTGAAAACAGCATTTTTTGGAGTTACGTTCCTCTGGTTCTCATACGACGAAATATATAATAAAAACTTAAAAATTCATATTCACTAATTCGTTGCCACAAGTAGTTCACAGGTTATGTGCTAAAAGATCATGTCCTGGCAACCCCGCGCGTTGTCTTTTGTGTAATTAGCTGCCAATTCAAGGATTCCGCATTCAGAGATAAAGTTTCCACAGGGAGAAGCCTCATTGTCCATTCAGGAAATTAACAAGCCGTATCAACCACGTTGCCTTGAGCGGATAGGAAACGTAAGACACGGTGTCACGTTACAAGAGACTGAAATGCATACAAATACAGTCAGAATTCTATGTAGCCAGGACAATACGAGCTTCCAACACTGAAATCAGAACCTCACGTTGTCGGATGGCAACGGATACAAACGGATGCCTTTCGTCTGTCCGGGTACACGTATCTCGAGTCATGTGTTCTTTAGTTCACCCATAGATGTCCCTAGTGAATGCAAGTCCTGATATTAAGTTCTTGACAGATGAATAGCGCTTCCTTTTCCTCATAGATGGAGGAAACTACTGTCAAATGCATTCTGCTTAAATTGAATATGACGTAAGATAGGTACGCTTTTTGTTTTAGCTGACAGTGAAAGTGGTTCCGCTATCTCGTATTTGTGCTGTTGCTGCCAAGCCTCTTATCTAAACTAAAGTATAGTATACTAGCCTCAATTAATATTTCGGAAGTTTGTTTCTTTATACAGCATATTTGCAAGAGATACAATTCAACATACAAGTGTATCAATATACGCTGTATAAAACACAACTTATTACTAACTTCGTTGACCCTATGCATTTCAATTGAAACTGCTAATACAGACACTACAGTACTTTTGTTAATCAGGCTTAATTTTATTAAAATGAGTCTAGGGATGATAACGAGACAAGACTGGGCATTAGTTTCGTGAATTAGAAGCTGTCTCTAATTTATAAATTGAAATATTTATCTGAACTGAAAATAGTGCCTCCTCGATGGCGTAGCGGTAGGTAACGTTGTATAATTCTGTGTCGTCCTGTGTTTTGTCCTTATTTGTGCTGAGCGCTCTTTTTAGCCTCAGCGTTTAACCAAGGCACGGAAATTTTAGTTTTCAGACATGCTTTTATTTTTGTTATGATAAGGGGCTGGACCCCGTATAGTGTGACAGGTGCAAAATAGCCTCAGTGCTGACGCACCCCAAAAAATTTAATTCAAATTCAAATTTTAAAAAAATAATATTTTTAGAAATGTAAATACATTTACAAATACATATTTGTATTAAGACATGGTCGTATATTTTCAGAAATAATGGGTGGGATTGAACGTAGCAGCCCAATTGTTACTATTAATTTATTGCCAATAAATACTTTTGAAATATAACCAATGACATTTTCTCTGAACAATTTGGATCTAAATATTGGTCATAACAATATTTTTACATTTAACTCTGGTATTTTTGTAACTCTTGTGTGATATGAACATAACTCTCATAACCTTTTCAACCAATGTAGTGTTTTGACCAATTTTGAGATATTTTATTATACAATTAGCACCTATTATGTACGGACATATATTAAGCTAATACGTATAAGAAGTTTTGGCATTAAATAGCACATATAAATTATCTACAAACAATCTAAAAAGTGTCAGAGTAAAACAATTTTGATTTGTGAATTTTTCATAGATTTCACTTTCTACTTTGGTAAACTTTCGAACGAGGCGCCACTGTCGGAAAGCAAGTATCAGTCTCGTCTTGTTCTCTATGTCCATGAAATCTCTAAACGAGTCGTATTTCTTAAAAGCTGAACTTTGTAAAGCATCCTGCCTGCCAGGTTCTTCATAATTCTATTTTCCATATTTCACTTTTTTCTGCCACTACTGGCTAAGCGCGACGATGTTGATGGATAGTAAGATGGAATGGTTAAATGGACACCAACAAAGGAATGCACGGGGCGGGACTCGAAACCGTAACCTTCGGTTGAGATATTGTAAGTCAATCTCTCTGTATGTGTTACCGAGGTGGCAGGTGTGGGACGCGTAGCAAGCGCATCCAGTTTCATCGTTGTCATATATTTTAGTTAAAAACTTATAACTCTGTTCTAACACCAACGTACACATACTAGTGTTGTCCACGGGACGAGACGGGACAGGCTTTTAAAAATTCGAGACGAGACGAGATTGACCATGTGTCATGAGACAAACGAATATTTTCGAGACGAGACAGCATTTCCACGAGACGAGACAGCATTTCCACGAGACGAGACAGGCCAAAGTCTCGTCTCGTGGGCAACACTAACACATACAGTATTTATCATTTAAAGCCAAAAATTGCATTCATCAAAAGCCAATAGTTATTCAAGACTCAATAGGTCCTAAATTATAAGAGGTTGTTATTGATTACCTTGATCTTTGAATTAATATTTATCACAATAAATGGAAAACTTATTTTGTACGAACTTATGGAATTATCGAATAACTTCATGAAATTCGAAATTATAAACTTTTCAAAATTGTAATTTTTAAATATCTTCACATGCAACAGGGCTGTTAAAGTAGGTTTCCTGAACGTCCCAATATCATACCAGACCTTATACTAGTATAACATATACCTTTAACAGTTGGGCTGAAAAGTTCATAGGCTGACTCATAGATGGCGTTACTAGAATTAAATCCATGTGATTTTTACTTAGTACTAACCTTTAAAAGATACGTGTATAAATTTCACAGCTGCCGGATAATTAGTTCGTGAGCATTGTGAGTGAAGCAGCTTTTGTTATTGTGAAAAAATGGGAAAAAAAGAATTTCGTGTGTTAATAAAGCATTGCTTTTTGGCAAAAAAAAAAAATACTGTTGAAGCCAAGGCTTGGCTTGATAAACATTATTCGGACTCTGCACCAGGAAAATCAACCGTTGAGAAGTGGTTTGCTAAATTTAAACGAGGCGAAATGTGCATCGAAGACGATGCACGCAGTGGACGCCCCAAAGAGGCTGTTACCGACGAAAACATCAAAAAAGTCCACAAAATAATTTTAAATGATCGTAAAGTGAAGTTGATCGAGGTAGCTGAGACTTTAAAAATATCAAAGGAATGTGTTGGACATATTGTGCATGAATATTTGAACATGCGAAAGCTGTGTGCAAAATGGGTGCCGCGCGTGCTCACAATCGATCAAAAGCAACAACGTTTTGATGATTCGGAGCAATGTTTAGCGATATTCAACCGTAATAAACACGATTTTTTCCGTCGATATATTACAATGGATGAAACATGGCTCCATAACTACACTCCAGAGTCCAATCGACAGTCAGCCGAGTGGACTGCACGTGATGAACCGAATCCAAAGCGTGGAAAGACGCAACAGGCGGCTGTTAAGGTTATGGCATCAGTATTCTGGGATGCGCATGGTATTATATTCATCGATTACCTCAAAAAGGGCCAGACCATCAACAGCGATTATTACATAGCGTTGTTGGAGCGTTTAAAGGATGAAATCACGAAAAAACGGCCCCATTTGAAGAAGGAAAAAGTGCTGTTTCATCAAGACAATGCACCGTGTCACAAATCAATGAAAACGATGGCAAAATTATATGAATTAGACTACGAATTGCTTCCCCATCCACCATATTCTCCAGATCTGGCCCCCAGTGACTTTTTCCTGTTTGCAGACCTTAAAAGAATGCTCGCTGGAAAGAAATTTAGCACTGATGAAGAGGTAATCGCCGAAACTGAGGCCTATTTTCAGGCTAAAGATAAATCGTACTATAAAAATGGCATCGAAAAATTATATGACCGCCATAATCGTTGTATCGCCCTCGAAGGCAACTATAGTGAATAATAAATTCGAATTTGTCAAAAAAATATTTTTTACTATGTTAGCCTACGAACTTTTCAGCCCAACTGTTATATACCTTCGTGTGATTATACTGTGATTATGAACTTCCTTTTAAAATTTCCTTTTGTGAATATGTAGGAAAAGTCTGTAAAATTAGGGAAATATCATGTAATTCGTAGTATGCTGATAACAAGATTATAAAAGTTCAAAAAGAAAAATTAATTCTTAATTATTTGTGGTAGAGCATGAATTGTAATTACAGACAAAAGCTCTCACTTTTCCACCGCTGCTGACGCCACCTCTGTGTAACAAATGACAGCTACAGCTGCTCGTAAAATGTTGCTAGGACGAGATGCATCTTATCTTTCGCCGCAGGTTGCTCGTTTTGGAATTGCGGAAACTTGTTAATTGAGATGACTAAAGCGGAACTTTTCATGCAAAAGTTACATCAAGTTTTGAAGTCAAACCGTGAGACGAAGCTAAGTACGGAAGTTTCGAACAAAAGGAACATTGTCGGTTCCCAACTTTGCCTTCTTGCCGAGAGATGTCACAGCTAACAAGAATCGTGGTAGCAGGAAAACGGCAGATAGATATTTATTTGTCTGTTGCATCCATCCTGCTTTCATGATTATTTTGTACCTTCAAAATGGTAACAACTAACTGAGAAATTTGTTATTTTGCCTATTTTTTTAATAATTACTCTTTCCATGGTGTGCTACTTTCTGAAGATGACTTTTGAAGTATATTTAATTTGTTGTGATTCTCAGGAAGTAATAACATGCTTATTTCGTCGTTATTTCATGAGAATATGTAAAATCCAAGACGCGAGCAGTTACGGCGTCGGGAAGAGTAGAGACGCAGCCCCCGCCCCCCAGCAAACATTAATACTAGCAGAATAAACGCACTTTTTGTCCAAATATGCAGTTTTTACATGGTTTGAGTTTGAATTTTTAAGTCCACTGTATGTATTGGGACTGGACATACAGTTTAAAGTGGGATCCGAACAACTATGGGCCTCCACCAGGAGTTGTTACATTGTATTTGGTGTATACTAAATGTAATTGTTCCTTCTGAAAACATTCCCGCCCGTATGTATTTTTTTCTAGCGCTATCAATGCGAGATTCACGGGTTACCTTGTATTTGACATATTTAAAGACCAGTAACCATAGGCGTGCGCACGTGGGGGGGGGGGGCAAGGAGGGGCAATTGCCCTCTTAATCATGGACGTCTGCAGATTTTCCCATTGAGGGGCAAGGAAGGCATTTTTTCCAGGGGTAAACGAAGCATATTGCCCTAATTATAGTTTTGCCCTTTCAAAAAACGCCACTTGAGTTTGAAATTATCACGTTCCTGCATCCCCAGGATGTAAATTACTGTGACTGAAATCAAATGGTGTGTGAAATATGTACTCTTAGGTTGGCATTCATTTTCCAGGGGGAGGTGGGGGCCATCCTTGCCCCCCCTCTTCCGGACGTCCATGCCTTACATACTTTCACCTAGATTGATTGAGTTTATTGAGTTGGTGTTTTTTTATTTAAGTCCTCTTTATGCACAGTAAGGCTAATCGAGACTGGACCTACAGTTTAAAGTGGGATCCGAACCACTATGTGTCTCCACCGACTATCGAATTCGGGACCCCTTGATTCAAAGCGATTACGATACCACTCCGCCATCGACGAGGTCTCTTTCACGTAGGAATTTATTGTAGAGGAATATTATCGCCGTTATTAAACGATATTATATTCTTAAAGAAAATTAAGTATTTGCAAGTATGAAAGTTCTAAGCAACTACGGAGGAAGAGGTGTGCATTATTTCATGCGTAATTGAACTCTAATACGTCTAGAGTTACACTAAGGGGATTTTCGCTTGGTCCGAACACACACTACGCCTCAGTTTCGTATCCATGAATACAGTAAAACAGTGAGATGGAATGAGGTTTTTCTTTCCCGACTGAACTTTCATCAAGGTTTTTTCCCCCAGAGGCGGCAACTTCATATAAATATGGACCGAGGGGGGCTGTGTAAAAGATTGACAACAGTAATGTTTCTACGTATAATGTATATAGGCCTACTTCTTGAGGAATTTTTAGGGGCAGAAAGTATCTAGCCCCGCCCCTACGTCAGCGCCTATGTTCCCCCCCTTAATCAGAGGGTCTGCGCACGCCTATACCAGTAACGTTATTCAATGATAGTTTCGCCGTTTGACCATATTTCAGCGATGCATCCAATGGCGAACACACTATATACCCTGGGGCGTACGCTGCCATTGTCTGGGAGGTGGTGTCCCCCAAGACTAGTAGAGGAGAAGGCTGGGGCCATACCTGAACACGTGGTCCTTCACGTCAGGCGTGACGTCACGCGCGGACAGATCGCTCTACGCTCCGGTTTCGCAGCCGAATCAAAGCAGTAATTATGAACAAAAAAGAGCCGTAATTATGCCCAAAAGCTAATTGGGAGTGAATACACAGACTTACTTAGGATCCAACATAACGTATGTCCTTACAGTTGGATTACACAGCCATTTACGCACACATTTTATCGGTAGTTTATATGTCGTCACATTCCTCTGTGAAACATTATTTTCATGTAAAATTTGGGTTAATACACCTAGTAATGCGTTTTGTTAGGGCAGAAAGAAAAATATATGTTGAATTCGTAAAATAATTTTGTTAAATAAAGAAAGGCAGAAAGCCAAAATTATGGATAAGTTGAATATGTAAAACAAAACAACCTCATCTATTGCTCTCTTTTAGGAGTGAGAGAGGGCTGCTTTCACTTAACTTCTTCAAATTTGGTAACTTTGCTTCGACTATTGGTATTTATTTCTTAATTAATTTTCCTTATTCAGATTACAATTCTGAGTCTTATGAATCTTTGAACTACACAGGGAGGAATGTGAGGAAGTTCCGTGTGTATTATGTAACAAACACTTTAAAAAACTTTTCACTGAACGAAAACTTGAGACATAGAACTGAAAAAAGTCGAGGGTCACTTTATATACTTATACGTATATATAATCAGTGGAATATCGAACAGGGGTGCCCACAGGCGGGTATGTGAAAGCTGGTTGAGTCCACTTAACTTTGGGGGGGGGGGGTTGTGATGAAAATTTGACTGAATAAATAATAGAACAATGGAGGACGGAAGTTGAACTACGCTGTCATTTAAGCATCACTCGTATATAAATAGCAAGTTGTGTATTTTGAAGTGTATGGTAGCCTGATGTTGTGTAATGAGACTACTGGTATTGCAATCCACTAACAAGTCTCGTTAGATGCGATGTGTTCAGTTATATATTGTCACCCGCTGTTTTCATTTTTTCATCGGAGATCACGACACGTCGCAACACCTCACTGAAGGCATTGTGAACTGCATCACCTCACAACCCACCAGGGTGCGAAATCATGGAAAACTGGTGAGGGGGAGAAAGTTCGTAACCTACCACCCCCTCCCCGCAAACATATGTGTGAATTATACGATGTACATATTTGTAATGTTATGAAAAGTAAAAATAAATTACTCAATTAAAATAATTATTGTGATTATTAATTAGAAATTAATTTGTTACTTTCATACATATCAGATAGTGTAAAGCAGCTAACTAATTCCATTACTAACCGGTTAAAGATGTTAATAAATTATGACATAGTTGAAGTGGTTTTATTATGTGTAGGTTTTTGTTTAGTTTGTTCACTATGTTAATATAAATCAATTAGATTTCATAGTTATTATTGTTTTGCATTCTTGTTTTACTTTTACTGTGCGTATTGATGTAGATTTGTTAATGATCTCTTGAGACAGAAAGCATTCAACATTCCCAACTACACTAATTTGTGTGTGTATTCTTAGTAAAGTATATTTGAAATTAAAAGTAATTGCTTATCTTTTCATTGTTATAACAAAAACTCTTTCCCCCGGGAAATTTTTTGTGATTTTTTTTTTGTGGCCAAGATTGTTGGTGGGGGGGAGGGGATCCCCCTCGTCCCCTCCAGGATTTCGCACCCTGAACCCAACAATCCAGAAATACAAGAAAAAAGGAGCGAAAAGAACAAAACAGATCAGCCTTTCCACGTTTCTTTCCGTATGGGGTAAAGACTCAGCTGGGTTTTGTCCGCCCATGACGTCACACCGGCGGCAGTCGCGAAAAGAGGCGTGTCTGACCCCAGCCTTTCCTTCTACCGTGCGTCCATTTAGATCTTCAGCCGAGAGATCGGGAGAAGCGTGGCAGGCGGCGCTAACGGAGATGCCGACATTTGCGGCCTTTAATGCCCGCTTATTTTTATGGACATATGCAGACATTTATATAAATATTGCAAAACGAGCACTAACCTGTGTTATAAGAGTTGTTCAAACTGATATCCACCAAGTGCCAAGTGTGTAGACTTTCGGGGAGAATACGTTGAATAGCCTGAAACTTTCGTGCCTGTAGCTAAAGTCCTTCTGGGTCGGGCCGAGAACTTATCAGCCCCCCTCGTAACGTGAACCTTGCGGCTGGCATTCCAATCCTCTCACTGACACAACACACATACACACTGCAATAACACAAACAAGTAACGGCAAGTAACCAATAATAACACTCTTGCGCACAGTACGAAATTAACACGCTGTTGGTTTACATCTGCTCGCCACTATATTCACAGCTCTGTCGCGAAGGAACAAAAAACTCGAGCTCGGAGATTTCGGATTGCAAGGAAGCTCACGAACACCATTGACTTTTAACGGTTTCGTCTACAGCGTAATCTTGATACAGTGTTGCACATTCGAAACCTCCAAACGATACCCATCGACACAAAACTCTTTCAAGGATATAAACTTAAGCAGGACGTTACTGGTCAAAACTATGATTGAAATGTTTTATTGTCTGTGGCTCTTTACATTGTTTTTTAAAGCGTAATTTTTTTGTATATAAGGGCAGAACTTGGATGAATTACAGATGATAAATTATAAAACAGGTTAGTGCTCGTTTTGCAATATTTATATAAATGTCTGCATATGTCCATAAAAATAAGCGAGCATTACAGGCCGCAAATGTCGGCATCTCCGCCAGCGCCGCCCGCCACGCTTCTCCCGATCTCTCGGCTGAAGATCGAAATGGACGCACTGTAGTAGTCTTGGGTGTCCCCTGGTGATTCAAGCATCCAACGCATTCGACACCTGTATGTCTACCCAACGAATAGTATAGTCGACGCGCTAGCTACATTAACGAGCGGCTGGCTTTGAAGTCGACGGAGCGCGCCCGCCAGCTCCAACAAATACATTCACCGCACGGTTGAGACTCCCCGTGGACTAGACGAGCAAAATGACAGCTGCGTCCATTGGCTCAAGAACTCCACGTGGAGTAGACGAGCAGAATGACAGCTGCGCCCATTGGCTGAAGGTTGAGTGTGATTGGACGAAAACAGCTCGCCCGCTGTTTATCCCCACCCACGTTCGTGGCGGCATCTCGCTTCAGATCTTACACGTTAACAAGTAAACGCGTCAACTATAGCAAGTATTATACTAATGTGAATTGTTGTATGTATGAAAAATAAGAGGGTGCCTTCTGCCTTCCGTTGCCCCTCTCTGAAACGCAGTGGTTGTATCATTTGTATGGGTCATTGTTTCGTTTACCACTTCGCATTGTTGTTCAACCTAATGATCATATTGGGCACAAATAGTTAGCACATTAGTGCAAACTTATACGTTATACGTTAGTGACAAATTGAACACAGTCAAGTGCAGAAAACCCCTGAAAACTCTTATTCACCTTAATATTTCAAATCCCTGACTACTGTCATGAATATGTGTGTAGGTATGTGTGTGTGTGTGTGTGTGTGTGTGTGTGTGTGTTTTGTTGTATGCTCATGAGCAGGGATAGGATTTATATGACCTAAAAATCACCAAAATATGCAAAATGAAATATGCTCTTATGACCTAAAATTTTAAAAAATATGCACAATAATTTGAAAAATATGCCCTTATAACTTGACTGTTTCAAACATCAGTATCTATATGCTGAGATATTTTCACATTCGTACAATTTTTTAGTTCACTTTACGGGCCCTAAGTTGCAACCACAATTAATACTTTCTGTAAATTTCCAAATGAAAATGAAAAAGATTTTGCTACAGTAAAAAAAAAAGAAAAATTTTAACCTGGGAGTAAGAAATAATCCACTTCGAAAATTACTGTATATTTCTTGAAAAAGCGAAAATATGCTGAATATGACCGAAAATCCATCAAAATATGCTCTATCATGCAGAAATACCTAAATATGCCAAAATATGCCCTTAAGAAGCACCCTAATTTAAATAGTCGCATGCGTCAATTATGGGAAAAGAATTATTACTTTCTTTCACTTCAGATCCAAGAAATGTAATATAATCTTAGTTGAGCGCTCTCGTGTAAAATAAATACTTCTCCTATATGAAGAAATTAGAATGTAGAAATGCTAATTAATGTCGTCGCAGAGAAAGCTGTCCTTTTTCCCACAATTGACGCATGCGCAGCATGCACCGCATGCGTTCACGAGACGCCTCTGCGTGTCCCTTCATCAATTTCAAGTCATCCCTCATCATCATCATCTTCGCGATTAGCCAAAAGTGACAGCGAGGTAAAACAAACCAAGCAATCAAATCAAATCAATAAACAAATGAACGGAACGCTTAGAAACGAAATACTGATACGAAACATGTTTCGTGCATGTTTGCACCCACTCGTCTCGTCTTTCACGGTCGGAAAGTATTTTTTTCCCCCTGAAAAACATTTTTGTATAGGGATAGCCTAATCTCCTATTCTTCCCCTCTTGTATACATTTCCTGCTCTGAGAGATTTCAACGTATCTTGTATCTAATATGAAGAATAGGCATTGTGTGGTAATGAGAGAAGGTCGACAAGTTGTGTGCGTGTGTTGTGTGCGTGTGTGAAAGAAAACCAATGAAACAGTTGCACCGCTTTGTGGATTCATACAAGAACTGCAACGTCAGTGTAGCCAATCAATTTTGATAAATGACTCTAGATAAAATGTTCCTACATCTTACGACCATCGGCGTGCCTGGGACAGTGGCGGCGAAATACTTTCTGGCGTGGGTGGGGCATTGTCCAAGATTTTGGTGACGTAATCCAAACGATTTATTAATTACACAGTGGTTTATTCCCAGTCTGGGTTAGCCTATCTGAATGCAACGTGGGAATAAAACAAACTTTGTCTGACGTGACCCCCCCCCTTTTCACAAGAGGTCAGTTCCATTTATGATCCCCCCATCTACACGTCCTTGTTTTGTCCACGTGCTTATATATATAATTATTTGTTTTATTTTACTTCGCTTTTCTGCAACTTTTGGCTCATCGCGAAGGTAAGGTGATAAGTTGAAATCGGTGAAAGGACAATCACAAACAGTGGCGGCGATTGGATTCCAAAACCGGGGGGCAAAGACTGTATATATGCCTTTGTAGATAAGGTTTAGCATAGTGAAGGGACAAAAGAAATTGCCCCCGCCCCCTTAATCGCCGTCATTGATCACATGAACAGGACGGAAGTCCCAAAGAAGATTATACTGGCTGTGAGTGCAAAGCCAGAGCCTCGTAGTCTGTTAGAATGCAGCCCAGGCTGTACTACATGGAACAAAGTCGAACATTTGGGTGCTTGCGTGAAAGTTATCCCTTACACTCCACTCTTCAAACAAAAGTTGATTGATTGATTGATTTGGTCCACTTTGTGGACCAATCGGGACTGGACCTACAGTTTAAAGTGGGATCCGAACCACTATTGGCCTCCACCTGGTATCGAACCCGGAATCCTTGATTACAAGGCGACGACGCTACCACTGTGCCATCGGGAAGACCCTTCAGTAGTGTAAAATACAATACAACCAGGACCGGAAAGTATGAACCCCCCTCATGCAGATTTGGCTACACTTAAAACAAGCTCAACATGCCCATATGAGCTTTTTGCTCAAGTGTGGAACCCCGTCTAATCCAAGATTTTTGTAAAAATGCCCTCGGGAATTTCCTGAGAAAGTATGACCCCCTCAGATTGATTTGCCTACACTTATAAAAGGCACTTCTGTGAGATTGTTGTCCATAAACCTGTCAAAAATATGCCCCTCTTGATATTTTTTTGGCTACACCTAAAACTACGCCAAACGTATTAACACACACACACACACACACACACACCCATACATATTTATTTCCGGTCCACTTCTGGCTTATTTGTGGCTATTTCTGCCCACTTCCGGTCCACTTCCGGTCTATTTTCGGCCATTTCTACCCATTTCTACCCACTTCCGGTCCACTTCCGGTCTATTTTCGGTCATTTCTACCTATTTCTGCCCACTTCCGGTCTATTTTCGGCCATTTCTACCCATTTCTGCCCACTTCCGGTCCACTTCCGGTCTATTTTCGGCTATTTCTACCCATTTCTGCCCACTTCCGGTCCACTTCCGGTCTATTTTCGGCCATTTCTACCAATTTCTGCCCATTTCCGGCCCACTTGTGGCCTATTTCTGGTTTATTTATATTGCATTATGTTTTGCAACAAATTATTACCTAATATTATTCAAAAAATTATTAGACATGTGTTGTTTTCCGATTGGTTGCTTTTGACATAATGTAATGATGTGGTGTTTTCTGATTGGTTGCTTATGACATAATGTAATGATGTGGTGTTTTCTGATTGGTTGCTTATGACATAATGTAATGATGTGGTGTTTTCTGATTGGTTGCTTATGACATAATGTAATGATGTGGTGTTTTCTGATTGGTTTAAATAAGCAGGGTTTCTATTGGCTCTATAAATCTATATAAGCCAGAGCACAGTGCAGATTCTTCACCATTGCTGGATCGGCAGTGGAACCCACATCGCGGGGGATAGAACCTGAACAGGCTCCACCAAAGTATAGGAGACTTAAAGCATATAATTTGGCGGAATAACCCAAGTAAGGTCATAGAAACAATATACACTGATACAATAAAAGCCAATTTTTGGCAGGGGGGCCAAAGTGGTTCCTAAATACAAAATAATTAATATCTCAAGAACTAATTGACATAGAGCTATGCAGTTTTTTTTGTCTGCACTGAACCCAACTGATATTTTTTATTAAGCATAGAATTTTGATTTGAACCCCAAGAAATTTTATATAATAAACCAACAACAAAAATAGCAAAGCCAAAAATATTAACACACACACATACACACATACAAACTACACTGCTGAACCCAACTGATATTTTTTATTAAGCATAGAATTTTGATTTGGACCCCAGGAAATTGTATATAATAAACAACAACAAAAATGCCAAATCAAAAACATTGTAATCAATGCAATAAGAAAATATCCAGCCCCAATTGGGCCAAGCATCAAAAGATTTGTAATCCAGACAAAAGCAGAACTCCCACAAAAATATGCCCAAAATGCCATAGAGAATATAGTATGCAATACTTCACATATACACATAAAGGTACTTGCTCTGCACAGTCATCTGTGAATTCCATGAGGCATTACCTGATGACACCATATGTAGTGTTATTCTCATAGGGGAAAAATCATATGTTTATGATGTAAGAAATGAGAGAGTCACAGAACAATTCTAGAAAAATTACATTGTTTTAGTACTAGATATGCAAGTTGAGCCTGGTGCCCAATTGAACTTAAACCAGAAGTAAATATGTGTGTGTGTGTGTGTGTGTGTGTGTGTGTGTGTGTGTTAATACGTTTGGCGTAGTTTTAGGTGTGGGCAAAAAAAATATCAAGAGGGGCATATTTTTAACAAATTTATGGACAACAATCTCTCAGAAGTGCCTTTTATAAGTGTAGGCAAATCAATCTGAGGGGGGTCATACTTTCACAGGAAATTCCCGAGGGCATTTTTACAAAAATCTTGGATTAGACGGGGTTCCACACTTGAGCAAAAAGCTCATATGGGCATGTTGAGCTTGTTTTAAGTGTAGCCAAATCTGCATGAGGGGGGTTCATACTTTCCGGTCCTGGTTGTATTGTATTTTACACTACTCCCTTCAAACAAAAGTAACTTGAGAAAACATATTACGCACGTCTTAAGTGAGCGATACTGGTTAGGGAAACCACTTAGGTACATGTCACCATGGTTTGCAACACTGACTTTGACATGCACGTGTAACTTGTTATGAATGGATTGTGTACGTACGCAAACAATAACTTGTTAAGCATCGCAGTTGAACAAGGGATTGTAGATTTAATAATGCTCCACAGTGGTTACTGAATGCGCAGTAGAATATTCATCTGTTGAAGCAAATATGGAAATTTTATTGTATGTAAGCTGTTTCTACCAGCGAAATATACAAATAATATCCACATGCATGGGCGTACCCAGACTTCTTCCCAAAGGCGGGGGAGGGGCAATTTTTCCAGGGGAGGGAGTAAACAACGCTTTCCCTGGGAAGGTAAGGTATATTTACTTCGAAACTGTGGCATTTATTTTGATTTGTGTGAAAATGGAAAAACATTTATTTTACCTTCCAACGTAAAAACACAGTGAACCAAATGAAATTTTTCACCACTCGTTTTCCAGAGGTGGACAAACGCCCCTTTTGCTCCCTGCTGGATACGGCCATGCCCTCATGTACAGTCACGGACATTTGTGGCTTGTAATGATCCTACTGAAAGCAAATGGTATCGTTACAAACCAGAAGTGCCCGTGACTATATTACTCACAGCATGCCTGGTAACTTGATGCTTCCCTAAATGAATTGATCCAAATATTCCCTAATGATTCATAAAGTTATTTCAGTGTGTTTTTTTCAGTCACTTTTCTTTCTCCTTCTTCAACATAACTACTACGACGAGAATGAACCATAAATTAGATAGAAATTTCTGGTGTCTATCCAATGGCGTGCCCAGGATTTTCTAATGGGAGGGGTTTACGTATACTTTCTTGGTAGCCAGCCCTCATTTTGCCATCTTTTCCTGCCTTTCACGTTCAATTTTTAGAAATACTGGGCCAAGGGGGGTTTATGACCCCCACCAAACGCCCCCCTCCTGTTTTCATCCGTCCTGTGGATCTTATTATTGTGATACTGTTGATAGTTAAGCATTTTTATTCATACACTACTCGTTTTACAATCTTTATAACATGACACTTTTCAGGATTCAATTTTGCTAATGTATTGCTTTGTTCACTAACGTTTGCACACAATTCTTTTCCGCGCATCCTGCACACTCTTTGACACAGTGTTGCTCATTATTAACATATTTACCCACCTCTCATACTGTCATTACAAAAAAATGGTAACGGTTAGTTACTATCTCTGCCGACAGGTGCCACTGCTCATTACGAACAGAATGGTTTTACTGCACATGAAGTGTGAAGCCAAGTGCTTGCGACATCTGCACGCGCAATTTGAAACTACATCAAATTGTCCGACTGCCGAGGTGGTAAATGGGATGCGCCGTTGCCAGAGGCATGCTAAATTGAAGTAACAGAATTATCCACATTACATTCAGCGTACATATTATATTACTGTCACTGTCACATTCCCGCCGCGTATTGTGAAATTAAAATTCCTTCTAAATGTTTCTGCGGGATTGCATTACAATATACTAAGGTCCATTCTTTTTTACAATTCTGTCACAAAAGCTGTAGTTTTGAATATTGTAACATAATAGGTGATAACTGTATTCGAGAAGTAACAAATAGGGGTACGCTAAACTTCTCAGAGTTTCGGAAGTTAATTCAGAACATTGTATGTGGTTGAAAAAGTGAACTGTGGACAGGACGTGGCTATTGTTTCATCTCTCATGTAACTCTCATGATTATCAATAGATGGCAGGAGAGAGATCAACGACATAAAATGGAGCTTGTTTGAGCTGTCGGTATACACCTTAAAAATAAAAGCTGAACAAATGGACAATATGAAAAGGAAAAAAAATAGTAATCATAAATGCTTCTACCGATTTTCAAATCTAAGATTTCCGTGCGTCTTTCCCGTTTTACGTTGTTGAAACAGTGTCCACATAAGTTCTAAGTAGGTCCGAATTCCTTCATTTAAAGCGACTACAGTAGTATTATGTTTAGGTAGTGTAGATATATATCTTAATATGATAATATGATGCTAAAAATAAATGCTATTTTTTCGGTTATAAGGAGTGGCCTTTTTGGAAGAAACCCAAATTTCAACCTCTCTTCCACGAGTAGACCACGGACTGTGTTTTGCAGACTAACAAGGCTATGGCGCTTAGCTACAGCCAGAGTAATCCTCTGTAGGAATTGTGCTGTGTTGTCCATTTATTTGTATACATATCCATCTCAGCATATCACTATTCATCCCATCGTTGCGATTAGCCAAAACTGACGAAAAAGCGACGTAATATAACTTCATTCATTCATTTTCTATTATCTTTGCCAATCGTGGTATGAACTCGTAAGCTCGAAAAATGCTATTTCTATTTGCATTACCTTTTTTAGCACATGTTTACAAGTTTTGGTTATTTTACCTATAATTTCCATATATTCAAAAATATCTCGGCATATATTTCATATTCATGCTATTACTACATTTTCCCTTATCGTTGTTTGATTGATTGAGCTCTTGTTTTTAAGTCCACTTTATGTACAGTAAGGCTAATCGGGACTGGACCTACAGTTTAGAGTGCAATCCGAACCACTATGTGCCTTCACCGGGTATTGAAACCGAGACCCCTCGGTTACAAGGCTTTCGCTTATCGTGTTAGATACCAAAGGTTTTCCGTTCATCTGTATCATGTTCGCTTTGTACTCGTTTCTTTCAAATCTAGACAACAGGCAATGCATCTGTAAAGTTAATCTTAAAAAACAGTTGACAATGACGCAATTGTGAGGAATGGCCTAAGTTACATTTAATATACTTTTTCATGCATTACAAAAGCAATCAAATAGTTTCAGGACAGGCATCTTTTGAAATTGTGCATCAGACTAAGAATTAAATCATACTGACGAGCATGTTGCAAAATGTGGTTTAAATGAAGGTGAAATGGGAATCTGATTTCGAGGAACCCTGAGCACGAAGAAATTCAGTAGGTTAATATTCGTAACATTCAAATATGGATATGAACTTGAACTTCAAAATACAGCGCATATTTTACATATACTCGTATCATATCATATACTGAAAGCAGTTTCAGTCTATGTACATCTTTTGAGACAACAGGAAGAGAGTCACGTTTCAGGTCTTACAAGAAAGTTTAACATTCCGTTTTTTGTAACTAACAGAAAACAAAACACATTTGGTATTTCAATTTTGCATTATAATTAATGTAATGTACGCCTTGTTTGTTAATCGATTGTTTTGGTGGCAGAAAATATAGCACATATTTTATATTTTAAGTACGTATGTCTAATGTATTTTTATTTAGCTAGGTGACGCACTTGTTTAACCTAATGAAAATTGTAATTTTTCACAACTGCAAGTCCATATTTAGTTCCATACTTTGACTAAAATATCTACATATATAGGTACGAGTATTTATATCTAACACTTTTAAATACATATAAATCCATTCTCTGATTATGATTTTAAAGTTAACTAAAATAAGCATTTTGTTCTTTATGTTATTCAGTACTAGTGAACAAATGGAGAATATGAAAAGAGAAAATGCACAACAATCATACATGTTTTTTTTATCGGTATTCTAATCCACGACTTCTCTCTTCTCATTTTACATTGTTAATACATTGTCCACATTGATTCTAAGTAGCTCTGCATTCAGTGTCATGAAAAATGACTACTGTGTACGTGAAAATTGTTTTAAAGTTAGGTAACACGTTCACGTCATATCTCAACAGCCAATCGCAGTTCGCGGATGCCTATTGACTCGCCTGCCACCTACATGTCTGGCAACTTGACCTATAAGGAGTTAGCAACACTAAATCCACGTGAAACTTGAATGCAAATCTTTATCTCGAAGAGATCCATGAAGCTATATTTCTTTTTCAGCAGTAATCCAACGAGATTACTTTTCTTAATCTTCTTCCCTGCTTTCTTCACTAATTGATTTTCTCTTTACTAAGAGAACACAAAGAGAGAACGATAGAGAATGAAAATTCATTGCCTTGAAAGGTCTGCTGGCAATTAAATTAGAGAATTAAAAGGAAGGGTGGAATAATGACCAATAAAGTTGAATTTGAATAATGAAAGGATGGAAGTCAATATCTCCAGATTTATGAGTGGAATTCTGGAATATATTTTTCCATTCAATCTTGTTGAAACCAGTTCTGACTGGAACTGGACAAAACTAATCTCGATGAAGAAGCATATTTTAACTGAACTAATATATTCTGGTTTCAATGGGACCTTTTTTTCCTGTTGTTATTTTCGAGTATTTCCTCCTTGATGGCCAGACAGAATTGTAGGATTGTGCTTTTATGGAGCTTTCAGATCGAAGTGACACGGTTTACTTGGAAACGACAAGAGGGGTATAAAAGTGACGTACAATATCGAGAATAGAAGTAGAATTAGTTAAGTTAGTGTATACAAAGATGTGCAAGGGGGGGTTTAACGGGTCCAATCCCCCTCGGATTGGTTTAGTAAAAAAATTGCATTACATGATCAAATCAACAATTAATTCACATATTCATCAATTACAATAATGTCATTTTCTTCATAACTTAAGAATGTTTCAGAATTTGTTATGGAAAAAAGGAAGGTATAATTAACAATAATTAATTTTATGTATAGTCTTAAAAATTGATTTTTCAAAAGTTGAAAAATGAAATATGAATGCACTCCTACAATAAACGAAATGTTGTAGCAAATAGATATACTATGTATAATTAAATTATTTAAAAGGAAATATATTATTCATTAATTGGAAACTGTTTACAAATATAATCATTAGCATCAAGCAATAGTTATTACTATTATTATTAGTGGTCTATAACTATTAAAAATTTTACTATCCTCGGAGTTGTGAAAGTTGAACCCCTTCCATTATTTTTATATATAGGGCCATGAAGATGTGTGCAGGAAGTTAAGAGAGGACCCCAATATTTTAAACCCTTTTCAATTTAAAAAAGAAGTCAGTAAAACGACTGATCACAATTATTATTATTATTATTATTTATTTGAAGTAGGGTTACACTTATTTTACGTCGTTTTTCATCATTTTTAGGCAAGCCACTCCAATGGGAATGAAACAACGATTAGATGAAATTGATTAAAGGACAGTTATAAGAAATACTCCAGGCCGGGACTCGAACCTGGAATCACAGGTTTCGAGATTGTGAATCCACCGCTTAACCCGCTTTGTCACGGGACCGGACAAATAAAACAAAATCCATTAATAGTAATGTTATTCAATTTATGGCTTGAAACAAATATTCACTCAGTATCATAAAGAATACAGACAACACTGGTAAACACACTTTCTATTGCCAACGAAATTGAGTCATTTTATGCTATGTTGGCCACTGTGATTTCGAATATGATAACAGATTTTTTACATTGTCTCTAGTTTTTTAGTAATGGCTGTCCTTTAAAAAACATAAAAAAGCATGAAATCTCATTGTTAAGCACTCGAAATGATGAGAAAAATGTTTGAGATTTTCAATGGGATCTTGTATGTAGGGAGTGGGAACAATCACATTGAATATCCCAGCAATAATCTGCCACGCGAGCGACGATTGGGTACCAAATCGGGGAGGGAGGAGGGGGCAAGTGCAAGGACAGTTTAGTCTCCCTTTGTAGACATTGCTTATCATTAAGAGACCATAGTGCGGAGGCAAAACGTGGGTGGGAAATGTCCTCCACACACCACCTGATCGCAACTACTAATCTGCCATCTCGTGTCTGTCCCATCTGCTTTGAAATATTTCCTCCATCATCTTGGTGGGACCACTCCCCTTGTTTTTCATTAAAATCACTAAGATTATCTAGAAAACTGTCAAAGTGAATTTGGAGGAAATGTATCTTTCTGCTCATATTTATACCAAAATATTTCAGGTTTGTGAGAAAGTTCTTCGTAGTTTTCGTGTTTGTGAATGCCGAAGAAGTTCTTGACAACTGAGACATAACTGAATCATGTAGAAGCTTGAATATCATTCTTAAAATTTCAGAGATTTGAATCAATAATGAGTTTACGAGTTTGAGGCCCATCAAAGATCACCGTTTTTAGTTTCTTAATACTCGGTCCAAGAAAGGATCTCTAGATGTAATGAAACACTCGCCACATGGACGTCCGCAGGATTTTTTCCAGGGAGGGGCAAGGAAGGTTTTTTTCCCAGGGGGGGCAAACAAGGCACATTATCTCCAAAAATAGTGTTGTTCCCTAAAAAAACATAACACCATTAAGCCTTGTTTCCATGATTATGAAAAACTCAATATGCTGAGCAAGGCAGTAATTTATTTTATTAAAAACATAAACTAACGTAACGTTTCAACCTTCTAGCAAGATCTTCTTCAGACTCTGTATCAAGTACAAAAGTAACCAGATACAACAAAAGGGCATTATATATACACAGAGATTACTCCCTCCAGAGTATGTTAAAAAAAACATTGCTTAAATTTGAATTTATGTTGTTCATGCAATAATTAACATATTATTGTTGCTAAAATGAAATTATATGTGTGAAATACATAATTTGTGGTTGACTTTCATTTTCCAGGGGGGGGGGGCACGGCCCCCCCTTCGGGACGCCCATGACCCGCCACCTTTATCCAAGACTTAACAAAACTACTTACTGCTCCATACGCAGTTTATCACACCTTACATGTATCATCATATTGACAAGGGTTAGGTGGCAGAGCTGCCCTTGGCTGAACCTCGCCCGCTTAATAAAGAAAATTTATTATTATTATTAATATGCAAGATATGCTTCCTTCACAAAGTTAGTGATACTTTTCTTTGTTTCTGAACAGAATATTCACCACAAATGCAGCAGAATCCAGTAGCATCATTTACGAGACCTGGCCGTGCAGAACTTATGTTTCATCCCCCTCAAAAATAGAAATAAAAATAACACAAATAAAGAAAAACGAACGTTTAATACATAGCAATGGATGGACGAGAAATATTTTTATATTCTTAAATAAGAACCATGCCCAATTACATGTCAACACTTACAGCTCTTATTGAGATAAAACTTAAAATAGAAGGATATCAAATACCTCAAGAACTAGAGCCAACTTGGCAAAACTGTTGTTCATTTTAGATTCAGCACAACCAAAATAATATAAATTCGTTCAAGACTCTTTGGCAACTAAAAAAATTTTTTTTTTGTAGACCTGTGTAATGCACAGGTTAGTGGGGTATTCTCTATGTTGCCGCAGTTACCAGCGGTAAACAGCTTTTTTTCATGTATTTTTTTGTACATTTAACTCATGTATGGCAGAGGTTTAGTCGGTAGGGCGTCTGACTACGACGCGGGAGACCCGGGTTCGATTCTCAAAGTGGGCGATCTAAGTTCGGAATTTTCCCGGCCTTGTTCCCTTAAGCGACTCTGGGGCTCACCCATCCTCAAATCCTGAGGAGTAAAGGCGGCCGGAGCGTGTTGCTGATCACATTACCTCCAAAATGGCCGAGATCAAGAATATGTGGAGCCCTACCCCTACAGCCCCTAAATGTGCGTTCATGGCACGGTGCTATATGCACGGGCAACTTTACCTTACATTAGGTCATATATGGATAACTGCTCGTTACATACATAAGAGCATCTGAATCAGAATTTAAGTAAATTATTTAAAGAACTTACAGACTGGTTTACGTTAAGTACGCCACTGATCCTTCTCCACCGCACCCTTCTGACGACCGAATTTCCTCCACGATTGTAGAAGGGGGAGGGGCTAGAGAGCTGAAGCGAGTTTCTACGGGAGCTGTCTCACCGCTGCAAACAGCGTTGGCGGGAGAACACTGCTTGTTCCTTCCTGCTACTGTGCCGCGCTTGGCAGAAACAGTGTTGCTCATGAAGGAAATTTCCTCTTGATGCAGGAAAAATCTATGCCAAATTTTAGGTAAAAGGGGGATTTTATGAAAAATATAGTAATACGTGGAAAATTTAAAGTTGTCGGAATTCTATTTTGGTTTTATTTCAATGCCTGCAAATAAATGTAGGAGGGATGTATAATATATAAGCATTGTTGCGGTAAACCAGATCAAATTTTCAGAATGCACAGATGGCACAGGTTGAGGTCAGATTCACATCGCACTCGGTGACGAACGAAGCTAGCTGCATCGCATGTCATTCCATTCTAATCCCCTCCTCACTCGTTGGCTCTCCTGTTCATCTGGCTCGTCCGTCGGTGGGATTCCGAGGGCACAAATTCAATTTGTAGCTTCGGGTAATGCTGGCGGACATCATCCCGTTTCGCCTCTGTTCTGTATTCAGCGAAAAACATCCGTTTCGGAGGAAGGTCAATGTCGGGCCAAGCGGTGGGCAGCATCACATGGGATTGATCGGAACTGTCTAATTTGATTCGAGTCTGTTTCCCGCTCTCTCTATATCTCTGTTTCTGTTTGTTTCTCTCTCCCTTTTTCTCTTTTACTTTTTATCTCCTTTTCTTCTAATTATTTTTCCATCTCTCGTTTCTCTCTCCCTCTCTTTACTCTATTTCTCTCGCTCTATTTCTTTCTCTGTCTCTCTCCATTTTCATATTTTCTTTCTCACTTTTCTCCAACTCCCTCTCTTTACTCTATTTCTCTCGCTCTAATTCTCTTTCTTTCTCTCTCTCTCTCTATTTTCGTCTTTTCTTTCTCACTTTTCTCCATCTCCCTCTTTTCACTCTATTTCTCTCGCTCTATTTCTCTTTCTTTTTTTCTCTATCTCTCTCTCTTTCTCTCTCTCTCTCTCTCTCTCTCTCTATTTTCATCTTTTCTTTTTCACTTTTCTCCATCTCCCTCTCTTCGCTCTATTTCTCTTTTTTCTCTATCTCTCTCTATTTTCATCTTTTCTTTCTCATTTTTCTCCATCTCCCTCTCTTCACTCTATTTCTCTCGCTCTATTTCTTTTCTCTCTCTCTCTCTCTATTTTCATCTTTGGTTTTTCACTTTTCTCCATCTCCCTCTCTTCACTCTATTTCTCTCTATTTTCATCTCACTTTTCCCATCTCTCGTCTCCCTCTCTTTCTCTCTTTCCGTCTCTATTTAGCTTTTTCTCGTTCTATTTCTATCTCCCTTTCATCCTCCATTTCTTGGAACAATTGCTGGCTTTACAGTGTTATTGTGTAGTGAAACATCAAGGCCCCTAGTCATAGGCGTAACTTGGCGGGGACAAGCCAGGCACTTTCTCCCTCCCCCAAAATTCAGGTTTAATAAAATGTGCAAGTTGATGGTATTTTTGTTAACCTCCTGAGACCTGGCGAGCAAAGTAATGGGTAACTTATGTTCTCGCAATTACAATACTTATTTGGCACAATAGTCCTCGATTTATGGGTCAGAATTTCTTTTGAAACCATCCCCCACCGGCCATCCCCAAGTTACGCGTATGCCCCTGCTTGCATCCATTCATTCCCACGACGCTAGGTTCGAATCCCGGCCTGGGCTTTGTATATGTGTTCCTTTCATCAAGTTTCATCATATCATCTTTCATCCTCATCATGGACATCCGGAAGAGAAGCCAACCTTCCCCTGGAAAATGAATGTGCACCTAAAATGTATATACGAGTTCACACATAATTTCAGTTCAGTCACAGTAATTTATGATCATTATTATACGGGCGTTGAAGGAACATGATAATTTCAGGCTGAAGCAATGTGTTTTGAAGGGGTATCACCATTATGGGGGGAGATATGCCTCCTTTGCCACCCCCCGGGAAAAGAAATACCTTGCTTTCCCCTCCCTGGAAAAAATCCTGCGAATGTTTATCTACGCGATTAGCCAAAAGTGGCACAAAAGCGAAGTAAATTAAATCAAATCATTCATTTGTCCATTCATTCCAGAAAAGTTGACGATGATGCTAAGTACAAGAGATACGTAGAAAAGGAGAATTCCACGAGACTAAGAGCAGCTCTGCTAAGCACTCACACCGTTACGTGGTGAGTCCGAACGCGCAACGGAAGAAACTGGAACGCTTATGGTTCGCGGCAAGGTAGCTGCCCCTCGACCCCCAGGGGCCACGCCGCATGGAATGTGGGTCATACATTCAATCCTTTCTCACGAGACACTCTTTCGCAAAAACTCGCTAGGGGCGTTTCGGGTAGCGGTCGACAAATGTTAAAGAGGAGCCGAGATGTGTTGGATGTTCGTTTACCCTTCTGGTAATCTCTGTCCAGCTGCATCTTCCTCTGTCTCTTGCGTTCGTCTTCTCTTCTCTTTCTTCTCCCTGTCTCTATCTCCTTCATCTCTCATCCTCTCTGGGGTGCAAGGGGTGCTCCTTCCACGTAGTGAACCCAATAGTCAACCTCCCTTCCACGTAGTACACCCTGGACTGCAGACTAACGAGGCTCTGGCGACTGGTCCCATGGCTAGTATAATTTTGTTTGTGTTGTTCTGTATTATGTCCTTATTTGTTCTGAGTGCTCCTTTACAGCCTCAGCTTTTAACGAAAGTCAGAAGATTTTAATATTTTATGATTGTAGTTCTGCAACGTTACAGTTCTTATGTGTAACGATAAGGGGCTGGACCCCGTATTATGTGACGGGTACAAAATAGCCTTAGTGCTGACGCACCCAAAATTTTAAAATTAAATCAAATCTCATCCTCTCTGTTTTCTCTATCCTCATTTATCTGTTTCTTCGTGGCGGAGTGGTTAGCACAGCTCGCTACGAGGCCCAGGTTCGAATTCCGGCCTGGGTGTTCTCTGTGGGTGTCCCTTCACCATATCATCACTAAACCTCATCTTCGCGATTACGCGATTAGCCAAAAGTGTCAGAAAAGCGAAGTGAAATGAACCAAATCAATGAATTACAATCACGTAAAGGTCCCCCCCCCCCCGCAAGGCCTACCAAGTCCAAAATTAAACAAACAAAATATATGTTTCCTGCTGTATACCTATTTAATATGAAGTTGATTTACAGTTCTTCAGAACTTACATGATTGTGATTATAAAACTTTGCCTTGAAGTGCCTGCGAAAATTCATGCGTACCACAGCTAATAATAATACGAATAAAAAATAATAATGAATGACAGTAGTGGGTTTTATGCTACGGACGGCGCGAGAAAGTACGAACCCCTCTCCAGCAGCTTTGGCCATACTTAAAACTTGCTCAACATGCCCATATGAGTTTTTGCTCAAGTGTGGAGCTCTTATAATTCAAGATTTTTGTAAAAAATGCCCTCGGGAATTTTTCAGAAAGTACGAACCCCTCCTCAAGCAGATTTGCTATACTTAAAACTTGCTCAACATGTCCATTTGTTTAAGTGTAGCACCTGCCTAACCCAAGAATTTTATAATTCGGAAAATATCAAACTCCTCCTCAAGCAGATTTACAAAATTGCATCAGTTTGTCTATAAACTTGTATCCATACCTACCTATACATATTTACTTCAGGTTTAAGTTTAATTGGATTTGCTTATCTAATATTAAAACAATGCAATATGCAGAGCCTACCTCTAGAATTGCCTCGTGTTTGCATGTTTCTCCTCTGCGTCAGTGTGCGCAATTCCCGAGACGGTAGTATTGATTTTTTTCCTCAGCGCATGTATTTACAGAAATTCCTGAATATTGCATCAGCCAGTTATGTGAGACTGACTGAGGGGAACAGACGTGTTGATACAGTGCTTCTCATACTTACTGGTTTAAATTCATATTGAACAATATAAAATCTGTTATTTGTTGTAATCCACTCATATTTAGAGTCAAGCTTATATTTGTCCCAGCCTGTTATACATAACAGGGTTATTGCTAATCAAGATATGCATGTTCGTGCAGGTATTTGCGCCGGGTCAATGTGAATGATTTTCCACTTGTAAGCTATTGGCTTTACAACCTGTCATAAGATTAATATTATTAATATTAATCCATAGAGATTAGATTTAAAACCCAGGAAATTTTATATAAATACCAAATCCAAAAATATTAAGTGTATATACACATATATACATATACACATACAAATCACAGTGCTGAACCCAACTGATATTTTTTATCCAGTATAAAGTTTTGAATTGAAACCCAGGAAATTGTATATAATAAACAACAGCAAAAATGCCGAATCAAAAATATTGTAATCAGTGCAATAAAAATATATCCAGCTCTAATTGGGCCAAGCATCAAAAAATTTGTAATCCAGACAAATACAAAACTCCCACAAAAATTTGCCCCAAATGCAATAGAAAATATAACATGGAATATTTCACATATAAACATAAAGATACTTGCTCTGTACAACCATCAACATCTGGTCTGAAAAGAAGGCACGAAGCACCTCTTAATGCCAGAGCAGCAAAACAGCCACGCTATGAACCTATCCGTAGCAGTTTTAACAGCCAATTAAGAGATTACCGGTTTGTATCAGAGCCAAGATGTGGCATTGAGAATTTCTTGAACAGTATAAATTCTGATCTCCAGGCAATTCTTAATGCACAAAATGGCTCTTATAAACTGTCCCTCAAATTGTTTGTACAATATAAGAAGCCAAACGGCACAAAATTTACACAGCCCCACATAACAGAAACTGTACCGGTATATTCAAATGCAAATTTAGACACAATAATAAACAGGTTGATTGATCAATTGAATATTAAACACTCTGAATTTGCGGCAAAAGAGTCAGGATGGAGCCTATGCGGTTCATCACACAAGCTCTATGTTAATATTTCTGAATTCACTCCATTACAAGGATCTACATATGTGCCATTGCCTGCTAATATCAAAAACAAAAGAGCCGTGGTTAATATAAAAAACACCGACCAGAAATGCTTTTTGTGGTGTATTTTAGCTGCTCTGTATCCAGTTTCAAGGGATCCTCAGAGAATAAGTTATTACAAACAGCATGAACATGATTTTGACGAGGCAATGGAGGGTTTGGAATATCCAATGTCTGTTCAGAATATTGATAAATTTGAAAAAAGGGCCAGGCACATCAATGGCAAACAATTATCTATTAATGTATTTACTTGTTCCACTGGCAATTGCCCGATAGCACCTCTCAGAATCAGTACAATTGATGATGAATCTGCTTTTCCGATTGATCTGCTCTTAATTGAAGGAGATGATACATACCATTATACTCTGATACATAATCTTGAAGCTTTAGTGAGAACACAACTAGATAAATCTAATAGAATATTCAAGTTGTGCAGAAGATGTTTGACTGTATTTGATGGTCAAAAAATGGTAAATAGGATTTCTGAAAAAAATGCAGAAATTGCTAAAAACAAGTTAATTGAGCATCTGAAATACTGTGGCAACCATAAACCTGTTCATATGGTGATGCCCAATCCAAGTGAAAATTGCAAATTCAAAAAGTATGAAGCCTTGTTGGAACACCCAGCATATATTGTCTGTGATTTCGAATCGAATCTCAAATCTCTTGCATTCTGTAGCCCAGATCCAGAAGAATCATCAATTACACCATACCAGCTACATGAACCTTCCAGCTTTTGTTGTGTGGTTATACGGGACGGTGTTGTTATTAAAGAATATTCATACATGGGAGAAGATGCCATCAAAGAATTTGCACATAGAATAGAAAATGAGTGCCGTGACATAGCATCTAACATCTTATTAAAATCAAAGCCTATGCTGCCTTTAACAGAGGAACAGATTGAAGATTTCAACAATGCAGAAAAATGCCCGGTATGTGATTCTGAATTTTCAGATACAAATATCAAGGTAAAACACCATTCTCATACAGATGGTCGATATAAACAGGCCCTGTGTAATAGCTGTAATATTAAGATCAAGAGACCAAGATTTATCCCCATATTTTGCCATGGAGCATCCAATTATGATTTCCATCATCTGATCAGGTACGAGGGGTTTGACAAGCAGAATTTAAACATTTTAGCTGAAAATGATGAAAAATATATATCTATTAGCAAGATAATTAAAGTTGATGGTGTTCCTATTCACATAAGATTTCTTGATTCTTACAGATTTTTACCTGCTAGCCTGGCTACACTGGCCTCTCAATTATCTGATGATCAATTCAAAATCACACGTGCCTCGTTTCCAAATCAGGACCTGAAATTAATTAGGCGGAAGGGTGTATATCCATATGACTATGTCACAGATTTTTCTAAATTTGATGAGTGTTCCCTGCCACCACAAGAAGCATTTTACAGCAAAATCAGAGGATCTGGAATCACTGATGAAGATTATCACCATGCCAAATTGATGTGGAAGAGTTTAAAATGCAAGACATTTGGTGATTATCACATGGCTTATTTGAAACTTGATGTGACCATCTCAGCTGATATATGGCAAGCATTCAGAAAATCTTCCATGCAAAATTATGGACTGGACCCAGTGTATTTTTACAGTGCCCCGGGCCTAGCATGGGCTGCAACGTTTTTCAACACCAAAAAGCAATTGGATCTGATCCAAGATCAAGATATGTATCTGTTTATGGAGAAATGTATAAGAGGAGGGATGGTGCAATGTTCCCAGAGATATGCCAGAGCAAATAACAAGTATATGCCTGATTATGATCCAGCACGGCCATCAAATTATATACTGTATGTGGATGCAAACAACCTCTATGGTCATGCTATGATGGATAAATTGCCATATGCAGGGCTTGAGTGGGTTGAAGATTTCAATATTGAAGATCTTAAGAATTTTGATGACAGTGACAGTGGCCTCTTCATAGAGGCTGATCTGATATTTCCAGATCATTTGCACAACAAATTTTCTGATCTGCCCCCAATTCCCGAGGTTCAGTGCTCACCTGGCTCTAAACAGAAGAAGCTCATGATGACCCTGGAGCCGAAACAGGGTTGTGTCCTATATTACAAAAACCTCCAGTTCCTGATGAAACATGGTGTTCAAGTAACCAAAGTTGGCAAAGTCTTGAGGTTCAGGCACTCAGAATGGTTGAAACCATATATTGACACAAACACGGAGCTTCGAACATCTGCAAAGAGCCAATTTGATAAGAGCTTGTTTAAATTGATGGTGAATTCAGTGTATGGCAAAACAATTGAAAATGTCAGGAAACATACCGATGTTAAAATAATTACTGACCCCAGCCTGAGCAAAAAATTGGTTGCAAAGCCCAACTTCAATTACAGAAAAATTTATGATGAGCACATGGCACTTTTCAACATGATGAAAACAAAGATCAAATTTGATAAACCTATTTATGTAGGGGCTGTGATATTGGAATTGTCCAAATTACATATGTTAATATTGTATTATGATGTGCTGAAACCTTTTTATGGTGATCGTGTAAAATTATTGTACATGGACACGGATAGTTTTATTCTTGAAATTCAAACAGAAGATGTTTATCAAGATATGTCACAGCCCGAATTGTTTCAATATTTTGATACCAGTGAACATACATTAGTTCAACCCCACAACAAAAAAGTGCCTGGCAAGTTAAAAGATGAGACACTTGGTGATGTTATTGTGAAATTTGCTGGGTTAAGTGCCAAGATGTACAGCTTTGAAACATGTAGTGGCGCTGTTGCCAAAAAGGCCAAGGGCATTGGCAGAGTTACTGTGGAAAAAGATCTTGTATTTGAAGATTATAAAAATTGCATCAAATCCCAGAGTTTAATCAGAACATCAGAATGCAGAATTCAGAGTGTGGATCACTTATTGACTTCAAATATTGTAAGAAAAGTGGCTCTGGACCCACATGATGATAAGAGATGCATTTTATCATGCGGCATGCATACTTTACCTTGGGGGCATTGCGATTTGAAAAGTGGGAAACAATGCCCAATTAGAGAGCATGATTTGAAATAAATAAACATGCCTATGAACTTATTTGGGTTCAAAAAACAAGCTATTATGGACCTGCCGACACCACAACCCTCTCCTGATTTACAATCTGTAATGTCTAAACTGAGTGGCTTGTTAATTATTCATCTGAACAGCATACTTACAGATAATGATGAAGAAACAGGCAAAATATTGTATATATTTAATAATAATTTAAATTATTACCAATTACCTGTAGGTGGGCAATTGCAATTTATTACAACCCCTGAGGGTGATGTCAAGATTTCAATAGGGAGAAATATTTACAGAATTAAGCACTCAAACATGGTTTCTGGCACTGTATATACTGTTTCTGCTGGTGACTGCTTATATATTGAGGTCCCTGGATCTTATGACAAGCTTATACCCTTTTTTATAGAATTAAGAATCAGATACTCTATAATAAATAACCAGTAAAACAAAAATGCCTAATGATATATTTGGCCATACAAGGCATGAAGATCACAGTGATGAGATTCTGATGCTTGATGTCAGAGTCAAGAAATTAAGAAGTGATTTACAAGCTTTACAAACCACACTGAATGCCAGTCTTCAATTAGAAATTACAAATTTGCAATCACAATGCATGGACCCTCTTCTTAAAATTGATTCCGAACTCAAAGTGCTGCTTCAGAAATATACTGACCTGGCAACATTAGATAATTTTCAAAGTTTAGAAGAAGCTGTAGCAGCTCTTCAAGCCAAATTTAAGACCCAGGCTAACAACTCCGAGCAATTGAAACAGCAATTGGAAGAGCAGATAAATAATGTCCAGGTACAGCTCCAAACAATTGTCAAAAGCATAAAATCACAAGAAGATTTTGATCTAGTGATTTCCACTCTAAAAGAACAGATTCAGTCACTCCAGATACCTAATCTGGATCCTCTGCACAATGCCATAGCCGAGGTTAAAGAAAAAATTGAGACACTTGAAAATTTTATGAACAATTTGCCATCATCTGATGCTTTGAATGCAATAACTCGGAGTGTTGCCAACATCAAGCTGCAACTTGAAACATATGAAGATTTTGGAAAAATTCAAAGTACCATAACCCATCTTGAAGGTACAATAGCAGCAGTGCAAAGTGATTTGGCAAATGTACAAGAAACTCGCCTGCCCGGGATTGTAGATACTCTTGTTAGTGTCCAGCAACAAATCACAAAGCTTGAAAACCTCAACACTGAATCTGAGCTATCTCATTTTCATCACTTGATCGATGATATCCAAACAAAACTTGAAATTTTACAACAATCAACACCCACTCAGGCAGATATAGCCCTGCTCCAAAATGCTATGCAAAATGTGGCTGATGCATCTGAATTAAACAATGTGAAATTGGCACTTGAATTTTTGCAAAATACTGTATCAAATCTCCCGACATCACAGGAACTTAAAAATATTAAGAGGGCAGTGAATAGGATATTGAAATCAGAAGATGTCAAGAATATCCAAGCAGAGATCAAACATCTCACTCAGACAGTAGCCACTCTACCAACTAATCAACATATTAATGAACTGCATGCCCTGTTTGAGGATATCAGAAGACAGGTCCATGATCTTACTGCTCAAAATTCAAAATTGGCAGTTGTTGAAAATTTACAGCAAATTGTAGCTAATATCAAGCAACAGCTAGGGACCATGGAATCCAATCAAGCAAATGCTCTGTCTGTTTTTGCCACCCAGCTTCAAGAAATTGTGCAACAATACAAGAGACTTGCTGTGGACATAAAAATCAAGCCAGGCCATGATGATGTTGTTAGGACCATCAATGAGCACCTTGAATCTGTAACAAGCAGATTGCTCACAGCAGAAAAAGAAATAACAGGCATAATCGAGAATCCAAAACATACAGTAATTCTTGAATTGTACAGCATCCCCAACAAAGAATATGATTCTCCATTTACACCAGGTGGAAAAATATATATGCTGTCCCCTGCACAATTTTATTACCAGTTTTTTGTTGGGGGCACACTGAGACCAATCAAGATCAAATATTGGCATCAGCCACAGGCACACCACTACCCTACCTTATCAATAACAAATGCTGATAACAAAGTGAAAATCACCAGTGTAGAGTTAGAGGATTTTACAGACCCCAACACATTAGAAACAGCCTATACTGAAGATGACGGCTCTCTGGAATTTAAAATACAAATAGGGGACAAACTGTATTTAGAAAATCCTGTAGTATCAGCTGCTGAACACCCCATAGTTGCAATATTCTTGTTTTCATATCATGTCTAGACAAATTATTGTTGATGAATTACACAGACAAGCCAGACATAATTATAAGAGACTCCCAGTAGTCACGAAAGGCATAGATGATTTATGGCAGAGCGACTTGATTGAGTTGTCAAGTGGACAGTTGAAAAACTTAGACAAAATCAACAAGGGCTACAAGTATCTACTCACTGTCATAGACACATTTTCAAAATTTGCCTGGGCTGTGCCACTCAAATCCAAGACTGGAACATGTGTTACAGAAGCCTTCAGGACAATCATCAATCATTCAGGAAGATCCCCGCGCTATTTGCAAACAGATAATGGCAAAGAATTCTATAATTCAGTGTTTCAACAATTTATTAAAAGCCAGGCAATAAAACATTACTCGAGTTACAGTGACCTCAAAGCCTCAATTGTAGAAAGATTCAACAGAACCCTAAAAAATCTTATGTATAAACAATTTACCCTCCAAGGTAATTATAAATGGGTTACAATCCTTCCAGAACTTCTACATAAATATAACAACTCGGTCCATTCTACAATCAACATGAAACCCTCTGAAGTAACTTCATCTGATGAGCAAAAATTGATCAGAACTGTTTATTATCCTAGATACCAGCCAACAACAAGAAGGGCCAAATTCAGGGTGGGGGATCAAGTAAGAATCAGCAAATATAAGCACTTATTCAAAAGAGGCTTTACGAGAAACTGGAGCACCGAATTATTTACAGTGGTTCAAGTTAAACCCGGGACCCTTAACACTTATATAATAAAAGATCATCGAGGAGAAATTCTCAAAGGCAGGTTCTATGAACAAGAGCTCAGCAAAACTAAACAGCCCGACACATATCTCATAGAAAAAATCATCCGCAGGAAAGGCAACAAGTTATTTGTCAAATGGCTGGGTCATCCGGAAAACAGCTGGATCGATGCAGACAAAGTGATAATATGAGCACCTGGGATGTTATAAAAAGGCTGCCGGAACCTGAACAGCAGAATAAGAGAAATGGAGTGCTGCTGCCTGAAAATATTAGGTGTCTTATTGTTGGGCCATCGGCTTGTGGTAAAACTACACTAATGGTTGATAATTTTTTATTGGCACCCAACTGGTTAGATTGGAAAAACAGGCACTTGTATGTTTTCTCTAAGAGCTTGGAACAATTAAAATATCAGCAGCTGATGAAGCTATATGATGGATTGGATATTGCCATTTTTGAACCAGATGTTAAGCCACTTCATGAATGTCTCGATAATTCTGTTGTTGTGTTTGATGACATTATACTGGATAATCAAAACAAAGTTAGAAATTTCTTTACACAGGGCCGACACAAAAACATTGACTGCTTCTACCTGGCACAGACTTTTTCAAAAATACCCAAGCAACTGATCCGAGACAACAGCAATTTTATATGTGTGTTTCATCAAGACCATACCAACCTCAAACACATACATGATGAATATGTAGGTGGGGACTTGAGCTACAATGATTTTTCCAAATTTTGCAGCAAGTGCTGGAACCAGGACAGTTATGGGTTTGTCACAATTGATATGACAAGAACACCTAATACTGGCAAATACAGAAATAAAATCAACGATTTTCTAGACGTTGAGACATAAATAAACAACCATGAAACGACCAGTCATTGATGATCTTAAGTTAAGAGATTATCTTGTAAAAAGATTTAAGGGATGGAAATCAGAGAACCGTGGAATTTATGAAAAACACAAACAAACAGAACAGCCTGTAATTGATGCTATTAATAATTTAGGTAAGAATATCAAAACTGTTACAGAGCAAAATCAAGATTTGATCACAGAGCTTGTGCCTGTAGCTGCAAGGAACATATTAGATTATCCATTCACCCCACTTTCCAGTATTCATACACCTAGTCCTGTTGCCCCTCGAAGAATTGAAGCTACTCTGGATCCTATTGAATTGGGTCTTCTTGCTCAAAAATATTTAACCACACCTAAAGACAACAAAGATGAGGTGTTTGGCTTATATGCCGACACAGAGCTTGATGGCAGCATCATTCATAGAATCGGTAATTTCAGAGTAACTTTTATGGGAGATGATCTGATTGTTTATTCAGAATCTCGTCTCGGAGAAAAAGGTGCTTTTGTTAAGTACCCCGGCACACCTGGGTTGTGGGAACTGATGACTAGGAAAAGGCCTGGCAGCTATACAGATCAAGATTATGAACATTACAAAGAAATATTAATAAAATCAGATGCTCTATACCAGAACAATGATCCCACACAAAAAAGAGTCAAGTCTAGCAGTGGAGCAAAATATAACAATTTAATCAAGCCCATATGGTCACAGATCAAGACAGGCAGTGGAATCAAACAATACAACACCCTGCCTAAAGAATTTGTCTGGGTTGATGATGTCAGGAAACTTGTAGATAGGTTATTGGTGATAGCTGGGGAGGAAAATGCAGGGAACCACAATTTTTACAATGAAAAGGTTGGAATTATGGACATGATAAGCACAAAATTGTCTAATTTTATAGTGAATGACCCTAAGGGGATTGGATATCTTATAAAAATTATTAATACTCTACCACCTAAATTTTGGAATATTTCTGAGGGTCGGGGCTTGGTTAATGATATTATAAACAAGCTGCCATTTGAACTACACATTCCAGGCTATCAATATTGTGGTCCCGGTACAAAATTGGACCATAGATTAAACAGAGGGGACCCTGGTGTTAATCCTTTAGATGCTGCTTGTAGAGACCATGACATAGCATACAACACACATTCTGATCTTGACAAGAGACATGTTGCAGACAAGAAATTAGAAGAGGCTGCATTTGGTAGATTTGTAAGCAAAGATGCTTCTTTGAGTGAAAAAATAGCAGCATTGGGGACCACCATAGCTATGAGCACCAAACAAAAACTGGGGTGGGGGCTGTGAATATGTATATAATAAACCTACGATGAAGGCCAAGGGTGTCATGTATCAAATACCTTATGCAGGTCTCAAATCTCTTAAAACTATTGACAGTCTTTTGACCAAAAAGCAGCGCAAGAAAAAAAGCTCTTGTCTTGCAAAGGGCCATGGTATGAAATTGTTGCTTAGTACCCCCCAATTAAAAAAATTACAGCAATCAAGAAAAAAATCACATGTGGGGGGTTTCATATTTACCATCCCTGCCATCTTAGCTGCTCTCGGGGCTGTTGGGAGCTTGGCTGGGGGATCAGCTGCCATAGCAAAAACGGTAATAGATGCCAAGAAGAATAGGGCAGAATTAGATGAGCAGAGGCGCCATAACCTGGCCATGGAGAAAAAAGGCAAAGGTGTTAAGAATAAGTTTAAAAAAAACAAGAGCCGCTTACAAACCAAGATATTGAAGCTTTAATCAAGCCATTGGGCATCAAAAATTTTAGAGGTGTGTACATGTCTGATTCTTTACCAGAACAACCACTCAACAAAGAGTGTGGCATTGTTAATTTGGATGAGTACAAAAATCAGGGCACTCACTGGATCTGTTATCTTAAATATTTAAACAATGAGGCATTTGTGTTTGATTCATTTGGAGGTGTTCCACCTGAAAATTTAGTAAAATATCTAAAATCAGCTAATCTTTATTACAATAATGCCCGTGTTCAAAACTTCAAAGATGTTAATTGCGGACATTTGTGTTTATCTGTTCTCAGATATATGTCTCAAATAAATAAACCATCAATTGAAAATTTTCAAAAAGCCCTGTGGTATCTGAAACATCATGGGGGTATTCCATCTCACCAGCCAAAATTCAATATTGAAACTCAAATTACACGATGACATAGTGTATCCCAAAACAATAGCTCTCAGAGCATTTTACGGCATGTACCTGATCCCAAATATTACGCACCACAACAACACAATTGCAGTAGGGGATCAAAAAATTGTCATCACTCCAGGGCAATATAATCTGTCCACTCTAAATGCTCAATTACCCAGAGGTATAGTGTTAAGTCAAAATTCTGTCACTCACAGAGTAGAGATTGTATCTGCTACAGAAACAGTGGATCTGGGTACTATAGGAGAGCTGCTAGGCTTTGAGAACAACACAAAACTCGAAGCGGCCATCAAACACACTGCTATGAATATACCTAAATTCTTGGCCATAGAGACTCTGAATATTCACTGTAATGTGGCTGAGGGTATGATCACCAAATCAAATGGCATAGGCACTCACAAACAAACCGGCATCATTGCAACATTCAAACCTAATTCCGAATTTATGGAGCCAATCATCTACAATCCATCCCCAACATTATATTTTCCTGTGTGCCATAATAGAATAGATTACATTGAGCTGATGGTCACTAATGAAAAAGAAGAATTAGTTGATTTTGCTGGAGCCACAACAACTGCTATCATAGAGATTAATATTTAAATAAAAATACATACAATGGAAAATATTGAGAGTTATGAGCTACAATCATTCCCCCCAAACAGGAGGACATTTGCAAATTTAAATCAACCCAACACGGAGGTTGAGGTTGATCTTGATGTAGGAGACGGCTTTATACACCCCCACAGAGCAGATCTATACATCAAATTTGATGTTGTAAAGCTCGATGGAACAGATTATCCGGCAAATTCGAACATAAGATTGGTGGACAATTTTGTGCCGCATCTGTTCTCTGAAATTGAGATCAGAAAGCATGGCGTTGTTATAAACAGAATAGATTATCCCGGCATTACCTCCACAGCTTTGGCTACATTAAAATTATCCAAAACCGAGGCTTCATACTACAAAATAGGTGGATTTGAGGCTGGTGATAAAATATTATCTAAGAACCATACTGTATTGTTCCCCATGCGCCTGTTGCCAGGATTCTTCTCGGATTACAAAGATATTATGTGGAAGGGTGGGTTAAGAATTACATTTAGAAGAGCTGCCAATGATAACAATGCTTTGATGAGGTACAGCACATTAAACCCTACGGGGGAAGCTTTGCCTAATACCTTACCTGATGCAGGCAAATGCATTATTCAGACTATGGAGCTAAGAATCCCCGTTGTTGAATATGAGGCCAGTTACGCTCTTAAATACAAAGCAGATATCCTAAAAAATCCACAGGTTCCTCTTCAATTTTACACATATCAATGCGTACAGAAGCCTGCCTCTGGTACTTATTATGAATTTGATGCCACAAGTTCATTCTCCAGTATTCAATTTGACATGCCCGATTTTGTGGTGGTACTGTTTCAGACTAGGAGACACAATAATCAGGAAAAAAATTCAAGTAGATTTGATAACTGCAACATCAAGAACATATATCTTAAAAATGGCAGAAATGAAGTCTTTCCTAGAGAAAATTACAATTTAGACATTTCCAAGGATGATTTTCTCAAATTATATGAAGCTTTTTCGGCTTTCAAAAGGGTCACTACCGGGAATACAGACCTGTACTACACACCAGATGAATTCAAGGAACGGAGACCCATGTTTGTCATCAACACTTCAAAAAGAAAACAAGTTGTGGTTAATGACAGAACAAACATTAAAATTATCTGTGAATTCCACGAGGCATTACCTGAAGACACCATATGCAGTGTCATTCTCATAGGTGAAAAATCATATATTTATGATGTGAGAAATGAGAGAGTCACAGAGCAGTTCTAGAAGCACGATTCTGGGCTTCCCCCATGGCGCAGTGGTAGCATCATTGCCTTGTAATCAAGAGGTCCCGGGTTCGATACCCGGTGGAGGCACAAGTGGCTCGGATCCCACTTTAAAACTGTAGGGCCAGTCCCGATTAGCCTTATTGTGCATAAAATGGACTTAAAACAGCAACTCGAACTAGAGACACGATTCAAACACAGAAACTCTTTGGATATAAAACAATACTTTACCGTCAGGAAATATATTACTTACCCATTTTATACCACCTCTGCTCGTAGCAGATACCTATTTAAAATACTGCCAAAAGCTGAAATACAGAAATATTGCAATAATTATTCTGTAAGTTACAGACTTGTATACAACAAGACCAAGCCTAAATGCAATTCAGTTTGCAATAACAATATCCAGGAATTTCCTCAATATGATGGATGGTCCCTGAAAAGAAGCATAGTATAGATAAGAATTTCTCTTTGAGTTCCATGACAAATAACATGTAATTTCCTCTCGGAAAAGGCACAATAGAGGTAATATTAATAGATATAATCACTCAGGCAAACAGAATGAAGGCAATTACTCTTTAATAATAAATAACTCTCTGAAAAGACGCAGTATAGATTATATCTGTTAGCATACAACTCCCGGGCATGCATAATTAATTGTTGGCCGAAACATGGGACTGATTAAAAGATTGGAAAGAGCATGCAATGTTTACTCGACCTCCATTCTATTGTATTGATTATGCAGTTTTGCCCCGTATTGCTGTTACCCAGATAACAAAACTCTGGCGATTCTTAATAGAGAATAGAGAATTTTTTACTAAATTTAAGATCTGGGGGCTATCAACTAGCATCAAAATCTCACATATGGAATACCACATCTATCAGGACTCGAACCCAGAGCCCCTTGTTTACAAAACAACAATATTAACATTTTGCCATCAGATTTTATGAGGACTCAAACCCGAACCTTTTGATTACAAGGCGATGCACCACACTCCACTCGGTCTCAGAACCCAATAGATATCAATTCAAGATTCCTGGGATTTTGACAGAAAAACATACTATAAGCTTAATTTCTGGTGTAGCCAAAAATATATCAATTTTGACAAAAATCTGGCTAATGCAACTTTTGTAAGTATAGCAAATCTGCTTGAGGAGGGGTTCGTACTTTCTGAAAAATTCCCGAGGGCATTTTTTACAAAAATCTTGAATTATAAGAGCTCCACACTTGAGCAAAAACTCATATGGGCATGTTGAGCAAGTTTTAAGTATGGCCAAAGCTGCTGGAGAGGGGTTCGTACTTTCTCGCGCCGTCCGTAGCATAAAACCCACTACTAATGACTTTACTTTTCATCAGCTGAACCTAACAATCTCTTTCGTATTGAACAAACCGTCCCCCGGGTTCGAATCCCGGCCTGGGGTGGATGTTTGTGAGTGTCCATTCGTCAATTTCATCATGTCATCTCATCTCCATTTTCGTAAATTAGCCAAAAGTGGCACAAAAAGCGAAGTAAGATAAAGCAAATAAATAAAATAAATCATCCATTTTAAATATGTTTTCACATTAAATTCTTTGATCATTAAAATTAACTAGACATAATCTACATAAAGAATACTTGCCGTTATATCATGTTTATTTAATACAATAACAATTATTAATTGGCTTATTGTCCCTTCATCAATTTTGTTATATCATCAGTCCAGAAGTCTAAGGAATAAAATTCAGGAGAAAAATCGATCAGAAATTGTAAATATTATTATTCATATCAGTGATATGATGATGCTGATTCTGGAGTTGGCAACCTAATTTCTTGTGAGTTGGCAACCTGATTTCTTATGAGTTTGTAACCTGATTTCTTATGAGTTGGCAACCTAATTTCTTATGAGTTTGTAACCTGATTTCTTATGAGTTGGCAACCTGATTTCTTATGAGTTGGTTGATTTCTTATGAGTTGGCAACCTGATTTCTTATGAGTTGGCAACCTGATTTCTTATGAGTTTGTAACCTGATTTCTTATGAGTTGGCAACCTGATTTCTTATGAGTTGGCAACCTGATTTCTTATGAGTTGGTTGATTTCTTATGAGTTAGCAACCTGATTTCTTATGAGTTTGTAACCTGATTTCTTATGAGTTGGTAACCTGATTTCTTATGAGTTGGCAACCTGATTTCTTATGGGTTGGCAGCCTGATTTCTTATGAGTTGGTTGATTTCTTATGAGTTTGTAACCTGATTTCTTATGAGTTGGCTACCTGATTTCTTATGGGTTGGCAACCTGATTTCTTATGAGTTGGCAACCTGATTTCTTATGGGTTGGCTACCTGATTTCTTATGAGTTGGTTGATTTCTTATGAGTTTGTAACCTGATTTCTTATGAGTTGGCTACCTGATTTCTTATGGGTTGGCAACCTGATTTCTTATGAGTTGGCAACCTGATTTCTTATGGGTTGGCTACCTGATTTCTTATGTGTTGGCAACCTGATTGTTTATGAG
This sequence comes from Lepisma saccharinum, assembly GCF_977018435.1. Classification (NCBI taxonomy): domain Eukaryota; kingdom Metazoa; phylum Arthropoda; class Insecta; order Zygentoma; family Lepismatidae; genus Lepisma; species Lepisma saccharinum. The sequence continues at coordinate 89,107,480 of NC_139238.1, read as the reverse complement.
TTGGTTGATTTCTTATGAGTTTGTAACCTGATTTCTTATGAGTTGGCTACCTGATTTCTTATGGGTTGGCAACCTGATTTCTTATGGGTTGGCAACCTGATTTCTTAGGACTTGGTAGATTTATTTCTATTATAGCCTAGGACCACGTGACACAGTGAGATAGCCCAGATCTTGGACTCAGTACACGCCACTGCATCAGTCATTATCATCGTTGCGATTACCCAAAAAGTGGAGGGAATACTTCGCTAAATAAAAAAATCAAATCAAATCTCTATTTCCATGTTTCTCCGACCTTCCTCTCTTCCTCCCCAATTACGGTCTCACACACAAACGACGATCTGGCGCCGTTTCAGGACATCACGAACTTCCATTGCGAAATATTTATTTCAAAGAATCAAAAAAATTACAATTGTAAAAAATGCAGGAAAGGCAACTATCTCCCTGACACAACAATCCAACAAGTACATCAAGACAAAAAAAAGCATATGTTGCTCTCCACTGGGAGAAAACATACACAAACAATAATTAAATTCTATCCTGCTGGACATTTACACACACACACACAGGCAAGTAAATTATAATTACGAACCCTTACAAATTAAAATGGTGTATTAAAAAGGAAATACGAATGTTCATCTGAAACTTCCTTGTCCACAAACCCAATTTAACAACCGTTTGGCACAAAGCTTCAGCCAGTTCATTGAAGGTCACGCGACATCAGGGGCGGATCTAGAATTGTTTTCTGGGGAGGGGCACATAATATGCTGTAAGCATATGACAGATCCAAGACTGGAAATATAATGTGCAGATTTTTCTAGATATTATATATATGGCTCTATAGGGTGTCCGAATTGAAACGCCGTAACCCCCACATGTATACATAGAACTTGGCGGGGGCAAGGGGGGCGCTTGCCCTCCCAAATTTTCAGGTTTATTAAAATTTGCAAGTTACGGGGCCTGAGGAGCAAAGTAATAAAGAGCAATATTTGTGATTTCGAAAGCGTCACATTTCTTTAGCAAATAATCCTGGTCGCCGTTTTTATTTGATGGAAGACTTTTCGAATCTCTTCTCCAAAATTAGGCCGCAAGTTTGATTCTGCCCCCTCAAAATTAGACCCAAAATCTGATTCTGCCCCCTCAAAATTAGGCCCAGTTTGTTTCTGCCCCCTCATAGACCCCCAAATCTGATTCTGCCCCCTCAAAATTAGGCCCAGTTTGTTTCTGCCCCCCCAAATCTGATTCTGCACCCTCAAAATTATGCCGTTTGTTTCTGCCCCCTCAAAATTAGGCCCCAAATCTGATTCTACCCCCTCAAAATTAGGCCCAGTTTGATTCTGCCCCCTCAAAATTAAGCCCCAAATCTGATTTTGCCCCCTCTATATTATGCCCAGTTTAATTCTGCCCCCTCAGTATTAGGCCGTTTGATTCTATCCCCTCAAAATTAGGTCCAAGTTTAATCCCCCCCTCAAAATTAGGCTGTTCGATTTTGCCCCCTCAAAATTAGGCTCCATGTTACGCCCATGCATAGAGCTATATATGAGAATAATTAGGAGAGTTCATTCTAGATTCAATTTGTGGTCACAAGCTAATCGGGACTGGACTCTCAAAGTGTAAACCGAACCACTGCAAAATGTACCTAGTTTTAACTTATTTGATGTCCGTTATTTGTCACGTAGTGTTAACGCCGTCACCTTGTAATCAAAAGGTCCCGGGTTCGATACCGGGTGGAGACACATGGTGGTTCGGATCCCAATTATCCTACCTGTACACAAAAGTGGGCTGAAAACAACAATTCTACTCTTCAAGTCTTATCCTGGTGATCAACTGTTCAGTTAGTAGATCTTTTGAAGTGAAAGAGGTGTATGACACAGCCAAGAGACAATGTAAATTATGGTAATGTATGCTTTGGTCTGTGGGGCGTGAAGTTAATCGTAGTGGGAGGGCCTAAAGTTACGACAACTTAGCCCCTTCGTGTGGTCAGCATTGAGGGAGCGAGGAACATGCATATGCAGGGGGGAAATAACTGTACAGTTCCTTCTGCTTCTGACCGAGCGGTGCGCTGGTTTCCTGAGTAAAACCGGAGGATTTCCACATCGATGGACCCCGATAAGGAATTACGGTGCTCTATTATACGTCCTCGAGAGCTTTTCGCATGTCCTCAACACTGAAATAGCCGTTTGCTTGTGTATTGTAGGAATAGACTGACACCAAATTGTTGATATAGATAAAGTACCAAGTAAATTTACTGATAACGATAACCGATATTCTACCGTTTCGCTATAAAACTGGTCGGTAGTTTTATAAATGAAATTTGCTTTAGGTATATTTCTGTTTCACAGAAGATCGTGAGTCAGATGTCGTCTCGGTCTTGCACTCTTCCTCTCCATTCTCTTTCTCTCTTTTCTCTTTCATTTTTCCTTGATCTATCTCTCTCTCTGTTCTTCTCTCTTCTCATTTTCTATATATTTTCCCTTTCTCTCTCTCTCTCTGTATTTCCTTTCTTGTTTTGCTTGCTCTCTCTCTCTCTCTCTCTCTGTGTTCATTCTCTCTTCTCATTTTCTCTATAATTTCCCTCTCTGTCTCTCTCTCTCTTTCCTTTCTTGTTTTGCTTTCTCTCTCTCTCTCTGTTCATTCTCTCTTCTCATTTTCTCTATATTTCCCCTCTCTGTCTCTCTCTCTCTCTGTCCTTTCTTTTTTGCTTGCTCTCTCTCTCTCTGTTCTTTCTCTCTCCTCATTTTCCCTATATTTTCCATTTCTCTCTCTCTCTCTTTCTCGTCGCTCGCTCTCTTTTTATCCCTTCTCTTTATTTCTTTCTTCTCTCCTCCTTCTCTATCTTTCTCTTCCTTTGTTTAAAATCATTGCAAGGCCAAGGGAGTGCTTAAGACCCTTCGTACCTCCTTAAATGAGAAGGTGCTCCGTTATATCCCACCTTCTCCACACCATCAGAACCTAATTCCCCAGGACTGAAACGAGAGCAAATGAAATAAAGTCTTGACACAATCGCACCGCAAACTTTTACTTAAAAAAGTTTCAGAGCCCGTCTTCAAAACTCAATTATCCAAAATTCGCGTGGAACAGAAGAAAAGCGAAATTGACGAAGAGAAATATTATGTGCCTCGATGCTAGAGGCATCCCCCTCCCCCCTCTGAATCATACGTCGAAGGCTCTTTTCCTTGACGAGAGGAGATGAGATAACGAGCGATACTCAACCTGTCTCATGTCGGTCTGGGTTAAATCTCACAATAAAGTTATTCCCAAGTGGTTAAGCATCAGCTGGCTTGCGTGTCAAAGCCAGAGGTTTGTTTAAATAAACAACAACATGGATTATTCACATCAGTGGCGTGCCCAGGATTTTCGAAAGGGTGGGAGAGTTACGTGTACTTTCTTTTAATAATCAGTCCTCATTTAGCTATATTTTCCTGCCTATGACGTTCTTCTTTTTATTTTACTTATAAACTTCACACTACAGGCAAATGCCCATTTACAGAAATATAGTGTTGTAAATACCATAATAATTGCCACAAACAATAATTGATACATGACTCTCTCATTACGTGAATATGTATATAAAATTGTATTAAGATGAATACATAACTCTGTGAGTCTGATTACATAATTATAAGATATATACATGTAGAGGAAAATTAACCAAACCCGGACCCCACCCCCTAAGCCCTTCCTGTTTCCGTAAGTAGGTGCTGGCAATGGGCGAAACACGTCAAGAATAACGAAAAGATTGTGTAGGGAAGGTATCGGCAGTAACGTGCAAGTATCAGGTGCTGTAGTCCGCCATGACTTGTTTTTAGGTGAATGAAAGTTTGTACATCGGTACACAACACTGGGAACTTTGCTAATTAAGAGAGAGATAAGTAGCAATCTTGTTACAATTTAGACACTAGTAAGTATTGTACTTTGCAATTATGGTAATGGTTTGTTTGAAGATGCGTGTGGTTTTATTGTATAAACAATAAGACTCCACGAGTAAAATGTTCTAAGTAGAACCCCCTCAATGAATGCCTAACATTACAATTGTAATTGAAGCAAAGGGTCCTTACTCATTAGTAAAGTCCTTTTATATATTGTTTCAGATGTTCAAGGGAAAAGGCAATGCAGGTGGGAGAAGGTGGGATGTCCAACAAACGGAAAGGGCGACTGACGCAGTTATAACTTGACACGTTTAAAAACAAGACGCTGCAAATAGCTGTTGCGCAGCTCACACCACATTTCCCCACTCCAATCTCCGCAGCGACGTTGGTTCGCAGTGTTGCAACCTCGAGGGAGCGGAATGGTCTGAGGATTTTCAACGAAATTTGTATTCGCTTTTTCCTGGGCTGTTTTCTACCTGTCGGAGTACAGAACTTCAGCTCACCTTTCGCCAACGACCCTTTTCCTTCTTTTAAAACTTGAACTCCCCGATGGCGCAGTGGTAGCGTCGTCACCTTGTAATCAAGGGATCCCGGGTTCGATTCCCGGTGGAGGCACATAGTGGTTGGGATCCCACTTTAAACTGTACGTCCAGTCCCGATTAGCCTTACTGTGCATAAAGTGGACTTAGAACAACAAATCAATCCAATCCAATTCTTTTAAGACTTGAGAAACCATCCATTTAGATACTCCCGTGGCGGCGCTTGTGGACTCGACAACATTATACTTAAGTTTATGTAACTTCTTCTGATTTCGCAAATATGTTGCAACATTGTAAACCATTTATCTGTCCTGTCCTCTAAGGGGCTTTCCAGAGCAGATTGTGGATTTCGTTGGACCTGGCATGATTTGATTTTTGCATTTCAAAAATATGCAGCCAGGAGTAAAGAGCAAGAACATTTCAGTGTTTTAAAAAAGAACACAGGCAAGCGTGTTATCAGATTGCCTTCTCGTAGCGATTGTTGTACGATAAACAAAATAATCCCCACCCAAATCGGCTTTAAAAAAAAAAAAAAACAGGCCACTGCTCGATGTCGCATTCAGAAATTGAAGTTATAAACGTTAACGCGCGTGCGTTATACTACAGTTTACGATCCGCGCACCGCTCGCATTTTCAAAGACCGGATTAAATCAAATGAACCACTGATAAACTGATATGAGCCGGCACCGTCGATCCACACAGTAAAAATCGTTTGTCATATTTGTTTTAGCTTAATTTTGCTGAGTTGGCACCACTCGTACTCTCAAGGCCAGACCAGTACGTAGAAGAGTGGTGGGGAGGATGACGTAATAGGAAGTGCTCCGCAGCGATCTGCGCATATCGGGACTTAACTTGTCAGGCTAGGGGTGGAAAGAAGCATCCAAGACATTTTGTGTGCCAAAAACAACGCTGATGAGGCTTTCAAATAAGAAGTACGATTGCCCGAAGGACGCAGCGTGCACAGAAATGGGAAGGCCTACAGCACTTGGATCTAAGCCTAAAAAGTAGCCTATAATTTGAGTCGTCGACACAGAAGATATTGGTAGTCTATATTATATTACTTTTGTACATCTATATTCTTTACGCAAGCTCAATAAATGTAATTCATTTACTACATATCATATATACATTTCTTTTCGTTTGTTTTTTTCCAATTTTTGGAACTTGTTAAAGGAGGGTCCGACTTTGGCCACTTTCTCTCCGTTGTCACTTTTCGTCCCTTTTTACAGAAATGCTTACTGGCAAAGCATCATGCCCTTTAAGGTGGATTAAGTTACTCAAAACGTTAGCAAACATATCAAAGAACCCATTTTAGGAAATTGCTAATAGAAATAATATGCCATAATGACACCAGGGACGAAAAACAAAACGGGGGGGGGGCTTCTACTTTGGTCACTTTCGTCTACTATTGTTACTAAGTATATAATGTTGTCTAAACAACCTGCGGATTACACAGATTTACATTGTACAAGGTGAGCATAAAGTCTATCCCTGATTATGATTTTTTCACGTTGCACCTCAGTTACAGGAATTTCAACCATGGGTAGTGTTTCAACAAGATGGTGCACCGCCACACTGGGAGTTAACTGTTCGCCAGTTCTTGCATGACACCTTTCCAGACAGATGGATCTGTAGAGACGGTCCCATATCATGGCCACCGCGTTCGCCGGACATAACCCCTCTTGACTTTTTTTTATGGAGTTACGTTAAGGACACGGTGTTTAGTTCACCAGTTCCTGATATGCAAACTCTTCAGACACGAATACAGGATGCTATAGAGACGGTGACGGAAGAGATGTTGGGAAAGACAGGGAGAGAAATTAGGTATCGCCTAGACGTTCTAAGGGCAACGGAGGGAGCACATGTCGAAGTGTATTGATAAAAAACATTATGAGTTAAGCTACCATTTCCAACAAACCGCATATCTGTATCTAGCATACTTGTTCAGCAATAAAAGTTTGTAATCAGGGAAAGACTTTATGCTCACCCTGTATTTAAAATATGTAAATACATTAAAATAAGATAAAAATACAAAAAGTTGACTTAAAACTACATAATGTTATCCTGTTTGTTCTACTCGTAATTACCGCCCTATTACGTGTACTATTACAGCATTGTACGTATTTTGCGCTTGTCTAAAGTAGGTCTGGAGTTCGGATTAAAATTTTAGGGTGCTTAGAAAGATGTTCACTGTGTACCTTGATTTTGTTACTTCGGTAAATGACTTACACATTCTTCGAGTTGGAGCTGCATCTGCAGATTTCGTTCGTGCTCTGGAAATTTGGAAAAGGTCCTTTCGCGGTGTTACTTTGCTGTACGGAACGTAAAAATGAATGTTCGAAAGAAGAAATTCGGAGTCTATTATTTATTTGTGAGTAATTTGTGCAGAAAAGTAATTCATGGATCTGTCTTCGGCTGTGAAGAGAATCTATATTGAGAAAACTTCTTAATGCTTCGCTTGGAACATATTTGGGATAGACGCCGGATATTTTTAATGGCAGGAACCTAGGAAACTTGTTTTGCACTCTTTCGATTTTGTCTACGTCGGTCTCTCTCTCTCTCTCTCTCTCTCTCTCTCTCTCTCTCTCTCTCTCTCTCCACCTTTCTTTCTATCTCTTTTTCTTTCATTCCTTCTTCCCTTCTAGCCTTTCTTTTCTCGGGAGAACATGAAACTACGTCCTCACCTCTCCATACTCTGGTTAGAATGAGAAACATAGATGGCGCTCGTAACCGTTTAGAATATTAACATACACGAACTCATCTAAGCACATGGTACAGGAATGAAACGTATGGAAAGAAAGCTGAAAAATTAACGCCTGTCTACTTCATCTTGCACAAAGAGAGGTAATGCTTATACACTGCAGCTACGTTGTGTAAATATTTTTAAAACATAATCATTAAATTGATTTAATTACAGTTAGCTATGTAGTACTGGCAGTATTACATTATTAAGATGCAATTATTCTTTTAGTGTTTGGATGGCAGCGTAAATTTCCTGTCCGAGATCGTAATTTTTTCAACTTCTTACAGTGCAAGTACTATGAAAATAACCTAGGCCGTTTTAAAACCAGACTAAACTCAATCAAGTGAAAATAATTTAACCGAATTACATATCAGAAGTAAGGGGAAATTTTAAAATATTAGTTTTGTTACAATTAGGATTATAATTTGATGACGTTTCCCCCGTAAAGTTTGAACCCCCCCCCTCCCCGGAGTAATGTGGCTGAATTCAACACTGGCTGTGAATGTAATGGAATATAAAGAAAAGACAAGGGACTTAACGGAAGAAAGAACGATGAATAAAAAGAAGAAAGTTAATTTTCTTCAACAACTACAGCCAAACGAAACTTTAAGATCTTACATCCTTTAACAAACGTTTCCTATTGCTATTGTTGGATGCCAGAGCATTGTTACCCCTGACTACCTCCAGCCTCCAGCCCACATCTATATCTCACGTAGCTTCTTCATCTTTCAAAACTCATCCCCTACCCTCTTTGAGAAGCAGCACACTTTGCTTTTTCTTCATGAACTCCGACGTCAGAAGTTAGGAATTTTTAATTAGCTCGAGAATCGGAATGCTTTGAAGTTTAGAGTTACCTCTTTCTTCAGTCAGTGTTGCCAGTCATTGTTATGCAATGTGCCAAGAGGGTAGGTGTGCAAGTGGGGGTCGCCCAAACAATCGTGAATGGAGTTAAGCGCGAAAGTAAAATCCACGTCAAAGTTCATTCGCGGCTATTGTTTCGCGTTTAAGGATATCTCGGATGGCGTAGTGGTTAAGCCGTCGCCTTGTAGTCGAGACGTCTCTCGTTCGATATCCGCTGGAGACACATATTAGTTCGAATCCCACATTAAACTGTAGGCCCAGTCCCGATTAGCCTAAGTGAACTTAAAAGCAAAGCAATGAGATGGGGGTTTGGATTTATGACTTTAGTTTTTCCGGAGTTTTTTTACTGCTTTCACTTCAAAATTTGGATTTTCGCAAACTTTCGGGGATGGATTTAGTCCCATGAGGTCCCCTTTGTGTACGCCAATGAGCGGAAATGTAGATTAAATTGATTCTCAATGAGGTGAGTGAGGTACCGACGTCACGCTGTCGCCTCCAGTTGACCACACAGCTAAAGTGAAATTCTCGCCCCCTTCCCCCCCAGCGAACATGGTAAATAATCCTTAGGATTGGCAACACTGCCTTCAATCAGATCGGCCTGAGTTGAAACTTCACAACAATCGCTGTCCTCAACGAAGCGTGAGTCTGTTTATTAGAGACTCGCTTCCAACGGACTCGTTTAGGCTCGCTAATTATACACAAAAGTGGCGAAATGTAGTGCCAAGTTCTATTATTTAATTAGACACGAAGTCTGTGTAAGGAAGCGAGTTTATCAAAAGCGTCGCTGACTTTCAAGAAGTTGACTCTGTCTGTAGCGAAGAAGAAAAACTTCTGGAAGGGGGAACTTGCCTTGAAATTATACAACAAAGCGTACAGAATATTTAACTTCCCCATTCTTTGTTCAATTTTTTATCTACTTTTTGTAACAGCATTCTTTTGACTTGTATTTTCCCTTACATTGCTGGCACGTATCTATACTCTATCCAGGGAATCTTTGGAGGAAGGTCGCGCAGAAGGATAGTAAGGAGGTGGGCGGAGCGAAGCAGCATACGCTGATACAAGTAGCTGGGAGCTGCAGTCGCTTTTCTCCCTCCACGCAATCCCGTTCCCTCGCACGCGTTCATTGGAAGAGCCCTCTCGAGTGACTAAGCCGCGCGTCAGGCTAAGTTTGCAGCAGGTTTTATGTATCAATCCGCGCGGGAACTGAGCACAGAATCTTCCGTGCCAGTCTTGCCTCAACCGCCGAGCTGCTTACATCGCAGACACTGAGAAAATCCACAGTATTGCCAACCGCACAACACATCAAAACCCGCATGCATGTCAAGCGGAATATATTTGTGTTTCTTTTTGTCTCCTGAAACATAACATTTTAGAAGTACTTTCGGCGCATAAATTATTTTAAAAAATGTGTCATTACTTAATATAAATGCGAAATATCTTCGAAACATGAGAGTATTTTTCCCAGGGGGCAAACAAGTCACATTTCCCCCAAAAGAGTGTAGTTCCCTAATAACATTGCTTAAATTTGAATTTATTGTGTTAATGCAATAATTAACACATATTATTGTGGCTAAAATGAAATTATATGTGTGAAATACATAATTTTTGGTTGACTTTCATTTTCCAGGGAGGGAACGGCCCCCTTGCCCTCTCTTCCGGACGCCCATGAGCATGTGTGTATATTTCGAGCACGCAAAAATAAAAATAAACAAAGATATAAGTAAACAACGACAGGCCCTCTTGAATTTAATGACAAATTATTGTTTTTGGTTTATAAAAAAATACGTTTATGAAAACCTTTGTTACTGTAAGACACACGCACTTCAAGTTATACCAGCAAAAAAAAAGTATTATTTGTTATTGTGGATATATACAATCAGGTGCATTGTCTGCTGCTATTATTCTGGTTACAATTTATGAATCACTTCACTAAACCAGGATTCAAATCTTGGTCTGTCCATTTCTTGCTAATCATCCATCCCTTTCCTTGCACGGAACAGTAAATATATGCGCCTTCAACAAAGACGTCATTGCCGTCAGTGGGTGAAACAATAAGCCTCCCCCTTCCCCTCTCCCTTTCTCGTCGGTTTCTTCAGCCCTGGCGGTGGTTTTGCATGGTGATATATATATATATATAAAAAATCAATATAACGCCCACGCCCCTCCCAGAGTTAAAGCACGTCTGGTCCAAATAATAAACATGTTTCTTCTCACTGGGATATCTTTTAATACCGGGGACATTCTTTTGTAGTCAAACAACAAACAATCGTTTCCTCTTCCTAAACTCAAACCGCAAATCATTCAACACCAGGGATACAGTTCGTGCGCCCATTGACGGCAAATCACCTCACGCCCTGTTTTACTTTGATCTTGTTTCCGTAAGGAGGATTATGCATTTTAAACAACTTGCTTGATTTGAAAAGCTTTTCCCTTCGGATGAAGCCCACAATAACACTCGCTGAACAGGAGACCTTGCTTGATTCAGCCATTCTCGCCGCTGTATAGCACGATTATTAATCACAATAAACATAGGGTTAAAATAGTGGGATGTGCAACACTGGTATCACGGATTCCACGCGCTCTGCAACGTATTCAGTCTTGCTCGACTCGCACTTGGGCTTCAGGGATTCCTCAGCTCAATACAAACTCCAGTTGGCGAATCTGCGGATCCAAGTTCGTCTGCACAGTGATTGCAACCGATCAAGTCCACACCTGCTAATGGATGTATTATTTTGTCTGTATTTTACAAATTAAATAACTGTTTTCTTGCAAGTATGCAGTTGTGTCGGAATAGAACCCGTCTCAGTGGAACTATATTCTTGCGCGCACGTTTGGATCTACATATGCGAAAACCTGCTGCAAGGTTAACCTGACGCTTGGCTTACTTGCAGAGACTTGCTTTCGTTCGCTCGCTCCAAAGATTCCCGGGACAAAGTATAGAAGTGTATTTTGATGATATCCAAACCAACTGTGTCACATGTAATAATAATAATAATTCGAGCTGAGCCGATACCGTAATAATTAAAAGTCGTTCAAAATATTTATTAATGTTAATGTGTAAATATTACACTCTAATGATATACATGAATTTTTCAAGGTTTTTGATTTAAAATACAGTAAAATCTCGTTAATCCGGACACCGATAAGCGGACGTCGCTTAATCAGGACAGGCAAAAAAAACAAACAGAATGCAAGGTTTAAAATGTGGCTAGTTGTCAACAAGAGAACTTCCCAAAGAAAAGGCAGTCAGCCATTGATGAATTTATGTTCCCCGCAGACTTTGTACTGTACTGTATAGTGTATTTAGGCCTATACCCTTGAAATACGCCATAATAAACGTGTTTTGTTGCTATAAACGGAGTTTTAATGCACTTTCTACTGTTCTTTTAGGTTATTTCAGTTAATCCGGTCAACTTATCCACCATTAGTCCGGATTAACGAGGTTTTACTGTATTTAAGAATTACATCAGAATGTTCAATTAATAACATGTTACCACAAAATTCAAGTTTTTCGCACAAAAATTGTGCAAAATGGAAGTAACTTCGAATATTGAAAAATATCCTGGATAAATTAGACTCTGCGAAAATGTCGCACGTCACGTCATTTTTGTAGAGCCCGTCAAGAGCAGATGCCGAAAAATATCGGCCGAAATTGGTAGATAAATTCCAAGCGATACTTACCGATACCAATGCATCAGCCCATCCCTAATAATAATAGATAACATAAATTTAAAATTAATAGGTTAAAAATAATTATTAAAAGAATAATAAAATAATAATAAATCATAATAAAAAGAATATAAGTCCATTGATAGGAAAAGGTCTAAATAGGTGCCCCCCTTTTCGTTTTGTCATTTTCGGAGGAAAAAAATTAATATATCAAGCACCTACTTTAAAATGCATATCTATGAAATATATACTTAAATGTAATAGCATGCTAAAGTATCGAAGGTCTCTTTTTTTTTTAAAGCAAAATCAATTTTCATAAAATGGTAAAATTATGTATTTCAAAATTGTGGTCTAAATATGGGCTACTAGTGGCAATATCACAAAAAGCAATTACAATTTAAAAAGACAGTCTTTTATCGCTAAAACATTATAAAATTCATATTTATGAATAATCTGTTGTTTTGAAAATCACGCGGAATGGGAAAAATCGAAATTAAGAAAAACATCCAAATATTTGTTGAAAATGTGATCTCAACATTAGACCTCATGTCATAGCCCATATTTAGACCATCACGCTATTTTTCTTCTTCAATTTATTTTCGCTGTCTGTGGTACATATTTCGCAAACAAATCATGGCATTAAAAAATCCCACATTTGTTTTATTTACCGCTAATATCATAACCTATACGAAGCAGATGAGAATTCAGAAAACGCCGAGTTAAAACATACCTGCAAAACGTTTTTGGGAGGTCGCAATTCTATAACAGCGTCCAAGGCCGATACTAACCACCACTTTCTCTTGCGAATTGGCGCCGCAACCTTTGACCTTGGCAGATAACCAGTTCCAATAGCCTCTGCAAGGCTGCAGCACCCGGGAGCGCTGATAACTCCAAAACCCATATTTAATCCTTCGCCCATATTTAGACCTTCTCCTCTACAATTGCAAATTCCGTGGCGGAGTGGTTAGCACAGTGCGCTATGATGCCAGGGATCCAGGATTCGAATCCCGGCCTACTAGCAGTCATGGGTGTTCTTTGTGAGTAGCCGAAAGTGGTGGAAAAGCGAAGTAAAATAAACCAAATCAATCACTATTTGCAATTATTGCTGTTATTATTATCTCAACAGGTTACAAAATGATGCAACGATAGAGATATAACAGCACATATTCATTATCAAGCTTAGGCTTGCATAAAAGCAGCTGTCTCACGCAGTGGTGTGCCCAGGATTTGCGAAAGGGTGGGGTTACGTATACTTTAGACTTTTTTTAGGAATACTGGGCCAAAGGGGAAGGGGGAGCCCCAGCACACTCTTGGGAGATCATTGGCGTCGAAAGGGGGTTGGACCTGGTCCGTGAACCACTCCCCCTGGAAATTACCATCGTTCATTTCGAGTTAAGAGCTGAAATCTTGTTGTTTTTATAGTTTACAACAGAAACAGAATTATCTTAGTCGGAATTCTAACAGAATAACCCCTTGTAATCAAGGGGTCGCGGGTTCGATACCCGTTGGTGGCACATAGTTGTTCGGATCCCACTTTAAACTGTAGGTCCAGTCCCGATTAGCCTTACTGTGCATCAATCAACTTATTATATGAAATGTAGAAAAAATCATGGACATTTATGTGCTGGATATTCACTTATCTGGTGGATCCCATAGCAAAGTTTCCTCAGTTATATGATAATTATGATGATAATAATAACAATTATAATTTTGGAATAAAATTGGTTTATATTTATTAGTTTAAATATTTATTATTGTAAAATAGCCGTGGTAATAATAATAATAATTCTTATTGCTACTAATCAAGTTTTATCAATGGCCGAACCCCTTACAAAAATGTCTAGCGACGCCCATACATTTACCTTAATATGCATTTATTATTGTTATTATTGTTAGTAGTAGAAGTAGTAGTGTCTATTCATTTGTGGTTGGGGTTCCGGCTAATGGCCCGACCACCCCTACAAAAATTTCTGGCGACGTCTATTCAGACGAAGTAAGAGCGAAGAACAGAAGGCCCGACAATCTAGTCTCTGACGTCACATGAAATCCACCCCGCAATTGAAATAGCTGCAGAGCGGAGGAAAGGAATGGGTGGCAAGAAACAAATTGGCCGTCACGAAGTTCATTAATTGGGGCTCGTTCGCTGGGAGTTAAACAAAGGAACGGGAGAAAGCGGAACGGAAATGATTGCGCCAATAGGATCGAAGGGAATGATTTACAGGAAGTTCCTTTCCCCTCTCATCCTCATCGCATTTCCACCGGACAGCTTCTCTGCAAGAGACGTGGCGGCAAATAATTTCCTTCGGGAGAGCTCGAGGGTGCTTCTGTGGTCGTCTCTCTCTTTCCATTTTCCTCTCTTTATCTTTATTTTTCTCTTTACAGTTTCCCTTCTTATCTTTCCATTCCTCCCTCTTTTCTTTCCATTTTCTATTTTTGTTTCCATTTTCTCTCTTATTTCGCTCCTTCTTTCTATTTTTCTCTTGTTTTATTTCCATTTACTCTTCATTACATATTCTCCTTTTCTTTCTATTTTCTGTTTATAGCTTTCCATTCTCCTTTTCTTTCCTTTCTATTTTCTCTTATCATCTTTCCATTTTCTCTTTTTATCTTTGCATTTCCTCTCTTTTTATCTTTCCATTTCTCCTTTTTTCCATTTTCTCTATTTTTATCCTTCCATTTTCCTCTCATTCCTTTCCAGTTTCTACTTTTATCTTCTTATTCTCTTCCCCTGTATCTTTCTATCTTTTCTTGCTTTCCATATTCTATTTTTCATCTTTCCATTTGTCTCCCTGCATCCTTCCATTTCTCCCTTCGTGTACCTTCTGTATCCTTATTGTCATTTCTCTTCAAAGTTTTCAATTTTTCACTTTATTCTCAACTTTCTTTTATCTCGACAAACGTACAAGTCCATATCTTGCAGAGGATTCAAACCCGGGACGCTGACATCTGCACTGACTATTCTATTTACCCGTCGGTTGATCATTTGGCCGATACCAGAGAAGCAACTTTGGAAATTTCCTCTCCTTTCGATTCAAAATTCTTGAAAATTCTACTTAGAATTCCTTCTAGAGCATTCACATGAATCTTCGTGTTTAGATGTTCTCAATTTATTACTTTTCAACTTCCTTAGACGAATAAGCTTACTTGAAATTTTGTCTTAAGAGTAGTTTGGAAATTTTGTAAACTTTATTAACCTCTGCAGTACGTGAGGAAGATTAGTAACAAATCGACCTTATTTAAGTCACATGCAATAAATGCAAAAAGAAACTAACATTATAAATAATTCAGTGAATTTGAAATGACTGTCTAAAAAGACGGAGAGTTGTTGTATACATAAGTTCGAAACCATACTTTTCAATAACACCAGTTCAAAACGAAGACAATGTATCCCAAAATAATTGTAAGAACTGGAAAACCCGCAAATAATTCGCCGGGAAAACTAAATAAACCTAAATAATATTAAGTGCAGGGATATAAAATATATCAGAACAATACATAGCAGAATTCAGCAGGAAGAAAACAAAAATGGGAAAGAAATTGGTTCGAAACTGTACTAAAGGAATTGGGTGACATCTATCAGTTTGTTCGAGAACTAAAATTGCTTACTTTGCAATCCCATAACCAGGAGACACATTGTCTCCTCGATGTCGTTACGACGTCGGAGAGATTTCTCGTCCCAAATAGCTTTTTCGTCCGTGGCTAGTGATGGTCATTTTCCAGTGCTTTCTGGCTATCGGCCGCAGTGTGGCCACACACTGACGGAATTTTCCCCTTGACAAGTAGCCTGTTCGTTTCATTCAATCGACATCTAAAAGGAGACAACTTCAAATTTTCCGGGAATTTAGATACTACTTTTCATAAAATTTCCCCTTTCACCGAAAATTGGTCCTGGATTTCCCATAATGTAATTTAATATAATGAGCGATCCTACATGTATTTTTTAAAACATGAGAAAACTTGGTTTACCGGCGGTAAAGTGGGGTCTAGGCACGTATCCAAGGGGGGAGGCTTAGGGGGCTCCAGCCTTCGAAAGTTTTCACTTTACACTAGATAAAATTAGGTTTTTGGTTTCTTGTAGTGTAAAATAAAATAATGTGACGATAATTTAAGGAGATAAATAATTATCGAGGCAAGACGGAGATTGATTTGTAACCCTGTTATTGATAATAGCACATATCCAAGGTGGGGATCAGGGGGCTTGATCCCCCCTCCAAGGATTTTTTTCTGTTTACGCTACATAAAATTAGGTTTTTGGTTTATTGAATAATGTGATGATAATTTGAGAGAAGTGATTATCGAGACAAGACGAAGAATGTTATACAACCCTGTTATTGTTAATAGCACTTATCCAAGGTGGGGATCAGGGGGCTGGAGCTCCACAGGAAATTTTTCAGTGTACACTACATAGAATTAGGTTTTTGTCTTCATGAATAATGTGACGATAATTTAAGGAGAGAAATAATTATCAAGCTAAGACGGAGAATGTTCTATAACCCTGTTGTTGATAATATTGCACGTAAACTTTTCTTGCAAGAAATATTGCTAACAGCATGTGCAAGAGAAAAATCGACAGTCATGTACAATTTGCCGAATGAAACTTGTGTATCCCACTACATAAATATGTGTGTGTGTACAGTGGCAAATTGTCCAACATCATGTTTATTCTCCTTGTTTTGCGCAATGAGAAATTCAAAACTGAAACGAAACGCCAACAACCTGCTGGCAACTTCTGCACCAACATACGTAAAAATCCATTCCTTAAAAACAGGGCGGAAGAGAAAAATTAATGAAAATAGTCATGGAGAATTTGCTGAACCATTCTGTGTTAGTGTTACAAGTGTTACCGGCGTCATCTTTACTCTCACAGAGAAGTGACGTCATAAATGAGCATGTGCTCACTAAAACGATTGAATCTTTGTTGTTTTTTCTGTAAATTAACAGGCTGCTAAATTTCATCAGTAGAATTTTGTAAACTTTAGAGTAGCTGCTGACAGTGTAGGATTTCATTGTTTCAAAGCTGTATTTTCTACAAAACCTGCTCAATTTCAGTATACTTTGCAACACTGATTCAACCAACTCTGTGGCCGCCTCCAAAGCATGTTGGTCAGGGAGGATACATTCGGGTTTGGCAAGCGGCCCGCGGCTTTTTCATTGAAGCTGGATATTTTTTGTCACCCCCTCTCTCTCTCTCTCCCTCTCTCTCTAGGATGGAAAACCTTCTTCTTTAAGACTATCCATTTGTAACTTGATACAAACGATGATTGGATCATTCCCGCGTCATCATTTTCGTCGAAAAGAAATACGAGAGAACCGGAATCTGCTCCTGGAATTCCAGACCTTTCCGTCAGGAGCTTATACAGTTGCTTTTTTCTTTATTTTGTGAATGGGAGTTCCAATTGTCCAATATCCGTTTCGGACTCAACGGATAAATCGGATAGAACAGATTTGTAGAAAATCCGTACAATGAAATGCTAAATGACGAATAAAGAATATGTGGGTAGCCCGTAAAATGCACACATTTCAAATAATCCGAATATTCGGATAATCCGGACAATTCGGATATATCGATAATCCGTATACCCAGATATCAGAATATCCAATATCCGTATATTTGAAATCCGGATAAAATTTTATCCGAATTTGGCCATACCTATACTTTAGAGCCCGGTAGGAATTTTTGAAGCATGGTGCTGATCACATCACCACCACAAATAGTCGAGGGAGGTCGGGTATGTGCGAGACCTTACCTCCGCTCCCCCCATATGCCGCCAAGGCATTTTACCAAATGAAGGGGGTTGGGAAAATTTGTAGGGGTGTTAGGGGTGTGTGTATAAATCTCTGCCCACACAACTTCAGCTTTTCGCTCACGACCTCACCACCGAAAGTTCTCGGTATCGGTGAGGGTATCGGTATCGTTTCAGCACTAATTATAACCAGGGTTTCGGAGCGGAGCGGATCAACGCTCTGACTGTTGCCCACGCTCCGGAGCGAGATTCTAAGAAATGGTTCGCTCCGCTCCGGAGCGGAGCAATGTCTTAGCCCGCTCCGCTCCGGAGCGGAGCAGCGGAAATCGGAAAATTTCTCGCTCCGCTCCGGAGCGGAGCGCTACCTTGACACGCTCCGCTCCGGATCGGAGCAGAGGAAGTTGGAAAATTTCTCGATCCGCTCCGGAGCGAGGAGCGAAATTTTAGGAAACGGTTCACTCCACTCCGGAGCGGAGCGATACCTTGTGACGCTCCGCTCCGGAGCGAGGAGCGATATTCTAAGAACTTGCCCACTCCGCTCCGGAGCGACTCCGGAGCGCTCCGAGGTTGGATAATACGAGTGTATACAGAAAACTAACGATCAAAGGTTCCGAGTACATTAGTAAATTTTGTTTATGGAATTTGTACGGCATTTGAAAATCGCCCGTTATTGTTGTTATAAAACTGATTATTACTAAAGCTAACGCCACGGAAACAGTCCAGAAAAGATTACGTCACTCACCTACAGTGTTGCCAATAAGCAAGGAATAATCCTTACACAATACACCAGGGAAGGCACAATCAACCGCATACGTAACGCGCAATGTGTCAACTGTGAAGCGTAGAAGAAGTGTGGCAAACCTGGAGGGCCAGGGGTGTGGAGGATGCAAGGGGAAGCTTCGATCTTCACTGGACTGTTTTCGTGAAGAGAGCGATATTATTATTATTACATTTTCATTATCACTTTTACTACTCTACTACTTGTACTTCTGGGGACAATATATTTCAATAGCAGGTGTGCCACCTGTGGTTTTATAAGTTGAGAAAATGGAACCACTCTCTTATTTCCTGCCACCAGGGATCGCGACTGAAACTCATTTCGGTTCAACTTCTGGTTCGGGCTAAGCACTTCGGCATATCGGCTCGATGTTCCAGTCCACGTCGCGGGAGAAGTGAGTTATTCCGGAATATTGGTTCGAGTAACACAGGCGAAACTACTGCAGAAAATCCATTTGACCTTCTAGAAGGCTAGGATCGCGCAGAGGGAAGGCGAAGCAACTTGTACGGAGGAAGATAAAAGGCAGACAGGTGTTCATGCAAAACTCGCTGGTGCACGATTGCCATATCTAACTTTCTTTTACGCTGGTTATGTATGATACTTTGAATGTGGCGAAAGGGAAAAGTTGAAAGTAATTGGAAATTCAGGTTGCTAATTTTAACTTTTCGATTTTTGAATGTATGAAGTTGAAAATCGGAATCATGCTTATTAATGTTACCGTCGGCCAATAAGGAAACGTTTTAATTTGAAATAGCTACAGAGTTTTCATATCTAACTTTTTAAAAATCCTGACACTAGAAAGTTGAAAACTGGCTTAACCAAAAATGTAAGTTGCCACATATGGTTTAATTTTATGAAGGTTATAAAGTCGAAAATCGGAATGCTATTTGTATACAACCGAACAGGGGAATTTAAATAGTATGAAATACAGGGTTGTCATATCGATTCTTTTTCCCAATTTTAAGGGCAGGAAGTTGAAATAGGTATTTAATGGTTACATACGTATACTACTGCAAAAATTACAAAATGTCTGGTTGCCATATCTAACATTTCAAGTTTGTAAGTTGTAACCTGGAAATAGGCATGATGGTTATAAGAAAATTGCAAAAATTTTGGGAAAACGACGAATGGAATGTTGCTATATTTAACTTTCTGAGTCTAGAAAGCCAGAAAACGTATACGTATAAAATTAATATTTTTTTTGTATTGAGTACGTTGTACACAGCAAACTGAAAGCAAGTTTTCAGTAATGAACAATGTGTAGTCAGCAGATAAGTCAAAACAAGATGTATAAACCTTAATAACCGTGATAAACACAAAATGTAATATTATCTACTTGGATAGGGTCATGTCATGAATTTTATGGTTTCATTTTGAAAAACAGGGTTGCGAGCAATACGTGCCTTCCTCACTGATGTCATTTGATTTGATAGTTATTACTTAGCTTTGAATTTTGGCTAATCGCGACGATGATAATGAGAGAATTGATAAATGTGTACTGAAAAAAAAGTAGCGCGCTGTACCCCGATAACATAGTGGTAACAACGTCGCCTTGTAATGAAGGGGCACTGGGATCGATACCCGGTGGAGGGACATAGTGGCTCGAATCCCACTTTAGGTAGGATTTAAACTGTAGGTCTATTCTCGATAGCATATTGTTGAGTCTTAAATCCACCAAAAGTCCATAACAAAAGGCATTGTTTCAACGTATGTTGAATGTATAATTGCAGTGTATATTGTGATAAATGAATCCTTAAGCAAATATAAATTTGTAATTCTGTTTAACAATAAGAGACTTCACTTTCCTTTACATCTATTCACAAGAGCATAAAAATACAACTTGGAAATTCATTTCCAAATGAACAACCTCTTATGCATATCTTTTACGTATGTGTGTGTGTGTGTGTGTGTGTATGTGTTTTCTGAAATCTGGCAAAGTTCTAATAATGTATTCACTTCATAAATGTCTATTACATAACAAAAAGCATCATTGGGTATTCAATATCAGACGAATAACGAATTCCATGGGAATATTTCTGCGAGTTCGTGGATGTGAGTTCAGCTCTCAACGACAAATGGTGTTGGCAAACCCGCGTTAATATCATTGGTGTTTCCTTTGTGTTTGTTTCTCTATCACAGTATATTTCTTTTCCATAGTTTCGGTGTCCTATTTTTTTCCGACTTATCTAGGATTTGTTTAAAATTACGGATCATGAGAAATATACGATTAAAGGCAAGGCAAAGGTAATAGTCCGGAAAAGACAAATTGAAACTTATACTTAGTTGAAAGTTCAATTGGTCATTGTTGATTACAATCATAGAAATAACTTGATCGAAATACTTGGTTTTCTTTTACATACATTTTTGTAATTCCTTTTGTGCACCTTTCCATTCCTACTTGAACAGGTAGACTATAAATAAAAACTCGGCATGATTTCCTTCAATTCATTATTACAGTATAGATCTTCCATGATTCTCGTGGCTTATGATGCATAGAATTAACAATTACGGATTTTTCTTTGTTGTTCTTGTATATTGATTTAACAAATCTAGTCACCTTATAATTCCATTAACCGAGACTGGTTGGAATGATTTCTTCATTCGCATGGACGTCCGGAAGGGTGGGGCCACGCCACCCGGAAATGAAAGTCAATCAAAAAGTATATATTTCACGCATATAATTTCATTTCAGTCACAGTAATATATATTAATTATTGCAAGGGCGTTACAGGAACATGATAACTTCAAACTGTAGATTTTTTTTAAAGGGAGTAATACTATTTTGGGGAAATTCTGCCTCATTTTGCCCCCCTCCCTTGGAAAAATATCTTGCTTGTTCCTTCCTGGAAAAAATCATGAAGACGTCCATGTATCAGCGGCGTTAAAAGTTTCATTAAATGTCCATACACCACCGTTGACAAGCACACATAATATGCATGTAATGATACAAGAGAACACAGCTTTTAAAGGCTTCTTTATATGACAGTGAAGAGAAGAACAACACGCGCAAGTAATACTTTTAAAAGAGAACTATCTAGCCAGAATTGGTGTAGCATAATTCTAATACAACTGGCAACACTGGATCTGTCTGGCAAAGGCGATGTCTCTACCATGTACGGATAAGTCGAACGCAACGTACAGCGCAGCGAACGAGGTTCTCAACCCCGAAAGCACACATAAACAAGCTACTGTATGTTCCAGTTTCACCTTCCTCCCCTCTTGAAACGGGCACAAGACCAATGCGCTAGCCGATTGCACTGAGTCACCTGCAAGGAACACGGAATACGGCACAAAACCAAGCTGTCTGTTGTATGGGGGAGGTGGGTCGGACAAATCCGCAAAGCAGAAAAACTGATTGCTTGAAATTATTCGTAACCCATTCAACACATAACATTCAAACTCTTATATCTAAGAGTCACAATACAAAATAGTACATCTCAATACAGAAATACTATTTACGTAATTCATATTTCAACTTACATCAAACGAACAATTTACGTACTATAGCTCTCTCTCTCTCGCTCTCTCTCTCTCGCTCTCTCTCTCTCGCTCTCTCTCTCTCTCGATTGAGCCAAAACAACATTCTTGTATTGTTTTACCAATGTTTAATGTGCATGATTGATTGACTGATTTAGTTCATTTTACTTCTCTTCTTTGTCGCTTTTGGCTAATCGCGAAGATGGGTATGATCGATGTTATGATTAAATTAATGAACGATACACACAAAGATTGTACACTCGCCTCACTTAGTACTCCGGCAGTTTGTTTCTTTATACAGCATATTTGCAGAAGATACAATTCAACATACAAGTGTATAAAACAAACTTATTACTAACTTCGTTGACCCTGTACTAGCCCATGCCGGGTTTTGAACCACCCCACGGATCCCTGACGTCATAGGGTGCTGTGCTGTAGAGCGACCACAAACAAAAAAGCTTCAGCCAAAAGTCTCCGCGCACCTCCCCCTTCACCCGTTCGACTAGGGCCATAAGGAAGCATGATCCACTCTGTCCCTCCCCTCCAAGCGGGGGCGATCATACAGACAAACAACTAGAGTACGGGGAAACAGGACTGCAGGCTCTTTTCCATGTGGTTCCACTATAACCACTTCGTCACGGAAGTCGGCTTTAATGCGCACATTCCATTATTCATAGTTGCATTACAGCATTCGTGTAAAAAAAACTCCTAACCGGATCGGAGTGTGCTGTCAAAAGCCCCACGCTCCGGAGCGGAGTGCTGTTGTCTCACGCTCCGCTCCGGATCGGAGCGTGCGTCTAAAAAAAATGAACCACTCCGCTCCGGAGCGGAGTACTGCTGTATCAAGCTCCGCTCCGGATCGGAGCGTGTGTCCCAGAAAGCCGAACCACTCCGCTCCGGAGCGGAGTGCTGTTGTATCACGCTCCGCTCCGGATCGGAGCGTACGTCTCAAAAAGCTGAACCACTCCGCTCCGGAGCGGAGTGCTGTTATATCACGCTCCGCTCCGGATCGGAGCGTGCGACTCAAAAAGTCGAACCACTCCGCTCCGGAGCGGAGCGTGTCTCTCAAGAAGTCGAACCACTCCGCTCTGGATCGGAGTGCTGTCGTACCACGCTCCGCTCCGGAGCGAGGAGCGGAGTAGAAATGACGCTTCGAAGTCGCTCCGGAGCGCTCCTTTAGTACGCTCCGCACTCCGCTCCGAAACCCTGATTATAACTTTTCATTTCATAAGGTCTTTTCTATGAAACCTTAAAATTTGTCACATAAATTCTGAAGCACCCTGTATTTGACACTATTT
This sequence comes from Lepisma saccharinum, assembly GCF_977018435.1. Lineage (NCBI taxonomy): Eukaryota > Metazoa > Arthropoda > Insecta > Zygentoma > Lepismatidae > Lepisma > Lepisma saccharinum. The sequence goes on along the minus strand of NC_139238.1, from coordinate 89,084,505 downwards.
TCCCCCTCAGGTGTAAAACCTTTGCAAGAATCTATTCGCATGATAAATCTCTGGATCTGAAGCATAGAGTTTGGCCCGCGATTTCGCTTATTTGGGAATACCAGTTTCGGCTAGTAGATTGCATCTTGGTCCACTTCTTTTCTGTTTTTTTTTTTCACCAACCGAAAGTGAAAACAAACCGCGCAAATAAAAGCAGTCACTTTCTGTGGCGCGTTGGAAGCAGTCCACGTGGGCATCTCCTGTTTAGGCATTCCTCGTGGAGCAGGGTCTCCTCCCATGGAGCGTGGGGGCCAGAGCAACCTTGAACGCATCCAGCGACGCCTGGAGTTCCAACACCTTGCGCTCTCGTAATCTGCAAGCAGGTATACAGAAACGATACGAGCCACCACAACGATGCCTTCTTTATAACAAGGCCTGTACAGAGACTATCCGACGTCATCACTGGTAGCAGTGGCGGCGATTGGGTTCCAAAACTGGAGGGAGCAAGGTGCCAAAACTTGGGGGTATTTTTACATTTGTATATAAGGTTTAGCATAGTGCTGAGGGAAAAGTGGCGAAAAGTGGGGGGGGGGCGAGGTTGCCATTCTCGCCCCCCTAATTGCCGCCACTGACTGGTAGGTCTTGTATCGCGATATTAGCTAGTGATCAGAACGTTATATTTTAAAAGTAGCTTTGCTATAACTACTCTTGTGAGCTACTCGCTACTCTTGCACAAAAAACCAAACAACTATTCTTTGAGTTTTTGTTTTAAGGTCACTTTATGGACAGAATGGCTAATCGGGACAGGATCTACTGTATAAAGGGGTCCGAACCACTATGTACCTCCACCGAGTACTAAACAATATTAGAGGGAGATTATTTCCGTAACATGTTTGGCCGTTATGCATTTGAAGCTTCGGAACGAATCACAACTCTCGAAGCAGCCAATCAACCAAGAGAGCCGCTGACGTCATCTGAACCCAGAACCTATCGATAAGCCCTTTGCTCAGGCTCAGCACGCCCACTAAGCTCGCTAGACAGACTCGCTCAGTCTGGTGGAGATGTTCCGGAAGTAATTGGACTCTACATTCATTATAAATAATAATATTCAAAGATGCCTTCAAGAGTTGTACTTTTTGGATTTCGCGTGTCTGTGTGAGCGAGAGAGAGATTTGAATCCTGAAGTTGCCAGTTCTAAGTTTAACCAACTATATCAAGTATAGTAACGACTTGGAGGGGGGGGGGGAGTGGAGTCTTACCGTTACTTCACTCTCCAGTTCTGTCAAGCACGAAACCACCATTTTCTCGTGAGCTGTTCAAGCACTTGTCTGTGGTTCAAGGGTGACCAGACCAGACCACCAAAGACTGAATCAGCCGAAGAGAGAGACTGGACTGTGTTGAGTGAGGACCGACGTGATTGGGTACTTGCGATTGGACGAAGATTATCGTTACATTGTTGACAGTTGCGTGGTGGAGAGCACGCACCGCTGCCCACGCAATTTCCCTGATCGCCGAGCGTGGCCCGAAACAATGCTCAATCAAAAACCGTTATGCAGAGCGCAGATATTCAACCTTCCCAGCCAAAGCTTCTTTAGTCCACTTGCTCAAGGACTGAGTCTTTGGCTACAACTGTGGATTCGTCTTGGATGTGGTTTCAGGCAGGAGGGGATTTGCCACTAGGCTATCCTACTCTATAGCCTAGGGTGCCGCACAAAATTGAGACGCTGAAGAGACATAAGTGACAAAGATAATCGAATATTAAAATTTCTTATATTAGGGTCAGTGGCTTGTGGATTGGGTTCCAAACTGGGGGACAAGGACAGTTTATTTTCCTTTAGCACGGTGCGGGGGCAAAAGTGGCAAAAAGTAGAGGGGCAATTGCCTCCCACGCCACTAATCGCCGCCACTAAAGGGTTATTACCATGCCTGAAGCGGGTGCCTGAAGAGGATGGTGCTGCCGATGGTATTCGACGTCTTCCACATCAATGGCAGCGTGCTGTGGACAATGCGGGAGATTATTTCTAAGGTTTGTCACAATCAGACAAGTTTTTGTAAGATGTGCACATGTGTATGTCACAGGGTTGCTTGGGGTTTCTTTCATGATTCCTACCAACAAAATATCCATAATGGTGCTTCGCCCCTTGTGGGTACGTACTTAAATGTTATTTACCACGGCTACAGATATCTTAATCTCAGGGGGATAGGTTCTTTGTTTGAGAATTCCAAATAAGAAAGCGTTTTATAGCCAAGAGGATATAGTAAAATGCGGATCTATATTCTGAGAACTTAACAAAATACAGAGAAAATATATGTATTTGTGTAATCGAAAAGGCTTCTTCTTCTTTTAAATGGCTTCTTCTTCTTTTAAAAGGCTTCTTCTTTTCTTATGGAAACGGCTTCTTCTTCTTTTAAAAGGCTTCTTCTTCTTTTAAAAGGCTTCTTCTTCTTCTAAAAGGCTTCTTCTTCTTTTAATATGGAAAAAGCTTCTTCTTCTTCTTTTATTATGAAAACGGCTTCTTCTTCTTTTAATATGGAAATGGCTTCTTCTTCTTTTACTTTGAATTTCTTCTTCTTTTATTAAAGCGTAATCTTATTTATGTGCTCGCTTTCCCCCGCTTCTTTGTCAAACAATACAAGCTATACTTGTAGAAAGAGTAGGGTCGACTAAACTGACAATAGCGCCACCTCCTATTTGACGACCAAAGGGGAATAACCAGGATCGCTAATAACGAGCGCTTCCAATGGCCCAGTGCGACTAATAAAAAGCGCAACCGAAAAGTGCTTCGGGGCGTCTAATTTGACACAGCGCCACCGGGGAACGGACAAATGCAAAAGCTGACGATGTTCTCCTCGTCAGAGAATCAAAAAGAAATTGAGATGATATTTCTGAATTCATTTGCTCGCTTAAAGACTTTCCTAAACGTTTCGTATGCGGCCATATTCTTAATTCTTTTAAATTACTACATACATCATTCTATTTACTTCTTCTATAGTATTTAGACTCTTCTTTTATATATTTCTCAATTTACTATAATATCTATAATCGATCTTATCCGCTCCAAGTTTCCACAATTAACTCTGCTCTTCTTTATATGGCGTGCTGCCATCTGTCGTCGCTCTCGGGAAACCATTCATCCTTGCAACATTCATTGTGTCGTCTGAAACTGGCACGTGACACAATACCCCCCTCCTTGAGGATAAAAAATTTATATATATTGGAAAATTCATTTGTAAATTTATAAATTTTTTCCTCGTTCTAGGTGGCTTCTCTTACTGTTTCTATTCTTTATTAACTAAGCTCTTTTTTACCTCCTCCGTGCAGTTGTACCTCCGGATATTCTCCAGGTTCTCCCTTCTCTCTATCTTTGTTTCTGTATGCTTTACTACCGCTGTGTTCCGAAACAAATTAATGACTTCGTATGGACCTTCATATACGAAGAACAATTTCTTGATTGCTTTCTCTGATGCTTTGCTCATTGGGTGTGTTTTGCAAAATACTAAGTCTCCCCTTTTTAATTTTATTTTCGTACCATTCTCTGCTTTCTTGTCCATTTTCTTCATTCTCTTAATGTATATGTCTAGTAATACTTCCTTAGTCTCTTCTTTGGATATTACGTCCCTCGGCCAATCAAATTCCTTGAATATTCCGGGTTCTTCCATATATCCCAGAAACAATTCAGCTGCACTCTTCTTTGTTTCCTCAGATATAGAGTTATTTATCCATCTTATGGCTCTGTTAACTGCTGTAGACCACTTCGTATGATTGTCATGACATAACATTCTTAGAATTCTTACTATTTCCCCGTTATATCTCTCTATCGGGTTCGAACTTGGATGATACCTAGTAACGTTTATCATCTTAATTCCTTTAAACTTCATGTAATCCTTAAAGTATTCCGATACAAATTGTGTACCATTATCCGTTAGAATTTTTAATGGAACTCCATAGTGTTTGACAAATCCTTCTTCTAAATATTTTACTATTTCCTTTGCTGTAGCCTTCTTGAGGTTATAACATATTACAAACTTACTGCACACGTCGACGCATGTGAGAATATATGTAAATCCTCGCGATCTTGGGAGAGGTCCAATCAGATCAATAGATATCATATCTAGAGGATTTTTCGCAGTTACGTGTAACTCTTCTCTTTCCATTTTTAATTTTGAAGGTTTAGTTTTTATACATAACATACAGTTTCTTACATGATCCACCACGTCTCTCTTCATACATTTCCAGAAAAAAAATCTCCGGGCAAGTCTCAATGTTTTATCAATCCCGAAATGTCCAGACTTCTCATGCACTTCTGCGAGTACTTTTTTAATTAGTGCTCCAGGTACGCAGAGTTGCACTTGATTGGATTTCTCTATGCTTACTCTAAAAATCATTCCTTCCTTAATTACATATTTTCCTTCTATCTTCGCTCTTCTCATTTTCTTTTCGCTTTCATTTCTATCTCCATTCAAGACATTTAAGATGCCGCTTAATTCTTCGTCTTTCTTCATGTTTTCTATCCATTCCTGTCTGGATATGTTCCCGAGTTCTTCATCCATGATGGCATTTATGGATAATTTCAACACTTCCTCTGGTTCCTGCGTCATATGTAAAGGGGATCTACTTAAGGCATCTGCAATTTTATTGTCCTTTCCTTTAATATCCACTATTTCAAAACTGTATTCCTGGAGAAGTAATGCCCATCTTGTCAAGCGAGGATTCCATTGCCTAGCAGAGTTTAACCATATAAGACTCTTATGGTCACAAAGAATTTTAAATTTTCTTCCTTTCAAGTAAACCGCAAACTTTTCAATACCGAATATAATGGCCAAACATTCCAGTTCGCTAATGGTATACGCCCTTTCGAACGCCTTCAGTGCACAACTCGCATATTGAATTACAACATCTTCTCCATCCTCGGTTTTCTGGAAGAGATAGGCCCCTAGACCTATATTTGATGCGTCTGTTCCTATGATGAAAAGTCTTTTAAAATCTGGCTGGCCTATAGCTGGACTAGATGTCAGGTCTTCTTTTAATACATTAAAAGCCTTTTCCTCCTCTTGTGCCCATTTCCATCTCACATCCTTTCTCAAAAGATCGTATAAAGGCTTGGCTTTTGAAGCGAAATTCCTAATAAATTTGCTCCTCCAATTGCATATCCCTAGGAATCTTTGCAATTGTTTCCTGGTTGTAGGCTTTGGAAAACATTTTATAGCCTCATTTTTATCGCAGCAAAGTCTTACGTTTCCTCCAGATACTATATGCCCTAGGAACTTGATTTCTTTCTTGGCAAACGAACATTTCTCTAACTTAACGGTAAGTCCTGCTTCTTTCAATTTACATAAAACCCAGTCTATTTTGCTTATATGATGCATCCAGTCCTTTGAATGTATACACATATCATCTATGTATATTGCTAACCATGACTTTGTTTCCAGACCAAATATTCTGTTTAACGCTGTTGTAAACGCCGACACCGATGAATTTAGTCCGTAAGGTAATCTCCTAAATTGGAATAGCCTGGACCCATACCTAAATGCTGTGTATTTTCTAGACCTTTCTTCAATCTCCACCTGGAAGTATCCTAGCGTTAAATCAAAAGATGTGAAGTACTTACTTCCCGCAAATGAATGCAACAACTCATTAATTTTTTCTACTTGATTTCGTGGTAGTAATACATGCTTATTTAGCTCTCTCAGGTCCAAAACAGGTCTCACGCCTCCGTTTGGCTTATCCACTACGTGCATGGGGCTTATGTGAATACTATTCGAATCTTCTATGATATCCCAGTCCAGCCATTTCTGTAGTTCTTCTTCAACAGCTTTCCTCTTGGTAAACGGTATAGAATATTGCCTAGATACTATGGGCTGATTTGTGTCGACCTCTATTTCATATGAATACACATTCGTAAGTCCAGGTCGCTGGCTAAATAAATTCCTATGCTTGACAAGTACATCTCTCAATTCTCTTCTCTCCTTTTCAGAGATTTCTATGCATTCGCTCACTTTATCTTGTATTTCTTTAACGGACGCCACATATTCATTTTCTTTTTCCTTTATTTCTCTATGTTTATCTTCGTCGTATTCACTTTCTTTATACATAACGTCCCTTTTATTAACCACAAGACCTTGTTTTCGAACACACATTTCTTTTGTTGACTCGTCACACATTGTCTCCATAGGAATATCAAGTCTACACGACTCTTCCAATTCCACATTTAGCCTTCTCTCTTTGACGTGAATGTGCCCATCATACTTTTCTAGGAAAGACACTCCTAAAATAATCTCACACCGTAATCCTTTCACCACTAGGAAATTTACTGAGAAATTTTCACCTTGAATATTCATCATGATTTTTATCGATCCCTGTATCTTGTATTCGTCCTTGCCGGCTGCCATGACTAATCTAATCCTGTCTTTCTCGCATGTATCCAATCTAGCTTGCGGGTATTTCTCTCTTATTTTCTTCCAGCATTCGTAGCTCATGACTTCCACTACGCTTCCACAATCTACCAAACATTTAACTTCCAGTTCTATTATTTTAGCTTTAACATAAAACGTTCTCCCAGGTTTCAGTCTTCCAAAGTCTGGTTCTCCTACTAAACATAATTCTAGACTATCGCTGGGTTTCTCTATTGTTTCTCCCCTCATTTCATGTTCCTTTTCATTAGCTCTCACACCTGGGGATTGCTGCAAGAGCATTACATGTTTGACGCTCGATTACTTTGGGCGTTCTCCAAATGTTCTCCTCCGTGCGATCTTTCTTGGAACCTTCTTCCATCAGTACAATAGCTTCTTGTTAGTTCCATTGCCTCGTTTCTCTCTTCGTCCTGAGATATATTTCTTCTCTCAGTTTCATCATTGGATGCTCGTCCATTCTGCTGTCTTTCTTCTCTTTCCTCTCTCCATCTAGGACTTCCCCTTCTGCCATATCTTTGGAATCTATTTCTGCCTCTATATGTCCTATCATATCCCTGGTACCTTCCATCTCCAACAAACTCTTGATTCCTGACGTAATCGTTCCTATTTCTCAAGTTGGTTCCTCTTCCTCTATCCTGGTCCTGACTTCTCAAATCCAAATTTCTAACCTCGAGCTCTTGTCTTCGGAACTTTTGCCTGTTGCTATTATCTTCGTCATCATAACGTCTCTTTGAATATGGTCGACCATCCCTGTCATTCCTCTCTCTATCCCAAGAGTTTTGAGTTTTCTTCAACATATCTTCTGTCCTTAGGTATTCTATTAAGTCATCCACTTTCTTTATTTTCACCGCTGCTATGGCTCTTTGGATTCTTACTGGTAGCGTTTGGATTACTTGTTTCACTAATTCCTCTTCGCTGCATCCTTCTTTCAAATTCTTAAAGCTTCTCAAGGTTTCCCATGTACGTTCCTCCAGACTTTCAATTTTCGACCAGTCGATGTGTTTTCGTTTTAGGGCTTCCAATTGCCTTTCCTTGATGTCTTTGCTACAATAGTAATCTAAAAACTTTCTACTGAATTCTCGAAAGTCTTTGAATTTGTATTGGTTTAATTGGTACCACCCGGCTGCTGACTGTTCGAAACACGTGTCAATGAGACTAAGAGTCATGTGATCTGGGATTCTCATTAAACGTATGTTCGTGGTAAGCTCCTTCAGGAATTTCCTTGGGCATTTCTCTGATATATTTCCATTAAATTTAGGCATATGCTGTAATTCCTGTGGTCTAGGTATCCTTGATTTATATCTTTCACAGCCTTTGTATTCTTCTTCTAGCGTATCTAAAAATTTCTCATTGTTGCTACATTCTTCACTACTCTTCCACTTTCTCTTTCTCCTTTGGTGAGATATTTTCCCATAATCCTTTTTCCTTTCTTCTTCTGTTGTAGACTCATCGCTAGAGCTTTCTTCTTTTATCTCTTTCTTGATATAAGTCTCTTCCTCGCTGCATCGAAAACTGGATCTAGCGTTCCTTTCTCTTACTGATATATTCCCCAATCTTCTTTCCACTTCTTCCATTCTCTTCTCTGTCTTATCCATCCTGGATACTGTTCCGTTTAGTTTTCTATCCATTTCCTTTTCTCTCTTATCTGCTGCATTCATTTTGGTTCGATTTTCCACAATCTCCTTTTCTATACTCAGAGTTCTTTCTTGAACTTCTTGAAGTCCATGCGAGTTTTCTTCTCTGAGTTTTAGAACTTCCCTTTCGATTCTATTATTCACTTCCAAACTTCTATCTTCTATCAGGAGCTTAGCTTCCTCTATCTTGCTTTCGTTTTCTTCTATTCTTGAAACGGCTAATTCTATTTGAGATTTACTTTCAACCAGCTTTCTCTCCAAATTTTCATTTCTTTGTTTATTTTCCTCTCTGAGATTCGAAACCTCCTCTTCTATTCTTCTATTTGTATCTAAACTTGTACTCTCGATTAACAATGTTGTTTCTTCTATCTTTCTTTCCAACGACTTTCTATTTCCTTCACAGGTTGCATTCAATCTCAAGAACATCTCATGGGTTTCGGACCTCGAAGCTTCCAATTTCCTGCTGTTCTCGTCTATCTTTTCTTCGAACTTTCTTTCTAATTTTCTGCTACTCTCATCTATCTGCATCGATAACTTCTGGAACATTTCTATCATGTTCACCTCTTCTGTCTTCTTTGGTTTTTCCTTCATTTTCTCTTCTTCTTTTTCCCTTTTCTTCTCTTCTTTTTCATTTATCCTTTCTTCCTTGCAATTTTTGCATACGTAATCTCCTCTTTCACTTATTCCTATGTACTTTTCTCTTCTTATCTTCTCACATAGCCAATGTTTCATTTCTTTGCATGAGCTGCATAGGATGGTTTCTTCTTTATTTCCCTCTTTTCCACAACAGTTTAATATTTCCTTTCTGTCTTCCATTTCCTCCATTATAGTTTCTCTGTTCTCGCCTTCAATTTTATTTTCTTCCTCCATTTTGGCTTTCTCTCTCTTTGCTTTCTCAGTCACAATTCTGCTAGCCTCAACGTTGGTCGCCACTAATGCTTCGCCCCTTGTGGGTACGTACTTAAATGTTATTTACCACGGCTACAGATATCTTAATCTCAGGGGGATAGGTTCTTTGTTTGAGAATTCCAAATAAGAAAGCGTTTTATAGCCAAGAGGATATAGTAAAATGCGGATCTATATTCTGAGAACTTAACAAAATACAGAGAAAATATATGTATTTGTGTAATCGAAAAGGCTTCTTCTTCTTTTAAATGGCTTCTTCTTCTTTTAAAAGGCTTCTTCTTTTCTTATGGAAACGGCTTCTTCTTCTTTTAAAAGGCTTCTTCTTCTTTTAAAAGGCTTCTTCTTCTTCTAAAAGGCTTCTTCTTCTTTTAATATGGAAAAAGCTTCTTCTTCTTCTTTTATTATGAAAACGGCTTCTTCTTCTTTTAATATGGAAATGGCTTCTTCTTCTTTTACTTTGAATTTCTTCTTCTTTTATTAAAGCGTAATCTTATTTATGTGCTCGCTTTCCCCCCCGCTTCTTTGTCAAACAATACAAGCTATACTTGTAGAAAGAGTAGGGTCGACTAAACTGACAATAGCGCCACCTCCTATTTGACGACCAAAGGGGAATAACCAGGATCGCTAATAACGAGCGCTTCCAATGGCCCAGTGCGACTAATAAAAAGCGCAACCGAAAAGTGCTTCGGGGCGTCTAATTTGACACAGCGCCACCGGGGAACGGACAAATGCAAAAGCTGACGATGTTCTCCTCGTCAGAGAATCAAAAAGAAATTGAGATGATATTTCTGAATTCATTTGCTCGCTTAAAGACTTTCCTAAACGTTTCGTATGCGGCCATATTCTTAATTCTTTTAAATTACTACATACATCATTCTATTTACTTCTTCTATAGTATTTAGACTCTTCTTTTATATATTTCTCAATTTACTATAATATCTATAATCGATCTTATCCGCTCCAAGTTTCCACAATTAACTCTGCTCTTCTTTATATGGCGTGCTGCCATCTGTCGTCGCTCTCGGGAAACCATTCATCCTTGCAACATTCATTGTGTCGTCTGAAACTGGCACGTGACAATGGATACTCTTTCAGTTGTATATAACAAATTTTTAATGAATCATTCGATTGTCAAATTATTATTGGGTTGTCATGACTTACTCCCCAACCCTCGTATATGTGTGCAATGTATACGTTTATGGTAAGACCCATTTTCCAGGGGGGCGTGCCGCCTTGCACCCCCTCCTTCCGGACACCCATGGATTGGCCTATGATTTAAACTACTTCTTTCACGTACGGACAAAAATATTTGAGATTTAGATAAAATCACGTCGTCGTTCGTGGAGTTATCTGTTCTGATAAAAAATGAAGCATTGTGGAGTTGAAATCACTACCTCAACTTTCCAAGTGCTATGAACTATTCATACTCTATTTGTGGAAAGTAATCAAGACTGATTTGACTCATTGTTATATTTCAAGTCGATTTTCTGCTAGTTTTGATCAACGGTGACGGTGAGGTTGAATGGTAATTAGATGAACATCATGAAGAAACGAACACACACGCGCAAGGAGACACAAAACACCAAGAGGATTATCTTGACTGCGGTTACAGGCGCCAGAGATTCATTTGCCTACAAGAATACAGTTTCCATTGTGTACTATTCAGGAGGGAGGTTGACATTTCAGTGTGTTCGAAAAGGTCACACTTACAGCCCAAATGACCTGTAAATAAAAAAAAGGAATTACTGGATACGGTGATTAGGTCTGATGAATTCCTTGTGTCCAAATCGCTTTCTACACAAGGTAAGAGGGAAATCTCGAGTGAGAGAGAGAGAGAGAGGGCGTGAGGGAGATACGTGTTAGTCAAACTCGCCTAGGGCCTCCCCGATGGCGGAGTGGTAGCGTCGTCGCCTTGTAATCCCGGGTTCGATACCCGGTGGAGGCACAAGTGGTTCGGATCCCACTTTAAACTGTAGATGCAGCCCGATTAGCCTTACTGTGCATAAAGTGGACTTAAAACAACAAATCAAACAAACTCCCCTAATGCCTTACGTTTGTACTGCCCACCCTAATTTATCAATATAGAGCTTCTGTCCACCCGGTGGAAAAATTCTGGCGCCGCACCTTATCAAGGTGTCCCGGGTTCGATACCTGGTGGAGGCACATAGTGGTTCGGATCCCACTTTAAACTGTAGGTCTAGTTCCGATTAGCCTTTCTGTGCATAAAGTGGACTTAAAACAACAATTCAATCAAAATTACACAGTATGTCATTTTACCATCACTTACTATTATGTCATTTTAGGCGTACTATTTCAGTACTTGAAAAATTGCATCTTGCACTTCAAACGATTATTACTAGTTGTTCTTTGAGCATATATCATTCTAATTATTTTTATATTGTAGCTAAAGAATGTAACAATGGGTTACAATAAAATCAGCTTTCTAACCTGTAGTCTTGTCCTATTTTTAGGCGTTCTACAAAAAGTATGTCATTTTAGGCCAATTTCCCCTACTGTATTCTCGAAGTTTAATGAATAATTTTTTAATCGGATGTGTCTATATTTTAAAGTTTTACAGGTGTTATTAATACAGGGCATGCAATTATTGGAAGTAAAGTAGCATGATACAAAACTGTTAATAATAATAATAAGAAGAAGAATGTCGGCAGGGCCAAAACAAAGAATAGCCTAGGGGTCCAAATTTTATAGGCAGTTTGTGAAGTGAAAAAAATTTAGCTGGGGGGGGGGGATATTTAGTCGGGCTTGGGGTTTAGCTGGGGTGATGCTCCTGTGGTTTTTACATGGTGACAATGAAACAGCTGGCGGGATGGTAGCAAAAATTTTGCCAGCTTGGGGGATACCTTTTCCCGCATCCCCGTTCACTTCGAGCACTGGTTTTAGGGAAGAGAAACACTTGAAACGCGAATAAAAACGGGCGTCACCACTAGATGGCATGGGCGTCGTAAGAACTAGGAATGCATCCAAAAACGTATTTTGGGAGGGGGTAGAACCAAGTTACTAACAATTATTAATAATAATAACCCTGCCACTAAGTCCGCCATATTGAAAAATGGCGGATAAATTCAAGTTTTTACTAAATAAAGAACTAATTTACAATAGCTTGGTGTTACATATATATATTTATTTATTATAACACTAGTAATATCAATTACATCTTAAGTTTTCTGCATATTATTGAAACCGCATAATATCAATATTTCGCATGAGAATGGAATTGACTTGTAACAGAATGGGATTTGGCAAATGTGTTTCGTATGTAAGGTATGACAATATTCTGTAATATTTGTAGTCTCATCAGACAGGCTATTGTTTTCACGTGTCTCGTTCTGTTCACAAACTATTTCACATTGTCACTATTGTAATGCAAACCTGTAGGTAACACACCACATAAAACATATCTGAATCAAAGAGTTCGTCGTTTTCATCGTTGTCATGTTGGTCATCGACGTCTTCACCATTGTCTTCTCTGGAAACACTGAAAACAAGAATGATATACCTTGGCAAGGGACACATAAACTGAAACATCTTAAGCTTGCTTGCATTCAACTACTTTCTGTATTACTGTTTTTTGGTACACGAAGATCGGCCCGTTGTTGTTCCATTGGACATTTTACAGTGTGTTCATATGCAATGTAATTATTACAGTGGTGCATACCTGCTAGAATATAATAGAACTAAACGACGGAGTATATTTTCAACTGATTTTATTACTTTTTCTTTTCGATTTTCAAAACGCACTTTCATATACTTTCAGTCTCAACTCACATCGTATCAGAATGAATAAATCGCTTGCAACATGGGCGCCGACTTGTCAAAATTATTGGACGGGGAGGGGGGGGCTCTGATCACTGAAATAAATTAATGAATAGTAAGTTTTGGCCTCAGTGTTCGGAATCTCGTAAAAGCCCATGAATTCCTCAAAAATATTAAAATTTTCATTTACAGTTCGAATGCAAAATGTCAATTGTTCACGGATAAATATGTCACAAGTTTCGTCAACCATAATAGCAAAATATTCCCGACTTTTAATATCTGTACCACGGAGCGCAAAACAGATCTCCCCAGTGGCGGCGATTGGGTGCCAAAACTAGGGGGCAAGGTGCAAAAACTGGGGGGGGGGAGGATAGTTTACTTTCCCCTCGTAGATAAGGTTTAGCATAGTGCAGGCGCAAAAGTTCCAAAAAGTGGGGAGGGCAATCGCCCTCCACGCCCCCCCCCCCTAATCGCCGCCACTGGATCTCCCTAATATATCAATGACCTCGTTCTGAATGTCATGTGAGAGCCATTTGTAGCCCGAACGTCCCATCCTCTCTCCAAGTTCATGCACATCTTTTGAAACTCTTTTTAGTAAAAATGTTAACAATACTCATAGTTATATACTTTTATAGTAATAAGTCATGTGTTTTGCTGTCTCTGCTCATAGCCTCCCCCCAAAGTTGATGGTTTGGAGGTCTCAGCCCCCCCCCCCCCCCCAAAGTTGATAGTCTAGAACATTTCAAATGTGTATTTAAAGTTAAGTTCATGTGGAACAATTCATAGTAAACTTTACAAAAGAAGCAAAATAATAAATTAGATCCTCTTAAGCAAAATTATTTGGGGGGCTCTGCCCCCACATCGTTAACATTCGGGGGGGGCTCGAGCCCCCACCCCCCAAGCCCCATGGAGTCGGCGCCTATGGCTTGCAATATATGTTTATAAGCAAAAATTATAAATTTGGTGCGACTCTCACACAACGAAGAGTGCAATAAAATTCTAAATCTACTTATTTGTAATTTGGCAAATAACGGCGTGACCGCAGATAGTGTAAATAATATACGGTGAAAAGTATTACATTGCAGATGTAGCAAATATTTTGAAAAAACTCAGTCAGTAATTAAACTGTGAGAATTCTTAAAGTGTACAATGATGAAGCATTTTGTTTTCTTAAGCGCGGGAACTTTATTCTAAAACAAAACATAATAACAGGCAAATTATTGGGTGGGCTCGAGCCCCACAGGCTCATATAAGCCGGCGCCACTGGCCACTGACACGGAATTACAAGAGGAAACTGAATTTTTTTAAAAAAAAGTCCCCCACTTCCCTCTCAGTTAGGTCATGCAGACTATATTTAATCCTCTTTCGTGGGAATAGGAAAGAAAATGCAGCCAAGTCACTCGATTTCATCATTTCCAGTGGCCCACGTCAAGGAAAAGTGGGTGTCGTTTATTTTTGGAATGAAACAAGGAAGCAAACGTGTGATCTTGTCGCCAACACCAACTACATGCAAATGGCGCAATGCTTCTGGGATATGTACGTGCGGGGAAACCAGTTCCAGGCTTCTAATTTCTTCAGGATCTTACAAACCGTTGCTGCCGCTTAAAATTTCGTGGTCTGGAAGCCGGAAGGACGTCGGTTGGTGCAGTGGCGTGCCTAGGATGGGGTAGGGTTTTGGTGAGCGAGAGAACGTCATAACCTCCTCTCCCATATGACGCAGTATTCTTTTAAAAAATAACGTCAAAGTTAGGAAAAGATGAAAAAATGAGGGCTGACTACTATATACAGGGTGTATCATAAGTAATAGCGCAAACTGACACAGTTGAAAGTACACGATAATAGAAGCAAAAAAGTCTCAGTAAACATGGGTCCGCAAACGTTTCGAGATAATTGCAAATGTGTGGTTACAAGCCGCCACTGACTTCATTGTTTGTAAACGTCGTCCTAGTTGGTAAGCGATAAAATAAAGCAAATCAATCAATCACTCATCCTCGTTCGCTACTAGCCAAAAGTGGCAGAAAAGCGAAGTGAAATAAAGCAAATCAATCATTTCTATCCGTCTACGAAAGTGACAGATGTTTACTGACTGTTCGGACCCTCACGTCGCTCGGAGAATAGCAGCTGTCAACAGAGAAACCGAGATCACTTTGAACGTATTCTTCCATCCGGGTGTCACTTATCGCACCCAACTCAAACACCTTCTTGGCGCCGTATCTCTGGCGTCAGGCTAAATGTAGTGCAAAACCTAATGAGTAGGGAAAGGATTTTAAGGTGCAAAATTATGGTCGGGAAAGGGAAAAAAAGGTTCTGAAAATGTTTTCAAAAGGTGCAAAAAAAGATGCTGATAAAATACCATTATTCAGGTCTAAACCAGTTGCATTAACATTCCATATTCAACACTGTAGCAAATAATATAATTAGTAATTAGCTATAGGCTATAGCTATGTATAATTTATATTGTGCCATTTTAAAGCTCTCGTTCTGCTCTACAAAATTAGACTATAGGATTTTCTGTAGCTGCTCAAGAAGAGTGAAAATCATTTATTTTTCTGTCCAATTTTTTTTTTAACAAAACGAAAGGAAAGGAAGGAAAAGATGCTGAAGCATCAAACAGCGTTTAAAAAGGGATAAATGTGCAAATCTCACGAGAAGGTGCAACAAAATGTGTTCATTTTACTTGATTTCATGTCCTAAAATACGTATCTCAAACGATCGGTAGAAAACAACTATATTTTCGGAAAGGTGCTGCACCTTAAAATCTGTTCCCTACTAATGAGCCTAACCTAACCACGAAAACATTCCGTGCTTATACAGAAGATGAAATACGGCTCTTGACCAAGGAGGTGTTTGAGTTGGGTGCGATGAGTCATACCCCCTTACACCCTAGGGACTATTGTTATTTCCATGTGAGTGCACCCGATCATGGAAACCTACAACAACGACTGAGTGTTCGTCGTGCTGACCACACGTCACCCCGTAACTGGTTGGATGATCTCCCACCTCGGCAGGCAGTCGGTACGTAGGCCCTGGCCCTCGCAAGCTGTTGCGCGGGCCACGGGTTTAAATGTAAGCGCAGAGAAGTGACGTAGACTTCCACCATGACTGCACAAATCCAAGTAAGATGATCGATCACCGATGCGGGTACATTGGACACTCTAGATCGCAAACGCACCCATAGGCGGCCGACGCCCTTCAAAGTCGTCAAACATGGGCAGACCTCGACTGCACCTACTCGCAGAGTACAGACGAAACTCATCTGTTGCTCCGCGTGACGTGGAATTACGGGAAACCATGGCATGTCGTTACTGGTGGAATCATCACGAGGAAGTGGAAACGTGGCAACGCTGCATCTTCACATGTCCACCAGCGATGCAAACCCTAGCATTATGATGCTAAACCTAGCTCAATATCAGCTTCGTTGGCACATAACACCCTGTGTTTCTGTAATAGTAAAATCTAGCATAATTTGCAAACTTCTTCTCTGGAAGGTAAACATTCATTTCAAAGAATATTTCCAGGAATTAAATTTAAGATTATATCTTATTTCCGGTCCAATCACATCCTCTTCTCTTCATCTTTTTTTATTCTCCCCAGTTTACCTCGCGGGGAACATTTCATGGCAAGAAATCGGTAGAAAGTTGTGGGGCACAAATAAAACAAATGTTCCGCTTTGTAGTCGACGAATCATCTCAAACATTCTCTACTTCAATGTCGAACTCATCTCGGAAAGTAGATGCATAACTAAAAATTACAATCATCCTGAAAATAATTAAAACAACTTTTACTAATTATCAATAATAGTAATCATTCGTTATTATTAGGGAAAGGATTTTAAGGTGCAAAATTATGATCGGGAAAGGGGGAAAGGGGAAAAAAAGTTCTGAAAATGTTTTATATGAATGTGCTGATAAAATGCCTTTATTCAATGCTCTCTGTCTCTTCTGTATATAATGCGCGCGGACCGCGTAGAGAACGGTGGTTCTGCCGAATAGGTTTTGTTGAAGTTTGTGTTTTCTCTCGCGGGTTTTGATACATTATCTTGGGAATTATTGGGGCAGCAATGATTATATTACACCCTTTTATAGCTCTCGTTCTGCTCTACAAAATGAGACTATAAGGTTTTATGTAGCTGCTCAAGAAGAGTGAAAATCATTTATTTTTGTCCATTTTTTTAAAACAAAACATGAAAGAAAAGGAAGTAAAAAGGTTATAAAGCATCAAAGATGGGTAAAAAGGAAATAAATGTGCTAATCTCAGGAAAAGGTGCAACAAAGTGTGTTCATTTTACTTGATTCCATGCCCTAAAAAACATATCTCAAATGATCGGTATCAAAACAGCTATATTTTTGGAAAGGTGCTGCACATTAAAAGCCATTTCCTAGTTATTCTTATTGTAGATCATAGCACAATTTATCAGCATTTAGCATAATTTGACACTTCAAACAACACTTTTTTTCTTATCGGGAGGTTGACAACACTGATGTCCACCTCCGCTGCTACATCCAACACAACAAATGAACTTGATGAAGCACGTGGGTCGCCGCCGCTTTCCTTGTTGGCGAAAATCTACTTTCTCCTTCGGTGCATTGAATGGAGGGAAGTGTCTGTTCCTTGAGAACCACGTTACGTTCACTGATACAGCGAAAGTTAACCACAGGATACGCGGTGCGACCTGGGAGCATGAAGCAATTTGAACTGGGGCGGAGCGCAGCATGTAGAGTCGATAATTTTTCCAGCCTTGCGTAACTTGCCATTTTGCTACAATATCGCCCGTTTAACGATGCTACACGGTCTCCCGCCGTGATAAAAATGAAAATTATATGATACATATTCTACTGTTATTAAATGTAAAAGCAAATTACTAAATATTTAAAAATACATTAGGCCTATTATTAAATAAATATAAAGGAATTAATTTGATACTAGTTTAATATATTAGATATTTATTCACTAACTGGTTAAAGATATCAATAAATTTAAAAAATAATTGAAATAGTTTTATTATGTAAGTTTTTTGCTTTGTATTAATATAAATCAATTGAATTTCATAGCTATATTGGTCTTGCATTACTTTTATTGTGCATATATTGCTATTGGTGTAGCTCTGTTAATGATCTTTTCAAACACAGAAGGCATTCAACGCTCACAACCACACTACTTTGTGTGTGCTTTCGATATTATCCTTAGTGAAGTATATTTGAAGTCAAAATAAATTAATTTGATTGATTGATTGAGTTGGTGCTTTGTCCACTTTATGAACAGAAAGGCTAATCGGGACTGGACCTAAGGTTCAAAGTGGGATCCGAACAACTATGTGCCTCCACCGGGTATCGAACCCGGGATTACAAGACGACGACGCTACCAGTCCGCCATCGGAGAGGCCTCAAAATCAATTTAGTATGTTTTGTTGTTATAATAAAAACTCTCACCCCGGAAAGTTTTGGTGGCGTGATTTTTGAGGCCAAATGATTTTTGTTGGTGGTGGGGAACAGTCCCTCCAGGACTTCTCACCCTGCATAAAGTTTTCACAAAGGCCCAAATTAGGGTCATTTTTGGCTCTAAGTTTACCCTCTAAATACGAACTTACACCCCTCCCCAGATAGAAAAGTTTGGATAAACTCCTGGCCAACTCGTCTTTGGTTCCAGCTGTCCCAGGTTCGATTCCCGGTGGTGATTCTCTGTGATGACCCCGCAACGTGAAGAGAATTGAGGAACTACATGAGTAGAAAAATTAGCCGACTCCGGTCTCGAAAGCCAGAAAATAGCGGGCTCGATGTGCTGACCACGCATCACCCAATGAAAAAGCCACACACACATGCCAAAAATAATACAGGGTTTCGTGTGTATCATTTCAAAAGTGAAATTTTATCTGAGAGCTCACACAACATATAAGCATTTTATGACTAAATTTCCCTCACACTTCGAAATATTTTTCTTGAATGGAATAAATAACTATGCCTTGCAGTTCACAAACTGTATGAAGTGAAAAAGAAACAAACTGTATGAAGTGAAAAAGAAACAAGAAAGAACAACAACAACAACATTTGCACTGAGCACCCACTTATCTGGTGGATCGGATAAAATTCTGAAGCTCACTTGTTCGAAGTCCATACTTTATGCGTAGGTAGGTTAATCGAGAATGGACTGGACATCATTATTTACACGCTTTAATTTACCTATTACATTTTGACACTGTGGCCAGTTCTGATTGTCGCTCTCCTCTAACTTTCATTTAATTCCAGAAATGTAACCAACTCACGTCCTACATGCAGAGACCTAATTTTCACAATCGCTTTAACACCGAAAAACGTAAATCATTGCTCGAAGTTGCTTATAAATACATACAATTACATGCTAAACATATTTGCCAATCATACTAAGTCACGAAATAATGTAAATTTAGTATTTTTCGTGATTTTCTTCTTTGTCGCGAATTTCAGCACATTTTAAATGTGGGGAAAATATCACGAAAATCATAATCTTTGAGTTAAATTTGTTTGGTATATCCTTCTGGCAAGAGTGGTATCACAATAATTGATATACATACAGACAGACATGTGCAGTAGGATCCATGAGTATGACCGTGCAAATTGTTCATGACTATTTTGATTAATTTTTCTCTTGCATCCTGGGTGTTTTTAAGCGATGGATTTTTACGAATGCTGGTGCAGATGTTGTCAACCTTGTTTTGAGTTTTCTTTTAATTCTTGAAGCTCTTATTGGGTCAAATGAAGTGCACGAATATGGTGATGGATAATTTGCACGGTAATGCTCATGGATCGCACTGTACATTGCAAATCCTTATTTCGGTGATACTTTCCCTACCCGAAAAGAAATCCTGTAAAAGCCCCTGTAATGTGAATATAATACATGCATAACTTATCTACTTTTTTTACACTTAGGTTGCACCTCATTGTTGAAATCACATGCTTCACTTCATACGAGTTCATTTCTACCTGACAAAAGGCCAAAAGAATTGACATTCGGATCTTTAGAGCAACTCTACGTGCAATGCTAATGAAATGACTTGTTTCTTGTGTAAACCACGGATGACATAATAGAAGTCTTGCTTAAGTCGAGAGAAAGTTGCAGTAGAATTAGGGAAAAGTAGATTAACTAGAAAAACAAACGGTGTACAACCATGTTCTAGGTTCATAGTAGATTTCCTTGGCCTCCGCGCAAGTTGAAACAACGGGGGGCAGGGGGTAATGTCCTCTTCCAGCTTTGAAACATAGAAGACTGGACAAATTTTCTCTACGGAGAACATAATTTCTGGGGTTGCGATCTATGTTTCGAAAAATGTAATAAAAGGACTAGCCTACTTGAATTGCTCAACTTGACAGTAATTAACTGCTCGTTTTGTCTTGAATGGATGATTTTATTTATTTTACTTAGCGTTTCAGCCACTTTTTGGCTATTTGCGAAGATGAGAATGAGTGATGATAAGTCAAGAAAATAAAAGGGGGGAACCCCCGAAGTAGGCCGCCTCCACCCGCATACATTCGAGGGTATGCGCTTTGGTCCTGGTGCGTTATGATAAACCAGGACATCTTATGCTCCGAATATTGGTTCCCCATTTTACTTTGCAAATGTATTTATTATTTCCAAAGAAAGAAAAAAAGATTTTTTTTACATGCATACATACAATTATATGTTTGATCCCTTGATTGTTCCGATGCTCCGGTACAATTTCAGTTAACATTTTGTCTTAAGTTTTACATTTAATGCATTGGATTGAATTGATTTCGTGTTTTAAGTCCACTTTATGCACAGTAAGGCTAATCCGGACTGGACCTACAGTTTAAAGTGGAATTCGAACCACTATGTGCCTCCACCGGGAATCGAACCCGGGACCCTTTGATTACAAGGCGACGACACTACCACTGCACCATCGGGGATACCTTACATTTAATGCGTGCGCTGTTGTAATTACATAATGCGATTTGTTGGTTGGTTGGTTGATTTGGTGTTTAAGTCCACTTTATGCACAGTAAGGCTAATCGGGACTGGACCTGCAGTTTAAAGTGGGATCCGAACCACTTGTGCTTCGACCGGGTATCGAACCCGGGACCCCTTGATTACAAGGCGATCATGCTACCACTGCGCCATCGGGGATACCTTACATTTAATGCGTGCGCTGTTGTAATTACATAATGCGATTTGTTGGTTGGTTGGTTGATTTGGTGTTTAAGTCCACTTTATGCACAGTAAGGCTAATCGGGACTGGACCTGCAGTTTAAAGTGGGATCCGAACCACTTGTGCTTCCACCGGGTATCGAACCCGGGACCCCTTGATTACAAGGCGATCATGCTACCACTGCGCCATCGGGGAGGCCTAATGCGATTTGTATATATATATATATATATATATATATATTGGGTTGGCAACTAAGTTCCCGCCGTTTTTTTTAATTGGAAAAATATATATGACATTAAATACGTTTGGCACGAAGGTGTACATCATGCGAAAGAGAATATACCTACCTACATTTATGTTTCTTTGTTACTAAGACACATTTTCTTGTTATTTACAGATCATTAAAATGGAATGTCAAGTTGAGAAGAATGAGCATTTTCGACACCTCCTCCTTTTTGCCTTTAATCAAGGTTCTAAGGCCGCAGAAGCTGTTCGCAAAATTTGTGCTGTGTATGGAGTGGGTGCTATAGCTGAAAGAACCGACCGTGATTGGTATGCAAAGTTCAAAAAACGAAATTTTGACCTCAAAGATGCATCTCGTTCTGGCCGTCCAGTTGAGTTCGATGAAGAGCGATTGAACCACCTGTTGCATGAAAATCCACGTCAAACAACAAGGGAACTGGCAGAGACAATGGGTTGCTCCCACACTACTGTAGAGAAGCATCTTCACTCGATGGGAAAGGTTCAGAAGTGTGGAGCATGGGTGCCTCACACTTTAAGTGTCACCAACAAAAATCAACGAGCCACAATCTCCGCTGGTTTGCTTGCTCGGCACCGTGCAACCCATGGACACAAGGAACGATTTCTTCACCGAATCGTTACTGGCGATGAAAAATGGTGCCTTTACATGAATATGAAGCGGCGTAAGGAATGGCTGAGCCCCGGGAAACAAGCGACCCCACGCACGAAACAGGAACTTAATCCACGTAAAACGATGTTGTGCGTATGGTGGGACTGGGAAGGGATTCTCCATTTCCAATTGCTTGAAAGGAACCAAACGATTAACGCGGAACTCTATGTGCAACAAATGGAACGACTCAACACGGCTATGCAAGAGAAAAGACCGAATCGGCAGCATGGTGTTCTTTTGCTGCAAGACAACGCCTGCCCTCATATCGCCAATATGACAAAGGATGCCATTCAAGCTCATGGTTGGGAAGTGCTGCCACACCCACCATACTCTCCAGATTTGGAACCAACGGATTATCACCTCTTTCGATCTCTTTCAAATGCTATGCGGGGAGTTTCGTTCAATACTGATGCAGAATTGAGAGCTTGGTTGGATGACTTTTTCGAGTCTAAACCACGTGATTTCTACCGACGAGGTATTGAAAACCTTGTTGAACTTTGGCAAAACGTTGTAAACAACACAGGAGAATACATTATTGATTAACTACTTGTATCTGTTTATTGAAAACTAACCTTTCAACACCTTCCTTAAAAAACGGCGGGAACTTAGTTGCCAACCCAATACATCCTGTCCTTTTCTTCTCTCTTTCTCTCTCTTTCCCTCACTTCTCTTTTCCTTCACTTTCACATTCTCTCTCCTCTCTCTCCTCTTCTATCCGAAAGAAGAAGAGACTGAAAGAAAGAAGCCTTTCTCTTCCTTTTCCCTTTCCTCTCTCTCTTCCTATAGAAGAAGGGGGAAAAGGAGGAGAAGAAGAAGAAGAGGAAGTGTGAGAGAGAGAGAATGAGAGTGTGTGTGTAATTCTCTCTCTATCTCTCTCTCTCTCTCCCCCGGTGGTTAACCCCCCCCCCCTCGGAGAGGAAGAAGATGAGCCTCCACCGGGTATCGAACCTGGTGGTGGTAGTGGCAGGGGGGACGCCTCTTTCTTCCTTCTTCCTCGCCCCACTTCTCTTCCCCCCCCAAAAAGAAACTACCCCTTACACCCCGAGAGAAAGAGAGAGAGGGGAGAGGGAGGGAGGAAAATAAATAGGGAAAGAGAAGAATAAAAAGAATGAGAGAGAGAGAGAGAGAGATAGGAAAAGAAAGAAGGAAAGAGAGAAAGAGGACTTTATTATATCCCCTCTCTCTCTCTCGCTGACCTCCTCGAGGCACTCTCTCTCTCTCCCTCTCTCGTCTCCAGGAAAGAAGGAAGTCGTCGACCGGAGGAAACAGGAATTGGAAGAAGAAAGAAAAAGTGCAGAAAGAGAGAGAGAGAGAGTATAGAAACTTTCTCCTCATTACTTCTCCTATCCACTTCTGTCCTCTATTTTCTTCCCCCCTTTACTTTTCCTCTTCTTTCTTTCTTTCTCTCTCTCTCTCTCTCTCATTTTGTGTGCGTGGGTGGGTGTGGGTGGGTGTGCGTATATAGAGAGAAAAGGAGAGAAACTTCTCTTTCTCAATGTAGGGGAAGAGGAAAGGGAAAGAGAGTAAACTCATCTTTCCTCTCCACATGCCCTGCCACCTAACATATATATATATATATATATATATATATATATATATATATCATACAGAACTCAATAGTATATAATATTAATAATGGTGTAGAATATCTATATAATACAGCAATGTAGTAGAATAGTTATTTGTAATGAGGATAAAATACATTACAGTAAGCACTGGTAGCTATGACGCTTGACAGTGGGTGATACTTTTATTAGATTAATTAATTAATTAACTTAACATGTTTTTTTTCAACATAGCCTACATATATGTACTGTGTATATATCCATACAATTTTGTTTATAATGTGGTTGTTCCGGTTCTCCGGTACAGTTTCTGTTGATGATACTGTAGTGATGTTAGTTAATTAATTACTGAAATGAGTGATGATGAGATGAAATAGATGAAGGGAGAATCACAAACACATGATGACAGCACACAAGTCCTATAGAGGATTATGGGGCATGGGTCCAGACGCCAGAGCCTCGTTAGTCAGAAAAATGCAGTGCAGGGTGTACTACGAGTACATGGAAGGGAGGTTGACATTTGAGTGTGTTGTGAAAGGGTCACTCCTTTCTGTTTTATCAGGACCAATATCCAGGGTGGGCAATCTTTAGGCGAAAGAGGACTTCCCAATCGGATCTAGAAATAAGTTTATCGTATTTTACGTTTCTCTGGAACATTGTTAGGTGGGGTTGCTGGCGGTTCACTAGCCCCCAAAATACTAGGTTGTTCGGAAAAAAGCACTCAAGTCAAAAAATGCAATTCTACAGGAGAGATTTTTGTGTTTTTTTCTTTTAATAGTGCACATTACAGACAAGATATGCATGCTGGATCATCACTTGTTAGAATCTATGGAGATGCTCAATATATAATTATGCTTATAATATTTTCCCTAAATGATTCAGTGTGACTTATGAAAGCAACTGAGATGGGTCTGTGTGCCTTTTCCACAACACCCATGTTTCAGAGGAAATTTCACTTTGATATTGAAAAATCTACAAATTATACATTTAGAACAGTTTCGTCTTTAGATATTGTACAGTGGGATGTACAAGTATTGCCCATTACTATTTTCATGATTTTTTCTTGCCTCGTATGTCTCTTTAATAAATGCCGGCCCCCGTGGCTGAGTGGTTAGCACATCGCGCTGCGACGCCAGGGGTCCTGGGTTCGAATCCAGGGCTGGGCATGGATGTTTGTGAGTGTCCATTCATCAATCATCATATCATCACTCATCCCCATCTTCGCAAATTAGCCAAAGGTTGCACAAAAAGCGAAGTAAAATAAAACAAATCAAATAAAAATAAATAAAATAAAATATCTTAGATAAATATATTTTTAAGTGGGTTGGTGCAGAAGCTGTCAGCAGATTGTTTTGAGTTTTGTTTCAATTCTTGAAGCTCTCATTGCATAAAACAAAGAGCCTTAAAGTGGTGATGGACAATTTGCTTGGCAATACTAATGCATCGCACTGTACATTGTTGGAATGTACACTAAAAGTTATACTGTGTCCCTTGCAAGTATTAAAAAAAAATCCTGTTTGTAAAAATTGGTTTCTATAAAAATTGACCCGTGAATTTAATACATTGTGGTGCAATACAATAAAATAACATACAGCGTATAAGCCACCTCAACCACATCAGCATATCTACAAGCCCTGACGTTTCCCAAAGAAAGAAAGATAAGATTGTAGCATAGCCTCATTTTACACAATGTTCATCGTGGAATGTGCATTCCAGAAGATTATAATCGAAAGGAATTCAATTAGGGCTAATTGTTTTCATAATTACTGGACTTGACATCAGCTGTTTTCAGCACAAGAAGAAATTCTTTATTTCTCTCTGGAAGAACAAACACTGGGAAGCAACCAGCAGCCAGTGGCGGTCCAAGGAAATATCACAAGGGGCGGTGGATTCTTTTCTTAAGTGGTTGACGCTCCATTGACGTAGCAGACAGGGATAACCGGGGCGGGGCTCACCGAAATTTTGCCAAGTTATCTCAAAATATTGATCAGTACATTGAAGATGTTTGCAAAATATAGTACTGATCTTAAAACTCAAGCTTGCATTATTTGGGCTAAAATTTCAGCTGCACCCTGTCACAGTTATCTCTGGAGCAAGGCCACGCGTAGTGGCAGAGAAGGGGGGATATCGAGTGAGCAGAGCGGATGCACGTTGCTGGGAAGGCTGGTAACTTCAGTCGCTTCTACCCCTCCACGCAATTCCGTTCCCTCTCACGTGTTCATTGGTGCAGCCGTCTCGCGTCACTACTTGCGCAGACTTGTTTTCATACTCCAGAAATAGATGAGACAGAGTACATGAACCAACCACCAATAGGGCCTCCCCGATGGCGCAGTGGTAGCGTCGCTGCCTTGTAATCAAGGGGTCCCGGATTTGATACCCGGTGGAGGCACAAGTGGTTCGGATTCCACTTTAAACTGTAGGTCCAGTCCCGATTAGCCTTACTGTGCATAAAGTGGACTTAAAACACCAAATCAATCAATCAACCAACCACCAATAGAGAAACTTACAATGTTGAACAGCTAAAAATTGCAATTGAAATATATTCATGGCATTATCTTAGTTATTTCAGTGCCATTTTTACTTTTGAACTCAGATTTTTTAAATTATAAAATGTTGCCCCCCAGAAAAGATACCCTGTGGCTACACCCCTGCCAACCTCCGTGGCGGAGTGTTTAGCATGCGTGGTCTATTTTTATTAATTTACCATTGAAACTAGAAAGGATAACCCCCTTACCAGCCATTCCGGGACACTGCTACCAGTTTTATTTTGCCTATGAGTGAAATATAATTATGGCCATTGTTCACTATATTCATCATAACGACTCAAAAATCAATCTCGCCACAAAAAGAAACTGCAGAATTCAAGAAAGTGTGTATTGCCATTAGTAAAGTAACTATACTGCAAAAAGGAAGTTAATGTAAACAAAACCACGTGTCTTCTGAGATATAATTCCTTTCATATGTGTTAGTTCTGGTGCTATTTTACCCATGAATATATTGGTAGTAGCTGTACAGCTCATAAGGCCCCACAACTTCAAAATCATAGCAACTACATTGAGTGTTATAGCTTTACCACATGCAGTATATTCATATGCACAAGATGTCTGCACAGCTGTCATTGGAACAGAAGCCACGTGTGTTTGTTTACATTGACTTCGTTCTTTCCAAGGTTGTTAGAAGTACGGTTCTTTCCACGGACAGAGAGTAGTCTGAAACTTCATCACTGCTCGACAATGCTACTTTCATTTAATTTTTATTTAGTTCTCCTGGGTAGGATAACCTATTTCTCACCAGGAACTAGAGTTCCTGCTTCACCTATTCCATGAAATGATCCTTATTTACAAATGAAACAACAAAGGGGAGGAAAATTAAAGTAATTTAATATAGCTAAAATCATTACTAATGCTGCAATATTACTGATTTTCCATAATCATAACTGAATCACTACGACCGTATTCAAGAATCGTAACAGAAAGAGTTTGATATTAATGATAACACGCTTTACGTTTTCTCTTCAAATGCCGCACGATAGTGAATTGGACGGTTAAAGATCGAGATAAGTTAATCTGTTAACAGAGAACGTGAACTAAATCAGAGATTCATTCAACTGTCAACAGATGAGAGTTTAAGGTCTTGTAATAAAGGAAACAGCTGTTGTGTTGATCAGAAAACTGCTGTGAGTCAGACTTTTTTTCTTTTCAACAAAGTGACTTACAGCACTGTAACTTTAACTCGTCCAATGTAGCATCAACAACGAACAATTTTTCGTTATTGTTAGAAACTAAATACGTTTTGCCGAAGCGTAAAGAGTTCATCAAATTATAATTTCATGAAAGCTGCTGATTCTACGTTTCCATACCTCATATTAAACTCGCCAGAACCAGTTCATGTATTTCGCATTGTGATTTCTAGAACGGCTTGTAACATTCGAATAAAATGGAAACTTATCTTCTCCCTGTGATAAATGACTTGCGAACAGTTAATGAATATTTCATAAAATCCAGAATTGGTGCTAGGACCTCGTATACTTGAGGTGTGGGCAGAAATGTTTCATGTAGGCAATAAAGTCTATTAATACACTTTTTATATTGTCACACACACACACGTCAGAAAAAAATTAGCTTTGTTATGGAATTATTGAATCTAACGCTGAAGCTTCTATAGTACATGCCAGAATGTGATATCATGGGGGCACAGAGGGATTCCCCCCCCCCAACAATCTTGTCCTAAAAACCCCTACCCCCCAAAATTTCCCAGGGGAGAATTTTAGTTATAACAACTAACTATTCTCTCTCTCTCTCTCTCTTTCGAGAGACCATTAACATAGCTACGCCAAGAACAATATATGCATAATAAAAGAAAAAAGAATGCAAGACAAATATAAGCATGATATCTAATTGGTTTATATTAATAGAAATCAAAAACTGAACAAAAACTTGTACATAATAAAAAGCAATTCAACTATATTGTAAGTTATTGATATTTTTAAACAGTGGGTAAAGGAATTAGTTCGCTACTTTACAAATTTATTTAATTTAATGTTATATTAATATTTTACTGTTATATAACGTATTTATTAATAATTAACACACACACAAGATCTTCCTCCCCCCACCAGATTTCGTACCCTGGTTTACTGAAAAACAACAGTGCATGTTAAATTACAGTCTAATTTCTAACCTTATTTGTTGTATACCAGTAAGAAACAGTACAACGGTAGAAATTTCAACATACATTTTAATGGCTTCACAAAGCCCTCTTTGCTATGTATTTTTTCTTTGTAAACTAACAAATTTAAAGTTTTATAAAATTGCTTTACTGTCAATTTAATATTTGAATTATGAATTGTAAAATTTAACAAATGAATTAAGATTACCTTATTTTTTTATCACAAAAATTAATTTCAAAGGGGGTCCGACCTACCTTAACCCAACCCTTCGGCGCTTCCCTGCCAGTGACGGGGTCAGAAAAAATAGGGAGGCGGAGGGGTCGAAAAAATTTTCTGGGAGGGTCACATTTAGCACATACCTAAATATCATTCAAAATGCATAGTTGCATTAAAAGAGCATTTATTTATCTAGTTTTCCTTCTTTACTGGAGGGCACTAGGGGGCGAAAGGTTGGTCCCTGTATGTAAGTGGTAAATATTATTTCTTACTCATTGGTTGATACATATCAATGGATGTGTGTGTATGTTTATTTACAGTTTTGGTAAACTTACATCGGAATCATTTGCATTGGTACTTTTATAGTGTTGATTGGTAAATAGTTGTGGGATTCCATTATTGGCAGAGATTTATATCTAAAACGGAAGGCGCTGTATTGTTGCAACACCGCTTAGCAAAGAAAACTCAACATGGTGTCTCGTTATGCTGAGGTACCTTCAAGCGCAAGGGAATTGCAGGTCGTTTGTCCTGTTCACCAAAACGATGTAAAATGTGCAAGGGCGATTTAGCATTCTATTCTAATCTACTTGATATGTACAGACTTTAAAAATCTTTACCTTTAGCTCACGGCAAGCAGCTTGCTGTTGCTGTTGTCCCACTTTCAGCTTCACTTCACAACCTTCTATTCAAGAATTTCTCACCTGCACAGGTAACTTAACACTGCCACCATATCCAAAAAGACACACCACAACATTCACCACAATATACACCACCGCGAAAGTAACTGGAAAGCTAGAATATCGCACAGAAGCACCACATTCGCGTATGTTTTTATGAAACGTCACACACACCGACAATATTCTTCAAAGACCAAGGTATTTCCGGACGTTCAACCAAGGCGTCCGCTTTCTACCGTGACTGACACCCGCGGCGGTACACAACGCCGTCTCTGATTGGCGCGGCTGCACGAAACGTGTCTCGTCATTGGACGGTTGGCTTCAGGTGAAATTCTTCGCTGGAGGAAAAAGAATAAACCTCGACAAATGTCCACCTGTATGCAGTGACAGGTAGTCAGCATGGCCGCGGATTGAAGGGTGGTGAATGGACAGGTGTGCAACGCTCGTGAATGAAAGGTCTCGCATGTGGGCAAATGTTTATAAGAGTGCAGGGTAAGCGTTGATCATTCTGTGCTTCCAACGGCTGCAACTGCTTTCACGGTTATTGTTGAACCTGTGCACAATCACAATGATTGGCAATTTAACTCCATTCATTTGAATGTAATGTGTCTGGTTGTAAATATCTGTATCATTCTCGGCTTCGTCTCCATCCATAAATATCCGTCTCAGTTTCAAAGGGTAAGTTGCACAGTGACCCGGTGGAGCCACATAGTGGTTCGGATTCCACTTTAAACTGTAGGTCCAGTCCTGATTAGCCTTACTGTGCATAAAGTGGACTTAAAATACTAAATCAATCAATCAGTCAATCGAATGAACAGTGTGTCTGTTCAAGGCCGCCTGCACGATTTTTTCTAAGTGGAGGGGCAGAATAAGATTTCATATATTGCCCTCCAGTCATAGAAAATTATATTTTACCTTTTATCATTACTCTTTATTGTTATTATTTTACAAATCATAAAATTGAAATTGAATATGGAAGAAGATAGAAATTCCAAAGGACTGTACTTAAAAGTGATTAATTCTTGGTATTTTCTGTACTCTATGGGTCTGAAACCATGAAATTAACAGTTTTTATTCCAGATGTGTACTTGAGGGTATGTAGAATTTGAGGTTTTTTTGTTTTTTTTACCGCGTCGAAAAATTTGGAAAGTTTTCCGTTCTGAAAATTTTCCAAGCCTGGTCGGAAGATGGCAATTTTTCCAGTCCCAAACGTCGGGATTATAAACATTTCCCTACCCAATACCATCCCGACCAAAAATTTTCGTCCCGCACACCCCAACATGATTCTAATCAAAAGCGCCCGCAGAGGGGAGACGGGGAGGGGGGTAATTTGTCCCCACTGAGAAATTTGGAAAGATTGATTGATTGATTTGGTTTATTTTACTTCGCTTCTTGTGTCACTTTTGGCTAATTTGCTCTTGATGTGTCACCGAACGAAGTTTCAGTGTGTCTAGACGTCATTAAGGCGAAACTCCAAACGTCATTAAGGGAACAATAACACATTTTTCGTGGCTCAAAGAACAGACAAGCATGGTGCCTATATAAGGTGAGCACCACGGCCTGGCAGTTATTCATACTTGGTGCCCTGTATATGAACATCTTGGCAGTGAGCGTGAATTCAGTTTTTGTAAATTAATACTCCCTCTGTCCCATAATTATTGTCCGGTACACTTTTGTTTGTTGTCCCAAAATACTTGTCCAATATTCAAACTGTGAAATTTGTGTATACAGAAGAAGAAAATGAAACACGGGAATGAGTCATACAACGTTATTACTCAAGGATCAGTACAAATTGGCCGATCAAGCATCCAAAATAACATAAATAAAAAGTTACCATTTTGGCATACCGGACTATAATTATGGGACAGACGGAGTAGGCACTTTGACGGTAAAACATTGTAAATTTTCCATTAAGTTCTAACAATATACCGTGCGAGGCAATCATTCACACGAGGAGCATAGATCATTTTATATTAAATAACGTTATTTATGACCATGGAGTTTGAAAAATATCCACATCAAGAGAGGGAAAACTCCGGAGATATCAACTCCTTTGCTCAGCGGTTCGGAAGACAAGAAGAAGCCTTTGATGTTGGTTCGATTCGCTGTCACAAGATCAAAGAGCAGCCCGCCAAAAGTCTGCTCCAGGAAATGCCTCTTCAGACAAAAACAGAAGAAACTCGTATTTGCCTTTGACGTCTCGTGTATTAACTAATTGAAATGTTTCTCTTCTTTTTCCTTACAAATGTTGACGGAAATGTCAAATGTCTGCTTAGCCTTAAAGGGAGAAGAGAATGCTAGTGAGAAAATGGAAGGAGGCCAAGGAAATAGAGAAGAAAGGTGAAGAAAACACAATGAACTGGAATGGGGACTGAAGTTAAACAAAGAATGGAAGAAGATGTTAGAAAGATTGGAAAGGACAAGAGAGAAAGAGGAGAGGAGAAGGAAGAAAAATGAAGGAAAAAGAGCGTGAGATAAAAAGTCCAATCACATTCTATATGGAAGTAAATATGTTTAGCCTTTTAGATGAAAGTACAGTTGACTAGGGAAAGCCACCTGCTAGAAAGTTCCAGAACAACTTTCTAATAGTCTGGAGGGAGTAATGTTTGTGTATATTATAATGCCCTGTTTTTGTATCTTGTTACATTTGTACTTGATACAGAGTCTGAAGAAGACCTTGCTAGAAGGTTGAAACGTTACGTTTAGTTTATGTTTTAAATAAAATAAATTACTGCCTTGGTCAGCATATTTAGTTTTTCAGAAAAATGTAGTATTTGTGTGATATTTATAAACTTTATGTAACTTAATGACCTCCCTTCCCCTCCCACACACACATAATTTACTTTCATTTAACACTGTTAAACTTTTGAAAATGGACTTGGTTTACCTGATAACCCATGAGCCTCCCCTGGAGATCAATTCTAGCTACGGGCCTGCAAGCATGACGTTATTGTGCTAAAAAGAAACAAAAATAAAGCAAAGCTAGTTTGCTTCACTTTCATTGGCATATTATCATAGACGCCCACTAAAAGTTGATTGGTATTTGATTTAGTGGCTAAAGCATGCATGCATGTTTCATGTTTTCTTTATTTTCAACATAGCACGCCCTAAATTTCATTCCGCACCCCGTCAGCACCCGTAGATGATCCTGGCGCCGCCCCTGGGCTCCATGCACAGAGGACGCAATTCAAACCATTTTTTAAAAAACAAAAGGCAACAAATGAATATTTTATTAACTTTACTTACAATAATGTGCCGGTGCTTGGTAGTGCAGTTGGGGGAGGGTGGCAAAATAGATAGGAGGTTGATGAATGTTTCTTTCTTCGTCCACTTCTCTATCTCTTTCGTTTCTCTCGTTTTTCCTTACAATCTCTTTCCATCACTCTATTTCTTTTTCTTCCGTTTGCTTTCTATATCTCTTTCTTTCTTCATTCACTTCTTTTTCCTTGTTCATCCATTTCTCTCTTACTACCATGTTCTTCCTCGCTCTTTCTCTCTCTCTCTCGCTATCTCTATTCCTCTAACTTTCCTTGCTTTACCTTTTAATTCGCACCCTCACTTCACACAATTTTCCTTGGAATATTTATGCATCCCACTGAATATCTGGTAGCGAAGCTATATTCAAGTCAAATTGTCCATGACTATTTTGATACTTTTCTCATATTCCAAGTGTTTTTGGGAAATGAATTTTGACGTAAGTTGGCGAAGAGGTTTTCAGCAGCTGGTTTCGAGTTTTGTTTCAATTCCTAACGTACAGTGGGATTCATGAATATTTCCGTGAAAATTATATATCACCATGTTCGTGTACATGATTTGAGCTAATAAGAACTTCAAGAATTAATAGAAAACTCAAAACAAGCTGTTGACAACTTCTGCACCAGCATACATAAAGATCCATCGCTTAAAAACGCATAGGATGTAAGATGAAAATTAATTAATTAATTATTAATTGATTAATTTGGTGTTTTAAGTCCACTTTATGAACATTAAGGCTAATCGGGACTGGACCTACAGTTTAAAGTGGGATCCGAACCACTGTGCCATGTGCCTTCACCGGGTATCGAACCCAGGACCCCTGAGGAAAATTAATGAAAATAGTTATGGACAATTTGCACGGTATTATTCATGGATCCCACTGTACAGGGTCAA
Organism: Lepisma saccharinum; assembly: GCF_977018435.1. Taxonomy (NCBI): domain Eukaryota; kingdom Metazoa; phylum Arthropoda; class Insecta; order Zygentoma; family Lepismatidae; genus Lepisma; species Lepisma saccharinum. Next base: position 89,051,478 of record NC_139238.1, on the reverse strand, counting down.
CGAAGTTAGTAATAAGTTTTGTTTTTATGCAGCGTATATTGATACACTTGTATTTTGAATAGCATCTTCTGCAAATATGCTGTATAAAGAAACAAACTGTCGGAGTACTAATTGAGGCGAGTGTACAACAAAGCGATTTAACACGGTGATTGACAATTTGCTGGGCAATACTTATGCATTCCACTCACATTGTCAGAGAGTAGAATTCATTTGTCTGTGATATTCAGTGATGTGCTGTAGACTATAAGTTTACGTCTACATTAGTGTTGCCCACGAGACAAGACTTTGGCCTGTCTCGTCTCGTGGAAATGCTGTCTCGTCTCGAAAATATTCGTTTGTCTCATGACACATGGTCAATCTCGTCTCGTCTCGAATTTTTAAAAGCCTGTCCCGTCTCGTCCCGTGGACAACACTAGTCTACATGCGTTGTCTAAACGTAATCTACTCGTAGATTACATTGGGTTGTAGTTTACATAGACTACGTAGACAATCTAAAGTGCATTAAAATTAATTTTCAAGGATTTCATGAACATTTTCAACTATATTGGTTCCTAACGAAATGAAAAGAATCCTATTTACAACAATTTTTTCTTCTCTTCTTCTATTATAATATCAATATATAATTATCAACTATGGAAGAAGATAAATAATATTCAAAAAACAACAACAGATGGCAGTCGGAGGCAAAAGTGGTCTTTTCCCCATAAAACACTAGAATATTTCCTATATTAGGTTCCTTCCTAGGTGAGGAATTGTTCGAATTTGATAGAAAAAGTATGAAAAGTTCTCCTCACACATCAGCAACTGATACGCAGTATAATTTTATTTTAATTCCACGGCGCCCTTTGCTAAGTCAATACCTTTCGCCATGTTGTTTACATAGATTACATAATCTAAGTGTAGAGTGCAGCGCAGATATTTCTGCCGTGCGATGCGCGAAACAACTAAAGAAGCAGTGTTGCTAATGGAGCAGATAGAAAAATCGCTGCAGTGCGCCGATGCACAGCTGTTACGTACAACAATAAAATTAGAGAATTCAGGTCTATCTAACGTTGAGTTTTAAACGTCATGCATTATACCAGGACTAGGATTAATATGTACTAACAAGTGGCTTTGTATGTAGCTACATACATATGGACTAAAAATTCGCAAAATATGAACTAACACATAAGTAAAATTACCAAAAATGCTGCAAAGAAGACTTCTTCATAGGATTCCTTATTTGAGTGATTTCAAACAAAATAAAAAATATATATATATTATTTTTCATTGCATTAATGCACTGGTGGCGTTCTAACTTTTCACTCCCAAAACCCGTATACACTGGTATGGAACTGCAACGGCAGATAATAACATGCCAACGTGTTAAACCGCTACAATTGCACCATAACAATCCTCCTCAAGCAGTATTATTATTTCCTCCCTGAGATCGGCGACAGTCGGTTGCCTTTGTTGTACATTTACAAAGGATGCCGGCTTACACAACAATAACAAGTACATATACTGCCACTAGACGATAAGCTGCGCGGCTTTTTCTTTTGTTATGAACCAGGGCCGGCGCTAGTCATTTTGCCTCCCTGGGAGGTGGCGGCAGATGCCGCTCTATTTCGACCCCCCCCCGGTCATTACGCAGCAAAGGAAAATTGAAAATCAATATATTCCTAACTAAAACATCAAAATATAAAATAAATAATGAGACTTCTTATGCTATTTCAATACTATTCAGCGCAAAAGAATATCTCGCTCGATCACAATTTTCAATAGGCTTATTTTTTTCTTCTCTTCAAATTTTGCCGCTCTGGGCGATGGCACGGTTCGCCCTCCCCTTCCGCCGGCCCTGCTATGAACTTGGTCACCCATCAAAGCATGGCAATTTTAACACAGAAAACAATATGTATCGCATTAAGCAGCAAAAATGACAGCCTCCTCTATGCAATTTCTACAAGAGCACGTGCCGGAGCCAGAGTTGAAATGATGTTGGAGTCACATAATTTATTTATTTTGAATAATTCCAAAATTATGAAATATGAACAATTTGTGAATTAAACCTGTTGAAATATGTAAAATTAAGTATATTTTCCTTAAATATGTAAAAGTAAGTATTTATTAAAGTTATTGGGATGCTAACACCTTCACTGGCTTCCTCCTTCATGAACTCGTGCACGTTGCTTAGAATTTCCCGAGCTTGGCTATGCAAGGTTTTTGATTTCAACTTCGACAGAACTGGAGGCATTATGGAATTTAACGTTCATTAGCAAACACACACTTTTACATACACACACGCAATACACGCACACAGCGTCAAACCGGTCAAATACTTAGTATAAAATAAAAATATGGTGCTTCCAATCCAACAAAACTCACCGCCACTTTACCTGCCTTTCCCCTTCCGTGACAGAAATAGTGCTTCATTATTACAGTTGGCAACACTAGTTACTAGCTAGCCAATGAACATGCACTGCATAAAAGAAGCAACCACTACGCCGTGCTATATTGCCACATTACCGTCCCTGCCGAACGGTGGGAACCGCGAGCTGGAGCGCTATTCAATTGTTTTCAATGATGTTTGCGCGAGTGTGTCCAGGAATGGAATGACAATATGGCAACAATAGCGAAGGTTTTCGAGCAGGGTAGAACACGTGATGCTAAGAGAGTTCTTCTTCTTCTTCTGACCCTGTCAGACAAAACACTGTCGACTTTGGCCAATGTTTCTGTATTTGTACTATGGGACAGCAGTAGTCTGTGGTATGGGATTTCTGTTACACAACTTTTCCTTACAATACACAACAGATGACACTAATCAATTTTCAATTTTTACACTTTTACATTCTACGAGTATGTTCTGTTTATAATTCGATTTGACATTTTCGAGCATATCCATATAAAATCCAAATAATTGGTATTGATAAATCAGATAAAAGAGAAAGTAAAGAAATAGGGAATGGAATTTTTAATCTTATCACATTTTTATATAATATATTTCGTTGTTGAGAGAATTGATCACATTCCAAAAATAAATGTTGGGCATCTGGATTATCTTTACCACATGTACAATTGTGTTGATGAATAATACCTATTTTCGCTAAATGTGCTGGTGTACGTACGTGACCAGTTCGCAATCTATTAATAAAAACTATAACCTGTCTTGGAAGAGGACATCTGTGGAACCATGGTTGGCTTGCATCAAATTCCGCTAGCCATCTATATGTATGACCTACCATCGTCAATTGTTCCTTGCACCAAATTTTCCAGTGATTTTTTACTTTAATTTTAACTCTAGGTAATAGATCTGTATAAGGGAGTCTGATGAAAGATATTTGAGGTAAATCCCTTGCTCTCTTAGCGTACATATCTGCCATAATATTACTCTGGTTAATGTGATGTGCCTTGACATATGTAAACTGAACAGTAATATTTTTGGATTGTGCTTGTTGAGTTAATTGTATAATCAATATAATGAAAATAGATTGACGACATAGTTGAGGATATGATGATGTTAGTGCCTGTAAGACACTTAACGCATCTGTTAGAATGAGTATTTTTTTATAGTTATTTTGTATGGAATAATTTAATGCACGGTAAATAGCATAGCATCCTGCTGTAAAAATTGTAGTGTCTGCTGGTAACCTAAATATTTCGTGTTGATTCATTTCAGGAATATAAAACGCACAACCTACATCCTGAAATTTTTTGGAGCCATCAGTATATATGAAAATTAAATCTGACCATATTTCTCTATACCGAGCGTGCTGACCATGATCTAAAAATTGGACGTTAGCCTGAGCATAAAGAGGCAAATCTAATTTATATACTGGAGGTGAATGATATGTGAAAGAATTTTGGTACGCGTCAGGATCCATACAATAACAATGAAGAAAATAAAATTTCGGGTTGATCGGATATATAAGATTCATAAATGCCCACTGTTTTTGTGTTTCAAATAGCAAATTAAATGGGTGATTATGATTCTCCCAGGTTTGAAAAAGAAATTTATTTGTTAATTGTTTGCGGCGATGGGATAGAGCCATCTCTCTATTTTCCATATAAACACTTACGTTTGGACTAGAATTCATCAAACCAGAGCAAATTCGTAATGCTTTGCGTTGTAGTACATCAATTTTTTGTAACTGTTTTGAGGACGCACCACCGTAACTGAAAGCCGCATACTCAAATAAGGAGCGAAAGCAGTTTCTGTAAAATAGTAACATAATTGTGGGTTGACTACCCCACTTAGTAGTTGCCAATCCACGAAGAATGTTTAGGACAGATTTCCCTCTATTTATTAAATAATCTATATGCAGTTTCCAATTATTTTTTACGATCGAAATGAATTCCTAAATATTTACATGTAGATACCACTGGGATGTCAGAAATATGATTAATATTATTAGGAAATACATTTTGGTTACGAGAATTAAAAATCATAATTTGAGATTTATTAAGGTTGAAAGATAAACCTACTTCATAAAACCATGCTTGAAGTTTATGTATTAAACGTGTCATGTCTATTAATCCCTGTGTTGTTTGTGGAGTAATTCTGTAAAAACAGAAATCATCTGCATACTGAATAAGTTCAAAATCCTCCAATTATTCATTGTGTAGAGACTGTGTATATATATTAAATAGTATAGGACTGAGTGGAGCTCCTTGTGGAATTCCTGTAGTTGTGAATCTAGGCCCCTGGATAGAATTTTGAAACCAGACAAAAAAATTTCGATCAGCATATAAATTCCAAATTAATCTGGGAATCATAGGAGATATATCTATTCTTTCTAGTAATTGACAAAGTTGCATCAGTGGTACAGCATCATAGGCTTTTTCCACATCGATAAATAAACTATAACAATAGGAATTCATAACAATGTTATTTTGAATTACAGCGTTGAGAATTGCAATGGCATCTTGACTACTATGTTGTAATCTGAAACCAATTTGCATAGGGGGAAAGAATCGTTGTTTTTCTAAAGTCCACATAAGACGTTTTTGTAGCGTGCGTATTGGTCTGTAGGAACGGGCATTTGATGGTGGTTTATTCGACTTTAATATAGGAATTACTACATGTGTTTTCCATTCTGAAGGTATACTACCCCCGGTATATGTTTTATTGTACGAGGGTGGTTCAGCATGCTCCGCCCCTGACATAGAAGGAACCCTCGTAGGAAAACCAAATCACTGTCACTTTTCAACATAGTCCCCTGCAACATTAACACACTTTTCCAATCGGCCTTCCAGTGCTTCAATCCCAGCAGAAAAAAATTATTTTGGTTGGTCCTGCAACCAAGCATTCACAACATCCATAACCTCGGAATCACTGGCAAAATGTTTTCCACGAAGGTGTTTCTTCATGTTCGGGAACAGGTGGAAGTCACTGGGGGCCAGATCTGGAGAATAAGGGGCATGAGGGACAATTTCGAACCCTGCTGCATGAATTACAGCCACCGCAACTTGGGAGGTGTGGCCGGGAGCATTGTCACAATGGAACAACACACCACGGGCCAACATTCTGTCGCGTTTCTCCTTGATGGCAGTACGTAATTCTTCAATTAGGGTTGCAAAATAAACACCTGTGATTGTCTTTCTCTGTTGGAGATAATCTATCAAAAGGATTCCTTCTGCATCCCAGAACACACATCACTTTGCCCTTTGATGGTTGAACCTTGAATTTCTTTGGGGGTGGAGAATGTGGGGGTGTTTCCATTGCATGCTTTGGCGTTTACTTTCAGGATCGAAGTGGTGAACCCACGTTTCATCCATTGTAACAAATCTCTTCAGAAACTTTGGCTTGTCAGCCTTTATTGTCCGCAACAGGTTCTGACTTTCACACGACGTGTCCTCTTTTGGTTGACCGTCAGCATTCTCGGGACCCAACGTGCAGAGATTTTTTTCATTAACAAATGATGATGAATAATTGAATGCACACTGCCAGTTGAGATGCCACATGTATCTGCTCTATGGCGAACAGTCACTCGCCGGTCTGCCAAAATCATGTCATGCACTTTTGTAATCATTTCTGGTGTGGTCACCGTTGCAGACGAGCCACCACCATGCTCATCTTCACAGGTCTGCCGACCACATTTAAATTCACGGCACCATCTCTTCACTAGGTCATATGAAAGGCTAGAGTCTCCAAGAGTTCCCACCATATCTGCATGGATGTGTTTCCGTGTTAGATTTTTCTTGAGGAAATATTTTATCACTGCTCGGACCTCAGATTTTTCCATTGTTTCACATGTGGCCACACTTCTTACTGATCATCAGCGTGTAACAAAAAGAGAAATTGTTGTAAATTCTTGAAACTTTGTGGATATTAGTCTAGAGAATGAACAATTTTACATATAAAATTACAGGTCTCTACTATCACTGGAAATGGGTCAGGGGCGGAGCATGCTGAACCACCCTCGTATATAGCGACTAAAATATCAAATCCCCTTTTAGGTAAGCTCTTTATAGCTTGGTATGGAATTCCATCCATTCCTGGTGCTGAATTTTTAACTCTATGTAGTATATTATGTAATTCTATGACAGTCACAGCTGGAAACTCTCTTGTAAAAATTTGCTGTGGAACCAGAGGAGGTTGATATTCTATATTTACTGAAGGAGGCGCAATCATGGAGAGAAATTCAGTTTGCCAGGTTACATCAATTGTCTGTTTCCTGCTTAGTTTCGGGTGTCTTAAAGAATTAAATTTTTTCCAGACGAGTTTTATAGGTTCGGCATTTCCTAGAGAGTTACAATAATTTATCCAGGCTATTTTTTTGGCTTTTTTGAAAGCTTTTTTAGCAAGAGCCTGACTACTCTTCCAGGCAATCTTGTGGGTAATTGTGGGTCTGCTAGCAAATGTTTTCTCATCACGTTTACGATTCTGTTTAGCAGTCTCGCATTCTGGTGTCCACCAATATAATTGTGGGAATCTATATGTATCTTGCCCTTTTGAACGTATACCTACAATATCCAGAGTTTATAAATTGAGAATACGAGATATCAGTATTAGATCGTAAATTTTCTGATAATATCAAGGAGTCAATTGTTGTGGAATACAGTGACCAATCAATAAGATTAGTTTTCCAGCGTCTAAGGAGAGGTGCATTTCGCGGGATCTGTACATTATACATAAATCTTCCTTGAACATGTATGGGTAAGTGATCACTTCCACGCATATCCTCATCCACTAACCAGGTAAGTTGGGGGGAAATTTCATCAGACACTATGGTTAGATCTATCACAGAAGGATTATTTCCGGATCGAGGAATATGTGTTATTGAACCATCATTAAGTATGATAAAATTATTATGTTCTATCCAGTCCACTAAAATCTGGCCTAAATGATCTGATCGTGAACCGCCCCACATTGGATGATGCCCGTTAAAATCTCCTACACAAATATAAGGGCCTGGAATATTGTCCAGAATACCTTGAAAATCTTGTAGTTGTATTTTTTGAGATAACGAATTCGAAGGTATGTAAACATTAATAATACTGAAATAAATTTTTTGTATTTTTACGCGCACTGCTATGATTTCTACATGATATGCTAAGAGAGAGGGAGACGAAACGAAAATTTCTACGCAACGGCAAATTTATGTGTGATGCACTCTATAAAATGGTCTACTTGTAGAATGTAGACTATCGTTGTTTACGCGTAGACGCACATCACTGGTGATATTCCTTTACTATCGACTTCAGACACCGATAGAATGGCTGTCTATAGATAGATATTTTTCTGCCCGACTTGTTAGTTTCGCAATGGTGACACCAGAGGAGGCGGGAATCGAACCGTACCTTCCACCAGCAAAGAAAGCATAGACAACTAAGTACTATTTCAACTCAAACTCACACTTCTTGTATTTAGAGGCTAGAGGAGCATCCACGAATTTTTGTCTGGAGGGGAGGGGCAAGTACCAGCAGGATAAAAGTTGCCAATAGAAACAATAATAATAATAATAATAATAATGACATTATTTCAATGTTTGCCCCCCTAGAATTGGTTTCCGTCCAAGGTTTGTGGAGAGCAATGCCTCCGCTGTGATTGCCCCACTGAATATGGCTGTTCCAGGAAAATATTCCGACTCCGCTTTGCCATTTTTTCTCTGGTGTCGTTACCGTCAGAGGCATAGATTAGTTACGTTACTAATGTCAATCAAAACACATGTTTATGCAGCACCCTTGAACTGGCACGTATCTAGAAATATATTTAGGGGGGAGGGTCCGAACCAAGTGTCTCAAAATAATAATAATGTTTAAACAAAAACAATTATTATATTAAATAAATTAAAATATTTAAATCAATTAATATTATATATTTATTACATGAAGAGGTAAAATGACGGTATAGGAATTCATTATCTAACTTACGTGTAGTTAATGTCAGCAAAATTTGTACAAAAGTCTTCCCTGGCAAGGAAATTAATGTCAAATAGATAAAGAATTGAATATTTATTAAATATAAAAAATGGTTGTTAGATTCAGTTCACGAAAAGTAAGGTTCCTGGTCCTGGTGATATTTTATGAATGTTACGTTGTAAGTGGTAATAAATGTTGCATAAATCTACTATGCCATTGTCATTGAAAGTAGTATGATTACAATAAAATGGTCTTCCAATAAGTTTGGCGGAAATAAATAACCCTCGATTAAAGAACAAGTATATTTTCATTATTTAATTTTAATTATTTTATTATCTCATTATTTAATTTCTGTAAGTAGTAGTCCAAGTCTTTCGGGGGGTCCGGACTCCCTGGACCCCCTAAACACGTCCTTTCCCTTGAATACACACAACCACTGACACAACTATCGTGCTGTCACCACATTAGCTTTGCCAGGCCAACCCCAGACGGTCTTCACTGTGGAATAACAGCGACTGTTGTGAGTATAAAGCATTGGAGAGCCATTGCACATGCTTCCTAGATAAAAGCATGATAAAAGGGCCTCCCGATGGAAGTAGTGGTAACATCGTCGCCTTGTAATCAAGGGATCCCGGGTTTGATACCAGTGCCCATTTTATAGTGGTTCGAATCCCACATTAAGCTGTAGATTCAGTCCAAGTGGACGTAAAACAACAATCCATAAATAGTTAGGCAGTTTCTGCTGTTTAGTAACAAAATATAATGAGTGACCAACACTGTCCATTACAGTATTGCACGAATTGTCCACATTGTGGCTACAAGTACTAAAGTACTATACCTCTGTCTTTTACGAATAGTTGATGATATAGGTTATGAATAAGACAAACAATGCATGTTGAATATTCTGAATGTTACACATTGTGTCAAAGAAATAGTTTTGTTATGGTTTGTGTTCATCCACACCCGATACTCCGAATATGGACATATAAAGATAAACGAAATTAGCAAAAATGGCGACCGAAGCGGAACCAACCTTGCATGATTTGGCTTATGCCGGCAATTTTGACGCTCTTAAGAACAAGATACTGCAAGATAACAAGTTAGTGACAAAGACTGATTCCGTAAGTTTCCAAAGGAAGAACGGTGTAGAGCTGTGTTGTTACGTGCGTTTTTAAAGAAACACTTCTAATGATTTGTTTACTGGATGATTGTGCGAATGTGGTGTAATTTTTGGCCGCGACTACTTTCATCAGGTGGTGAGAAGAGCAGAAAGTGCCGAAGACCAGAAAGTACATGATCAGGTGTTGAAAGTATTTACGGAAGTAATGTTAATGCCAACAATCCTACATAAGATCTGCCTAACCTAGCATTTAAGAATGGAATGCCAACCCCGGGTTGTCTCCAACGTGACAGTTGAAGTTTTGTACAATAGTGAAACAAAAAAAGATTCTTACTGCTCATTTTAAGCATCAGGCAATAGTTTTTAATTCATGTTATGTACAATAAGTACCTTTCAGTATGTTAAATTTATCTGGAGCTAGAAGCTGTAAATGGGATTCTTGATCAGGAATTGCGCATGTGTGTTCAATTTCTGACATTTTTTCCGTATCGTATTCGTTTCATGACTAAATTCACCTCTTAACCATCGTTAGATCATCACAAAGAAAACAATCCACCTGCCCAACCTCTATACTTCTAATAACTTGTGTAATACCCCTTGATACCTATGTCAAGTGACAACAACCACCAAAGAATGCGGACATCCATGTAACAGGCCAGGACTGGTCTTAGATTATGTGTATGTGCAGTTTATAACTTTGTGGAAATAACTTCACCACCTGATGAAGCTAGTCACTTGCATTTTCAAAAATGTTTTTTGTTGGTATAGTATAGTTGGTGTATGCACATAATAACAATTTGCAGCCCCAGGTACATATTTTACTGCTCAATGTTTGGATGTACTTTACGTACATCATCTTCAAGGGCTAAGAATAAAATTAAATCTAATCTCAATTACAAAAAAAAAATATGATAATATTATAAGAGTTAAAAGTATGAAACAGGCTGTTTTTGAAACTTGAAGCAGTTAACCCTAGAACACTACCGTGTTTCAATATTACAGTGTAACTACCGCTACGTAAATTTTACGTACATGAAGGAATCTATTTTTAAAACAACCTCTATATCATGAAAACAAATTTCTATTCATTGTGAACATTATTTTGTTTATTTTTCCTTATATTGGAATTTTATTCTACATTTTAAAATGTATAAACATGGTTTTATTAAACATAGAATATTTTAAGAGAAGATCTTGCTTGACAAGCCTGTTCGTACATTAAGAATGAAGGCGAAAAGTTCAAACAATGAACCGCAAACAATAATAATATTCGTAACGCTGTAAATAAGGAACAAATGTAATTTTAAAGTCTTACAAGAAAATAGTATCCAAATCGAATTTACAAATGTCAAAATTACGTGAAAGATATTTCTCGTTTTACATAGCTACGTAAAATTGACGTACAGTGCACAACATAACAAACTAAATCAAGACAATCAGCGCTTGCACCCTCCTTACCACAGTGCTGCCTTATGTCCGACAGACAATTTGAGGCACTGCTAGGCAGAGGGGTGAGTGGGTGGGAGGTAGGAGAGGGATTTGAGTGCAAAGCATACGTAAATTTTACGTACGGTAGTGTTCCACAAATTAGCTTCCCACAGGAGCAGTAGGTAGTTGTCATACTCTTTTTGTTGTAGTTGCAGAAACTGCAATACTTTCTGTTCCCTTGTGACGTGGCTGCTACTGTACTTGTCTCTTCCTTCCCCAGTACCTACAACATTGACTTTCTTAACTCCTGTGACAGTCCCAGATTTATTAGCCTTTGCTCCTGCCAGATCTTGGTCAAGTTCTCATGGAGGTGAAGCATGAACTGAATTCGTGAGAATGGTCTCTTTTCTGAGTTGCCCTTATTGTTGTAGAAGTTCTGAGTGTGAATAATGTATCCATTGATCGCAGCGATTTGATCATATTATAGAAAAATTCACGCAAATCTTACGTGAATACAAATGGCGTTATTACTACATGCACGTCAAAATTACATGCAAGATTTTTCTTCTGTTACTATCGCTACGTATTATTGACGTACAGAGTCCCACATAACGTACAAACTAAAGACGTTCACTGCTTCCGCCTTCCTTACCACAGTGCTGCCACGGGCCCGACAGAATGCCCGAGGAATACCATAGGCGGAGGAGTAGGTGGGTGCGATGTGGGAGGTAGGGGAGGGAATTGAGTGCGACGGATACGTAAATTTTACGTACGGTAGTGTTCTAAGGTTAAAGAGATTCATTCACTAAAGAAACTATACTTATTAATATTATTGGTGCAAAATTAAGTCATTGCATGAAACAGTTTATGCTTTTTTTTTCAAATTCTTGGTAAATATGCGATATCGCCCGAACAGATTTCTTCAAATTTACAGGAGAAACTACTTACTGAAATCAGTTTCTGTAGCATTGTCGAAGTTCTTTGAGGTATTTTCTTTCGCGGAAACTGAAAACTTCACCATAGAATGTTGTAGAACAAGAAATAATAAGTTTTTGTATAAGGAACTTGCATTTTCTGTAAAGCTACAACATTATGCCGTTGTTTCCATTATGTACGTGCAGATGGCACAAGCGTCGAAAGCCAGGCGGTCTCGCCAGTGTTTCCAAACGTGCCTTTTTTTACAAGATTTTTTTTGAACTATGCTTACCTATGCTTACCTATGCTTACCTAACCTAACCTTGCCGGAAATGGTCCATGGGGCTATCCGTCAATGGTTCGTGGGGTTATCGTGAATAATTTTTGGGGCTATCCGTCAATGGTTTGTGGGGCTATCCGTCAATGGTTTGTGATGACAATGAACACGAAAGTAGGTATTTTTCGGTGAAGAAGGTTGAAATACTGCATACCCACTCCAAATCGACAAAACACAAACACGAGTTACGATGATCCATGACGAGTTCATGCCATATTGTCTGTTAACCAAGTGGAACAAGGAAGGCAAATAATGACTCGTAATATGAAAAGTTGACACTATTTTATGGAAAAAGACATAACTTCACCTTAAAGAATCTTCCGCAATGCAGAATAGGTAAGTATCAATGCTAAAATTAAGGAAATAAACGAGTGAGAGGTGTTCGGGCTATATCGCATAATTACCAATTCTCCTAGCAGAAATACTAATTATCGTAGAATTTTGCTAATCATTGTCACACGAAATTTCAACTTCCATAAAGTAATGAGCGCTATTTGGATTTCGAAAAAAGTTATTTATCTTGGGGGGAGGGGGAAACTTAGATTACCTTACGCAAGCATGTGCACTTCCCATGGACAAGGCATTCTCCGGTGATAGAAGTGACAGTAAGTGTCAGACTAGTGGGAATAATTTTCTTGTAGTTTACGGTTATTACAAGCATAAGAAAACAGTTTTTCTTTGTGACGTTTCAGGAGAACACACGCTCCTTTCATCAGACATTTATTTTCATTTTGACTAAAGATACAGTTATAACAATGGTTAGTAATTTTTTAAACAAAAAGAATCCGTTATATAATGGACGTTGTCAATGTTACATTGTTGTAATATAGCAACTTAACTGTGAAAAAAAGCAGTCTGTTGTATTTTTATTTGAGATTTTTTAAATTATGAATCCCAAATATCATCAGGTAATTCAAATTCATCATTGTTTTCACACAGTCTCTTGATGTTGTCTGTTACATTAAATTTCAAAGATGGTGGCTTACTCCATTTGTGAAAAAGAAAACTCCATACTGGATCTACATTACCATTTTCATTATTTAATTTATTCCAGTGTTCTTCTGCAATGAACGAAGCTTCCCAGACATTCAACTCTGTGTTTCCCGTTAATCTTTTTAAAACCCTTCTCTTTTTAATCAAATGTTTCTCTTCAATGATATGAGTTGACAAACCTGTTCTTGGGTTTAGATTTATAATGTCCAAATCGTGTTCGTGCCATCTTATTGCCATTTTCCTTGCTGTTTGTCCCACATAATCCTTTGAACATGAACAACTTATATTATATATTCCTGTGGTTTCCGCATCTGGTAGAGAGTTTCTCATTTTGAATTCATTAAATGTCCATTCCAAACTTCTTGGTGATTTAAAAACAATTTTGAAATCAAAACTTCTGAAAATTTTTGCAATTTTATGTGAGAATCCCTTGTGGAATGGAATGCACACAAATTTCTTTTCAACAGATTTTTCATCTTTGTCTGTATTTCTCTTTTCCTTTAGTTTTCTTGCTACTTGTTTTTTGATTTGGTTTATTCTGTTAGTGTGAAAGCCATTTTCTTTTGCTATATTAAAAAGCCTTTCTTCTTCATTTTTGATATCCTCATTATTAGAACATAGTCTTTGTGCTCTCAGGAAAAAAAATTAAAAATATGTTATCCATTGTTATACGCGAATGTTCTGAATTGGCATGGATGTATTTTTCACCCGCTAATTTTTTTCTATGGACTGATGTTTGAATTGTTGAGTCAGTTGTCTTAATTTGCAGATCAAGGAAAGAAATTACATTGTTATTCATGGGTTCACAAGTGAATTTTATGCGACGATGTGATTCATTTAACAATTTAAATACGTCCATGATGGTGTTATCATTTTTAGCAATATTATGCTTGTAATAACCGTAAACTACAAGAAAATAATTCTATAATGCAAGCAATGCATACATACAAGAAAAACTATTAGTGGGAATAAATGTAGAAGTAATTTGGAACCTTCCTGAAACTAATTAGCACAGTTTTCATTTTGAAAATGTTCAATTTATTGGTAAAATGAGATTTTAGAGGTGCAGGTACAAAGGAATTTGCATGTTGCGATCAGTAGTAGAAAGCATTAAGGATCTTATTTTAATGCTAGGAGAACCTAACTTAACCACGAAAATATGTATTAAACTAGGGCTGAGCCGATACCGATGTATCGGTATCAGCCGATACCAAGGGTATCTGTATCAGAAAGTATCGGTTGATATTTTTGCACCGATACTAGCCGATACCATCGTCTTTGAGTTGCTAGAAGCGTGGCAAAAACCAAAATTTGTTGCTTTTGAAAGGTTCATTCTTCTTTTCCAACTTCCTTTGGCTTTGAAATAAACTTAAAAATACGTATTTGTGCATTTGTTAGTTGAACGTGGACTCAAGTTCCGTGAACGCAAGTACGTGACAAAGAATCCATACGCTGATAAGACTCGTGGTCAAGTATCTTGCAAATCAAGGGTAACGTGAAATTATTTGAGTTCCTTCAAAGTCTACCAGGCTTTCTTCGCACAAATGCGGTCTCGTCTAACAATAATCCCAATAAGGTCCCGGTGCCAACAAGGCACCTGGTGTATTGTGGACATCTCTCTCCTTAGAGACCTCCTGCAGTCAAAACAGTCATCGCCCACGTGGTGGACGTGTCTCATAGTACATAGCATATTCCTGGAAATTCAAATACCTGGGATAATCCCCTTTTCCTTTCCAACTTTAGACTTTGGTTTGTCCAGATCTGGATAACTGGGTTTCAGCAGGAGTGTTACGATACAGGGAAGCGGTAGGGGAATAATGTTTTTTGAATGACAGATGATGGCAGGTACTTTCTGGAACGTGTAATGATGGGTAGATTTTTCTCCACGCCAATGGATAGAACTATCAATTACTTTTTTTAAAAAAAAATCACTTGCCGAAAGTACATATGTCAAAAACAAAGTCACGTGGGAATATCACTGTACTGAAGTCAATCGCCTGATATAGAAGAAAGAGACTGGTTAGTTATCATTCTCTCCTTACATTTCGTTTACAAATTTTTCTTCTCTTTGTTAAGGGACAAGAAAGAGACAAGATTGGTTTCACATTACAGCTTTACTGTTAGTTTTAGACGTTGTGTCCGGCCGGGGCTGGTAACTCGCCAATTATTCTTGTGTTCACGAATAATTTAATTCATATTGGGTTTGGTGCAAATTTCTCACAATATTGAATATTAAAAAATATTTCTATTAAGAACACAATAAAAATATCATATAAAAGCTATTTTACTTACGTATTTGTGAGTTAGGTACGTTTCGGGGACATCAGCTGATTAACACGTAGATAGAAGAGAGCACAGTTCTTGGAGTTTTAACTCGCTTTCACTGCTTTTAATGAATTTTTAGGGAGTTCATAGTGAACGTGACAAGTTTTAAGAGAATGCTGGGTAAAAGGGACATAGTTTTATCTGATAATTTTTCCCCAATCCTACCCATCCAACCTTTCCTTGTGTGCTATAAGGACGCAGCATGGCAGTATTGCATGCTTAAAGAATGCCTGAAGAAGGGGGCAGTCGGGAGTAGACTCGCAAATACGTAAGTAAAATAGCTTTTATTGTGTTCTTAATAGAAATATTTTTTAATATGGATAATTTAATGTTAGTTTGGGAAGGGTGATCCCTTAGTTTTAGAGGAGGTTGAAGATGCATGATCTCATTTTTCAACATTGGGGGTGGGGCACGACGGCACGATTATCTCGCTCTTAGCTTCCTATAATATTTCTCTCATATTTGAAACACCTGATCGATTGTCACTGATCTAGAAAAGACTGTAAACTTGAGATGCATCGTTTCAACAGAGCACACACACACATATATATAAATAATAGCCTTTGTTATTTTAAATTGGAATTATACAAGTATCAGTATCGGTGGGTATCGGTTCAAAGTGGTATCGGCTTAGCCCTATATTAAACAAAATCTTACATTTTGATAGTAAACTAATGGCTGTTGGCAAGTACAGAATTATGTAGGAGTATATGGAAGTGAAAAAAACAGTGTCAAGGAAACGTGCAGTAAGTAATTGCTAAAACTCCGCAGTACGTGTTAACAGACGTAAATCAAAATTGAATGATGTAAAAGTGGCATTTGTAGCATGATGAAATCACAATAAAAGAAAAGGAACTTGCGCCCATTGCACCAGACTATGCTTCTTCAACAGACTGTACTTCTCCACTGAAATTCCATGATAATTTTTATTTTTTGCTTATTTTCCAACATATTCCAAGAAACAAGAATGGGGCATTCCAGCGTTACGTGTATGACATTGATACACATAATGTTCTAGACATGTGACTGGATTAAAACATTCATATTGAACTGATTTCATAGGATTATGAAGTACTTTACGATGTTTGCTAACAAATAGATTAAGTCGAGTATGATGAAATAGCCTGAATGCATGAAAAGCATTAACAAATTCATGTAACGGTTTAAAACTGGAGCAAAGTTTGACTTCATTTGTCCGTGAAGCATATGCTAATAATTTTTGTTGGTGAAAAATGCAAATTATATGCATTTACAAACATTTAAACTTTAATGCTATTAAAAACAATAATTTCCAGATTCATTAATATAGTTATTTACATAGAGTAGGACCACTTTTCCTGGAATGCTCCAAACAGATATTGCTTTAACAAACTTAAAAAAATTAGTTCATCATTTTCCTCACATGCTTGCACTAGCTAAGTAATCAAGGTGGGTTAATTTAAATCACTTTAAATAAATAATTTATAGAATAATGTACATAAGGAAATTGTAGATATCAGAATCAATTTTGGTGAAAGCACATTAATCTCGTAATCATTTAATAGTGTTTACTAAGAAAGGAAACAAAATATATGTACTGATGAGTTGAAGCTCATGCGAAAGAAAATGTAATATGCAAACTGTGAATATACTTATATTTCTCTTGATTTAAAATTCAATAACTTTTATAGGAAAAATAGCAAACATTTTGTGCAGAAAAGTACACAAAATACTAATCAGGGTAAACCTTAAATAGTGTCATTATCATTAAACTGTGAATAAACATGGAAGCTGATATTTTTCAAACTATCATTTAAAAAATGCCAAAAATAGACTTCAATGAGTATAAAAAAAATTTGTAAGTTACAATTATAGAGTACATCCAGGATGTTTTATTTCCACTGGAAGAAAAGTTACTGAAAGTATTATAGTTTCATTAATACACTCAACAAACATTTCTTGGGCCTCCCCGATGGTTTAGTGGTAGCATCGTTGCCTTGTAGTCAAGGGGTCCTGGGTTTCATACCCGGTAGACACACATAGTGGTTCGGATCCCACTTTAAACTGTAGGTCCATGTCCCGATTAGCCTATATGTGCATAAAGTGAACCTAAAACAACAAATCAATTTTTTTTTTTTTTGAAAATACAAAGAATTTTATTTCCTAAACAGTATACAAGATATGGTTACATAGAACGATTATTATTTTTATGTATACGGATAAAAGTAGTCAAGCTACTTTCGGAGGTATGTGCTTATGCCCTGGTACCTGAAAATTAACCCAGGGCGTCAGTTCCGTGAATTTTTTACGGATTCCCCCGCTTTTCTTTGATTCATCCTTGATTTCCATTATTTTTTTAATTACAATAATTCACTGTGACATTGGCAAGAATGTCCCAGTGTGAAGAACCAAACTTGTTCGGTTTTCCTGAACAAAGTTGGTTTCACATCATTCTACAAGGTAAGAAGATTAAGATAAAGGTTAGAAATAGTAGGAAGTAAATAAGTGTTAGTGTTTAACATTAATATTATTTATGATCACAGATACGAAATTACATAAGTGTGTAATTGGGTGGGTAATGTTTTCTTAGGATAAGTTTTATTGTGTGTCGTGTGCATTAGTGTTGATGGATGAGATGAGGAATGGACATTAACACGATTCTATGAATGTTAAGCAGGGTCTATGTTCTAGTATGTTATGTTTGAGATAGTGAGAGTATTATTGGCTTTGAGATGTACGTATTAATAGTAGGAAGAGATATGAAAGGACGAGTGGTACCTGATGCAAGGAGACTTGCGGGAGACCAGCAAGAGTTGGTCAGACTGGGATGAACATCGGTACGACGGTTGGTACCCGGGACATCATCAGGAAGGGAAGAAGTAGGGAGGGATTTCCTGGGAAGTATCGGGTACATTAGTACGTTCGGTAGTGGAAATATAGAGAATTGTCAAGAATCAGTGAGAGAAGTTTGCAGTGTGTTTAGTAACGAGAATAAAGAAGGGGGTGTAAGATTACAATTTAAGAAAGAAACGAAAAAGAAGAATCTTGGTTAAATTCGGTTGGTTCCTAGGTCGAGTCCTTGCAGTGTTATCCTTTGCCTTTCTCCGGGGAGACGTAACCTTTTTTCGTTTTGGCGTATCACTGTCTTCTGTATTAGTGTCTCCTTCTTGATGTTCCTGTGGGAGGTTCTGCTTCATTATCCTCTTGGTGATCTTAGTCCTAAGGAGGGATGTCCTGTTGTTGAGTTTGTCGAAGGTGGATTCTTTGTGATCTTCTGGGGGGTATATTACGTTCCGGAGGTAGGGGTTGAATGGGGAGGTGAGTGATGCCGGATTTGAAGAGGGAATGTTCCTCTTTCGACACCAGGTTTGTTAAGTCGTTTAGTGACGTAAAGTGCTCGGGATTTCTTATTAACTGGTACGTGTTGAAGTTTGGTAGCTTTTGTCTTAAATCTTCGATTTGTTTGTTTGATGTCTGGCAAAAGAAGGCTTTATGTTGCGGTGTGTCCGTCTCGGTTTTACATTTCAGGCATTTATCAGTCTGTCTGAGGTTGTGCTTATTTAGGTGTTGACCGTAGGGACCGTGTCCCGTTAGGAAATGTATGAGACCTCTCGTGGGATGGAAATGGTCCATCGAAAGTCGTTCTTTTATGTTTGGAAGTAAGCTGTGAAGTCTCCTTCCTTGCGTAGCTTGTGTCCATTCCTGTTGCCAGACGCTAAACAAGTGGTTGTAAATTTCTGGTACCGTGGCAGGGCGTATTCCAATTAGTTTATAGATTTCGTCCTCTTGTCCATTTCTAAAGTAATACTTTGATGCTCTAGTTTTAATAACGATTTCAATAGGCTGTAGGCCCGCAATCATGAGAAGAGCCAGGGTTGAGGTTGTTCTGAATGCACCCGTTAGGCGAAGTATCACTTTGCGTTGTGAAGATCTCAATCTGTTTTTAATGCACTGTTTACTGGTTTCCATGGCCCACAGGGGCGAGCCATAGGAAATAATAGAATTATATATGGTAATGAGATATGTTTTTATGTGTGATAGTGGAAGGTTGTAGTTTGCTGAACTCAATGTGGCTAGACTGTTTATAGTTGTTTCGGCCTGGGTTGTTGCCAGGGCTATGTGTCTGTTAAAAAACATCTTCTCTTGAAGAGTAATGCCAAGGTATTTAGCTTCTCTTACTCTTTTTAAATTTCTTTCTCTGAGTTTGATTTGAGGGTTTCTTTGTAACTTCCCCTTAAGGATAATACAGGGTGTCCGGCTTAGACCTTTAACATTACAAAACAGTATAACTTTAGTTACATTCAATTTCAAATGAAACTTATTGTTTGAATGGGACTGGCAACTGTGGCCATTTGCGAGAATCACCAGTACTTCGGTTGACGTGACGCGCATGCGCGTGTAACGCATAAATTCCAGGATGGCGGAGTGGACGGTTCAGCAAAAAGTGTTCTGCGTTCTTTCACTGGCAGAAAACAAATCTGTGAAGTTTGTTCAACGTGCTTTTCGGCGTGAATTCAATCTTCAACTTCACGACAATGTTCCTTCCTATTTGAGTATTGCTAAGTGGGATAAATAACTAAGAGAAACTGGAAGTGTTGTGTCAGTGGCCGTGAAGTACGCGAAGCGGAAGGTATCAGAGGAAAACATTGAAGTGATTTGCACTGCATTCACAAGAAGTCCAAGAAAATCAATAAGACGTTCAAGTTTAGAGCTCAACATTCCTCGGTGTACTATCCATGACGTTGTGCACAAAAGGTTACGTCTACGGGCGTACAAGATCCAGTTACATCAAGGAATTGATCCTGATGACAAGCCTAAAAGACACGTTTTCGGGCAAAATTTTAACCAAAATTGAGAACAAGAATGCTTTTCTGGACAAGGTGTGCTTTTCTGATGAAGCTGCATTCCACATGTGTGGCAAAGTTAACAAGCAAAATTGCAGTATTTGGAGAAGTGACAATCCTCATGAGTTTCGTGAAATTATGAGAGACTCGCCAAAAGTTAATGTGTGGTGTGGTTTAATGAAATAGAAGATAATAGGCCCGTTCTTCTTTGCTGAAGAAACAGTGAGAGGAACGAATTATTTACACATGCTTCAGCATTACGCTGTGCCTCAAATGCCTCCAGAAACCATTTTCCAACAAGACGGAGCCCCGGCACATTTTGCTATCATTGTACGAGAATTTCTCGATGAGCATTTTCCTAGAAGATGGATAGGAAGAGGTTATAAACCACTTACTTGGCCTCCGCGCTCGCCGGATCTTTCCCTACTAAACTTTTTCTTCTGAGTGTTCATCAAGGACCAAGTCTACAGTATGCCCGTCGAGAACTTGGAAGATCCGCGTAACAGAATTCGTCAGGCGATGAACAATGTGACCCGTCAAATGCTAGTGAATACCTGGACGGAATTGGAATATCGGTTCGACATCTGCCGTGCCACAGGGGGGCTCATATCGAGGTTGTGTGAAGTGCTGGTGCTGGGACAAAAAAATGCATGAGTTTTTCTACCAAAATGTAAATTTTGGTAATAAAATTGGTTTTCTCTGCAAAATTATGCTCTTTTGTAATGTTAAAGGTCTAAGCCGGACACCCTGTATAATGAGTCTTTTCCGAAGCTATTTTGAGTTTAGCATGATCACACCAATTGGATAGCATATTGATTGCAGTGGATGCTTTGTCTTCGATTTCCCTTCTTGAGTTACCGGAAGTGAGCATGATAATGTCATCCGCATAAACTATGATCTGGTCTATGTCTGGATGGTCTTGTAGTTTCATAAGCGCAGGCTCCAAGTTAGTATTCCAAAGCTCGGGTCCCAGAATGGAACCCTGAGGACAACCTTTTGACGTGATCTTACTCATTTGTAGATCCGGATATTTGATGCTAATTTTTCTGTTAGAGAAATAACTTTTCAGAAGTAGGAAGAGTGTACCTGGGCAGTTCATATTTTTAAGTGTTTGAAAAAGGCTGGGCCACCACAAGTTGTCAAATGCCCCGGCGATGTCCACCATGATTCCAACCATGTACTTGTTTGGAGTGTTTTGTGTTGTAGACGATAGCAGGCGTAATGCATCGTCAGTGCATTTACCTTTCGTGAACCCAAATTGTATCCCTGATATGGGTTTGAGCAGGCGAAATTCTTTGAGTCTTTTTAGGATAAGTTTCTCGAAGAGTTTTCCCAAAACGTTGAGAAGGCATATTGGTCTGTATGAATTGACCCTGGTTTCATCTTTATTTGGATGTTTCTTGATGATTATTAAGTTTGCTTCCTTCCAGGTTTCTGGGAATATCTTCTGAACAAGGCACTCATTAAATAGTTGAGTAATGTAAGGCGTAAGTACTGGGGTGATTTCTTGTATTATTTCCACAGGAATTCCGTCTGGTCCCGGGGACTTCTTCATTTTCATGCTGCTTATTTCGTTTTCTACTTCCTGGGTAGTGAAAGGTAATATTGGTGATTCTGGATATGGCTGGTGATAGATTTTTCTTGTATCCTTATTTTCCTCGCTGTCGTTTTCAGGTTTGTCGTCTGGTATGAGATTCTTCATTAAGAAGTTGATGGTTTCTTCCAAGTCCTTTGTCATATTCATGTTGTTCTCGTCATTAATTAAGGTGGAAATGGTTTGCGGTTTTTTTATTTTGCCGATAGCGATTTTATACGGGGTGCCCCATTTATTTATTTCCAGACGTTTTTCGATGAAGATATTCCATTGTTGTGTCTTATAATTTAGTAGCTCGGTTTCGTATTGCTTTTTTTTGGCACGGTAAATCTGGAGGTTGGCATTTCTGTATTGTGCGATGATGGATTTTTGATATAGTTTCCTGGCTTTTTGCATTTGTTTCTTAAGGTTGGTTAATTTCTTTGGCCATGGCTTCCTCTTCATTTTCCTTTGGTTATTTCTGGGTGATGAATTTTCAATTGCTTGTCTGATGTTTGCAGAGAGTTCCTCTGCGAGCGTGTTGAGTGATTTTTGTTGGTCCAATTGTTCAGGGATAATGAGCTTTTCTAGGAATTTTTGATGATCGATTTTTCTCCAGTTCAATATGTTCTCCTGGTTTTTCTGTTCAAGCTGATGTTGCCTGTAGATTAAGTCGAATAGTATTAAGTTGTGGTCGCTTGTTGTGGCGAGATCTATAACTTTCCAGTTTTGGACATCGCCCAAGGCCCTTGCATTCGTGAGTGTTAGATCAATGTTGCTTGAGGCGCCCGCCCTTCCCCTGTAGGTGGGGGGATTATCTGGCTGATTTTCGACTTGTAGGTTGTGCTCAGAAATGAATTCCTCCATGGCTACCCCCTTGGTGTCGGTTTCTTGGCTGTACCACCACGGAGAGGAGGAGTTCGTGTCAGCTGTGATTATGATCTTGTAGTTTTTGTACGCATTGCAGATCAGATCGATTTTTTCCAAATATGGGTCTGTCATGGCTGAATTGAAAATAACTATTTATTAGGATCCAAGAACCATGCTCTGAAGATATTTGAGCGCAATTTATGTGTGTGTCACAAAATTGTGCTATTTTGGTGATTGTTAGATTTCTGTTTAGGTTAATTATTGCTGCCATGGTTTGATTGCGGTCCTGAATTGTGTGAACGTTGAGTGGTGTGTAGGGAATTTTGTTTTTGGATGTGTATGGTTCTTGCATGAGAATTATGTCAATGTATTGCTCTTTGCAGTAATTGATTGTTTCAAGTGTTGCAGCTTGCTTCTTCTGGTGTTGATCTGTGCAACGCGTATCTTGACGACAACAAATCAATTGAACATTTCCACAATAGGTTCATGTATACAGTATCAGAAACAGAAAAATGTATTATTTAATCGAACTGTTCAAATATTTTACACGGCCATTTACTAGAAAAAGCCTTTCTATAACAGACATATCTATGTCTATGGCACTGGAAACCATACAAGCAATTTTAATCATTTTTTTAAATAAAAAAATCGATTGAAATAAAATAAATCCAATTTAAATTTAAAAAATGAAAACTGATTTCTTAAATAGAAATCATGATATTTATCCACACTTTAAGTAATTAATGGTATATATCAGCAGTGATTTTCAAAATGAAAACAATATGCTTGAATAGGTGTGTTTCATCTACATCACAAACTGTTGAGGCTGGTTCTTGTAAGCATACGGAATTCGAGCAGGCAGGCGGGATATTTGACCCATTTAGGATGTTACATTGTACACTATTCGGTTGTTTAACAGGAACTCACGTTTATCCTTCAATTTTCCGAGAAAGAACAGAAGTTGCGCTTCACGTCACGGAACTCGATAATTGTTGATCAGAAGATTGGCGAGAATAAATTGTGCCAACATTAATGAACAAAGCAAACATTACAGACTGTGGAGTGAACAATTCCTCTCAGGTAAGTTCATATATCAACTTTCTCTGTGACATTTAATACAAATGGATCAAGCTGGTGTGTTTAATCATACTTGCAAGTAGTGTTTCTTTGTTTTTGTTTGGTAGAAAGGTGCTGATACTTCAGATGAATTTGACAATAAAAATGATAACATTCAACGTTAAATTCATATTGATAATTTTACATTTGTACTTGATTATATATTTTGTTATTTAACACAAACTGTTATTAATTTTTAGCCGATCCATGAGAAAAGGTGCCGACAGTAGGCTTTGCGTACTGTCAGAAAAGAAAGCACTGCTTGACATGGGCATCCCAAGGGGGGGGGGGGTGGGGGACGTGGCCTCCCATGGAGAATGAAAGTCAAACAAAAATTATATATTTTTTGCATTTCATTTCATTTCAGCCACAATAATATGTGTTAATTATTACATGAATATGATAAATTCAAATTTAAGCAATGTTTTTTGAGGGAACAATACCATTATTGGGGAAAATGTGCCTTGTTTGCCCCCCCGTAAAAAAATACCTTCCTTGTCTCTCCCTGGAAAAGATCCTGCGGATGTCCATGCTGCTCGATTAAAACATATTAATGATACATCAAAGTATCCCAAATTGATTGATTGATTTGGTTTATTTTACTTCGCTTTTCTGCCAGTTTTAGCTAATCGTGAAGACAAGGCTGAGTGATGATATTGATTAAGGGAAACTCACAAAGAAAACTCATGCCCAGGCTGGGATTCGAACCCGGGACCCCTGGCATCGAAGAATGCTGTGTTAACCCACTCTGCCACGGGGCCAGTATGTCCAAAATTGTTAAAGCAAGGAGTGAAATTACTGTTTTTGAGCAACTCAACATTTTAAGTTCATATGGATCTACACTGCAAAACTTCGCTTTTTTCACCATATCTTTTTCTGTTGACTGCACATAGAGCTTGAATACATGAAAATTACCGCTATTTCCAGATGGCATAACATTGTCATTAATTGTATGCAATGTTACCGAAATTTTACACAGAATTAACAACAAACATACAGTTGGCGCATGGTGTAAAGAACGCTATGTGCAAAGAGAATGGATCCCATTCTCCTACGTTGTGGGTATTTCCTTGCAGACTACAAACATGGCGGCGGTGCGAATTCTGACGTCACTTGAAACTCACCTATATGTACTAAAAAAAGTGGTCTGAATATGTGGTAGTCTTATTGTCGGCTGCATTTAGCTCTGAGGAGAAAATGTTTTTTGAAACATTACAGTGAGCTAACTCATTCTAGTTTTTGGCCTTTTAACCACTGTTATTTTTTAAAAGAGATTTGCCTACATTTCGGAGGCTGAATATGCCTCCGTCTTCAGGGTAGCATGTAGTCTGTTAGATCATATAGACATGGTGGAGCCTAGGCCACCAAGAATAATCCTCCAAGGCAACCATTTATAGACCATTTATATGATCTAACAGACTACACACTACCCTGAAGATGGAGGCTTCAGCCTCCGAAACACAGGTAAATCTCTTTTAAAAAATAACAGTGGTTAAGTCCAAAAACTAGAATGAATAAATCACCACTGATTAGCTACAAAGAAGAAGTGAGCTAACTGTTTTGTAGTAAAACAAGCTTCATTAATAATAACAAATAAATATGTTTATACTTGCAGAATGAACGAATGGCAATTCACTGGGCATCTGTAGGAGGTCATGTGGAAGTAGCGAGATTTCTCTTGGACCGAGGCTCTCCTGCTGATCCCTCAGATGATGTGAGTAGCAGATGATTTCAGTACATTAACTATTCTTGTATGTGGTCTTTTTTGTAAATATAGATTGTAATATCAGAAAAAGATGAAAGATCTTTTCTTACTGCCCTTTGCAAAGAGGAAGAGGCTAACATAGGTTATGTACAGCCACTGCACTTGAACCACATGTGAAAAGTCTATATTGAATGCTATGAAAAATACACAAGATGCAAAAGTCAGCATAAAATGACTACATAATATCTTATAATTAGGGCCAGGCACTTTATCTTATAAAACTGTAATTATGTCATAAAAATGGAAGAATATGTCAGGAAAATGCAGAAATATTCCCAGTAAAGCCAAAAATATGCAGAACAGTACTTCTCATTATACGGGAAATCAGTATCTACCAGGGAAGATTGATTATAGGGTGGGGGTGGGGTATTAAATGAAGTCAGAATTCCTTTAACCAAAGAATGTAGTGGGAAAATACTGAAATTATCGTGAAGTTCACTGCAATTATGCTAAGTTTCATTGTGCCAGATTTACATATTTGTGGAAACTGTGTGGTGGAGCCGTCTCGCGTCACTACTTACGCAGAGACTTGTTTTTGTTTGCCTGCTCCAGAGATAACCAGGACAGAGTATACACACTGATATATCCGTGGCTCACACGACAAGTGATTGCCGATAGATCAGGGGCTATAATGTACCGAATATTATTTTTACTTCTGACTGATTGTTGGGAGAACTGAAAAAAGGTAAAGAAATTTGAACAATTTAAACTTGTCGTGCCTGCACAACAATGACTGAGAACATTTTTCCTCAATAATGGCTCTCAATTGTCGGCATGATATAAAAAAAGGGGAGATACGTAGTATTGTTCTGTACTAGTTGGTAAGAAAAGACTGCATCTGTTTTTAATTTCTTTGTCCATAATTTCCTTAATGGGCCATCGACTATCCGTTGCGGTAAAGGTACGAAGAATAAATTATAAAATAAGCGATTATATGCAAGACAATCAAGAAATTATACAGAAATATGTAAAAAAAAATGGCCAATATTTTTTTTACGCGGGGTTGGCAACACTGATGAAGTTGAGCATGCCCTAGTATTGTGTGCTTGCAACAGAGATAGAATCGTCAGAGTGGGGTTGCATACGTGCGAGTAGCAGTAAGGTGAAATGGCTGCCGTAATACAAAATCCCGCCAAATGTGAACTGAGATCTGTCATACGATTTCTGAACGCCAGAGAACAGAATGCAGCTGATATCCATCGGGAATTGTGTGCCATTTATGGACTGACAGTGATGAGTGAAGGGAAGGTCAGGCAATGGTGCAGAGAGTTTCGGCAAGAGCGTTCAATTGTCCCATGACGATGAGCATAGCGGAAGGCCTAGTGTTCAGATGGACGATCTGGTGGAACGTGTTAACGAGAAAGTGCGTTCCAATCGCTGGTTCACAATATCTGAACTCGCCAAAGAGTTTCCAGATGTGTCTGTGAAAACAGTGCATCGAATTGTGACTGAACCTGGGGTATCACAAACTGTGTGAGAGGTGGGTACCAAAAATGCTGACAGACGCTCACAAAGAGCAAAGAAGGACAGCTGCAAGTGATTTTTTGGCCAGCTGGGGGGAGAATGGGGATGACCTCTTTTCGCACATAGTGACAGGGGATGAAACGTAGATATCGTATGCCACTTGGGAGTCGAAGCAGCAGTCAATGCAATGGTTCTCCTAAAGCGAAGAAATTCAAACAAACACCATCAGTTCACAAAATCATGGTAACCGTGTTTTGGGACCAAAAGGGTGTGGTTTTTGTGGACCCCGACCTTGGGATTTCTTTCTTTTTATTCACCTGAAAAAGTGGCTTGCATTGAAGTGTTTCAACGACAGTGACATGCTCACTCTCAGGCAGCATATTTTTACGCAGAGGGTATACGGGCTATCAGAAATGTCTGAAGGTTAATGGTGACTACATCGAAAAATAGCCAAGGTATGTACTGGTTTATCAATCACAATAAATTTCTTCTATCATTTTCTTGTTTTTTTAAAAAATATCGGTCCTTTTTTTTTTACATATTTATTTATTTAATAGAAGATTCCAAATACAGCGTTAGCCATTTTACATTGGAACGATTTTATAGAACATAAGGACAAAAAAAAAATAATAACATAATACAACAAAAAAATAACATAGAAAAATTACATGTGGTTAAGAAACTTACATACTTTTAGCAAACTTTCTTCTAAAACGGTCCAGATTTTCAAAAATGTCTATTTCGCTTCCTAGATTATTGTATCTAAATATGCTAAATTGGTAAAATATGTCAAACTATGCCTTATCAGGTTTATCTATTTTGGCTGATTTTCATCAGATTTCGATCAGATGCCAAATAAAAAATGTTATATCATAAAGTCCGGGCCCTATATATATATATATATATATATATATAAATAAATAAATAAATTAGTAGTTAATTACATTCTATTGCCAATTATGGATGCTGCCAGAATGTTTTGTGGTGTTTGTCTTGTTGTCAGAGCTTGAAGGGGGAAATGTTAGCGAGGAGGTGTTTGGTCGAGTCTTAGGGTTACCCTGGGGGGGATGCTCCTATGGGTTAACATCGTGACAGTGAGACAGATGGAAGGATGCTTTGCGAAAATATTGCTACCTGGGGGATACCCCCCCCCCCACTTTGAGCACTGCTTCTTGTTGATATAAAATTGAATAATAGAAATAATAATAATACGAGGGTCATTCGGGAAGTAACTTCCGTTTCACTCTAGCGCGCGGAAGACGTGCAGCCTGGTTCAGTACGAGTCTGGCAGTGCAGGTGTGAGGATCGTTTGGCCAGTTTCCGCTCTCATACAGCTGTGCAAAATGGCCACTGCAATTGAAAATGCAAAGTTCGTGCAGTGATTCACTTTTTGTGGGCCAAAAAGGTGACAGTACTGTTCGGCAATGGTGTCGTGCTTTCAAGGATGGACGAACGAACATCCACGACGAGGCAGGGAGTGGACGCCCTTCAATTGTGACAAATGAACTGGTCTCCAAGGTGAACGACAAAATTCGGGACAATCGGCGGTTCACGATTACCGAACTGTCACATGTCTTTCCACAAGTGTCCCGTATGGTGTTGTATGAAATTGTGACAGAGAGGCTAGGCTATTGCAAGTTTTGTGACCAGGAGCTCAAGGACAGTGTTACTACATGGTTGAATGCACAGCAGTGACGTGCACTGAGGAGTAGCTAGTCTAGCAGAGATAGATCAATCAATCTCACGTCTCTAATTATTTTCAAATCACAATATTTATTATCTTGAAGCCTCAGTTCATATGCAACATTTCTTTCCACGCGCTTCTCATCCCTCGATGTGATCAGCTGGCAAGGCTGAATACCCTAGCTGGCAAGGCTGAATACCCTAGCTGGCTCTTCTTCCGCCTTACCAGATCCAGGTATTGACAACCCCCCGAAGGGAAAGGGAAGATTTCTGCCTGTACCTCCCTTGCCCCCCTCGCCCCCCGCTCCAATGGTTGAAAGCCCGTGGTTTCAGGTCCTCCAGTCTATCTCCTATAGGACAGATAGGGGATTGGTTTCCCTTCGATTCCTTTGTAAATCCTCTAAAGAGCTCGGGGGAAAATTTTCTGCAGTACTTATGTTCTCTGTATTTACACAACCTTTTAAACGTTGTACAATATGTATGTATAATATGGGATGTAGTTTTATTTGTATATGAATGGGAACGTACTTGTATTATGTGCAGACAAAAATGTTATGGTTTGTTTTCTTTTTTTCAAATATGGAATATATAATGATTAAATAACAAATATTTGCTCACGCTCTCTCTCGCTCTCGTTTTAGTAGTGTTTTATTTAAATATACCACTAATAATTTGGCCTCCAATAAAAAAAATGGGTAAGCTAAACAGTCATAAATGCGGATGTATCAATTTGGGCAAGAAAACGCGCGTTATAATTGTTGTTGTTGGTTTGGTTTATTTTACTTCACCTTATATGCCGCATTTAGTTATCGCGAAAATGAGGATGAATGACGATATAATGAAATTGATGAAGGGACCTCACAAAGAACAATTCAGGCCGGGATTCGAACCCGTGACGAGAGCGCATTCTTGTTCCTATGTGTTGTACTCTGCAGTGAATAATGAAATAATTTGGAATGAAAAATGTATCCCAAAACTAAAAAAGCCAAATGAATATTGTTGAAGAAACTACAAAAAAGTGTGTTTTGTTACCTGTTCATCCCCTCTAATATATTTAATTTTTGCCACCTTCCATCACTTTTTCTAGCTGTATAGATTTAATCGCGATAAGTAGCTAATGAGCTTATGGAAGTCACGAGGAACAATCATAAACAGAGAACCCTGGACTCCTGATTTCACAGTGCCCTTAGATGCACTGGGAGTAAATTATTTGTATTTTCTTTTTCCTTTCTTTAGCGTTGGTTTTCCTAAGTTTCTTTACCTAAGTTCTGCCATGACGATGAACGTTGATTAAATTAAACGGATGAAAAGTGGTTACAAAGGAACACTCATGCACAGGCCAGGGTTCGAGCCCGGATACTTCAGTAACGAGATCGTGAAATGGAGAAATTAGAGAAATCAAGCAATGCAAATTTTTTTGGAAAAACGTTAATCATATACAAATATGGTGTATCAAAAATCCAATTGAAATTTACGTACCACCGAGTAAATACGCAGTTTGCTTTACCGGTACCCACATATCCGAATAGTTCGAGCTTTCCACTCATCTTTGTTGTCGGCCGACCTCGGAGTGCAAGTGGCCCCGGATCGGTACCAGGTGGACGAACATAGTGGTTTGGATCCCACTTTAAACTGTGGTTCCAGTCCCGATTAGCTTTTATGTTCATAAAGTGGACTTAAACACCAAATCAACCAACCGCTGGGGAGTGGTTATCACTGCACGCTATGACACCAGGAGTTCCGGGTTGGAACCCCAACCTTGGGTGTTTTTTGTGTTTGTCTCTTCATTAATTGTATTGTACCATCTTCGCGATTAACCAAATGTGACAGCGACGCTAAGCAGCATAAATCAAATCATTGATTGATTGTTTGATTTGGTTTGTTTTACTTCGCATTTCCTACTCATTTGGCTAATCTTCAAGATGGCACGATACAATTGATGAAGGGACAACACAAATAACACCCATGCCCAGGTCGGGATTCGAACCCGGGATCTCTGGCTTAATAGTCAAATCAACATGTTTTGAATTTTCGAAAGTGGGTGGGATTAACACGTGCTTCTTTTTAGTAGTCCTTCCTCATCTTGCAATCCTTTCCTTTCTTTGACGTTCTATTTTTAGGAATACTGGGCCCTAAAGGGGGGAGGGGGATTATGGCCCACACCAACCTCCCTTGGGCACGCCACTGATAGCTACCCCAAGTGGCGACATCACCGCACGTCACTGATGCACAGGCGGCAGATTTCTTTGACATAGGTATTGCAACCTTGTTTGCCAATATAAGATGGTGCTTATGTAGAAAAATAGCTTAGAGTTTGTCTCCTTCAGTTGTATGTAATAAAAACTTTCACAAGGTCCCAAACTGAAGTTTCTTTCCAAATGACTCCCGTAATTGTTGCTAGTGGAGAGATTTCTACTTGAAGCACTATTTCCTTTTTTCTTTTTCGTGTCTTACTATTAATATATTGAAATGCTTACGTATTCAGATTTGTTAGTAACATGCACCTTGTTCAAGAATAATCTTTGAAAGTTATGGGAAAATTCAAGTTTAAAGCAAACATAGAAACATCATTTTTGAAATTTTGATAGCTCATGGTAGTATATATTATAGATATATTAGTTGCATTAAAGTACTAGAATATAAAAATAAGTTCAGACCTGCTTCCTGCACTAACCTTTTGAGCTAGCAAGGGAGGTTATCTAAGTGTCCCCCTCCGATTTCCATTAAACTTGGCATGTGTATAGAGGGGCCCAAAGGAAGAAATACGTGTGTTTGTGTTTCAGCTAAAGAACTGTTTTAAAAGAACATGCACATATAATTGGAACACACACAGCACAGAGCTGTGTTTGCCAGTGATATGCACTTCATATCTCAAGTGTCCCACTTGTGTATCTGCCAGTACTATTAGCACAGAACTTCAACCGCCATCGTCCTTCACGATAGCACTTGCGTTTGGTACCGACAATCCTACAGTTCTGTGCTGTGTGTGTTCCAATTATATGTGCGTGTTCTTCCTATGCCATATTTACATGGTTTCGGGGTCAGATCCCCACTTCAATTTGTCCTCATCTTGACATTTGAGAGGGGGGGTTACCCCTAAAACAGTTTTTTAGCCGAAACAAAAAAAAACATGTATTTCTTCCTTTGGGCCCCTCTATACACATGCCAAGTTTCATGGAAATCAGAGGGAGACACTTAGATAACCTCCCTTGTAAGTAACCTTTTTCTTCTCTTATTATGCTAGAATACTAATTAAGTAGACTTACTTCTGTTATTATCAAAAATAATAAACTTTTTTATCATTTAAAATGAAAGATTCTAATTTTCTTAGGGAGGGGGGAGACAACTGACCAGTTTGACCCCAGCTTCCCTTCTCTTGGCATAGAAGTTTATTCGGGGTATTGTATTGACTGACTGTACTCCCTCGAGAATTAAGTTAAATTCTTTTTTATAATTTCATTGTTTTACAACAAATAACAGAGATATTTGATCCTAATATACTGCCCATGTAAGTAAAGAAACGCCTATCTTGGAGTGTGTTTGTCATTTTTGTTTGTAAAAGCACTTGTATGCATACTCAAATAGCAAAATACACACGTACAAATGACAATGTTACCAAACTTGGGACTCCTAACCTAACAGAAACATCAAAAATTGGAAAATTGCTAACATCGTCAAACCTATCACTCCTAACAATCGTTTTACTTCTATTGTGATTTCGTAAGCTTTTAAGCCCTTCGCCTTCGCACTTTTGTTTTATTTTTAACTTTTTTTACTTTGTTTTTAGCCAAATATGCCTGATTTTGTCCTTCATGTTTGATTTACTTTATTTTATAATATATTTATGTAAAATTATTAATATTATAAATTTGGTGACATTTGTCATTAATAGGGAGCAGAAGTTGACCTAAAAAATATAGGTATATGACCTATAGAATGTCCTTAAAAATGGGAAAAAATGACGTAAAAAATGCAAAAAATGACCATTAAATTTGATCTTGATTTTTTTAAAAAAAGGCACCAAATGATACCACTTGCACGTTCTATTAAAATATGAAACGAGGATTTCCAATGGGAACAACCGAATAATTTTAAAACAATTTAATGAAAAAGTCGTATACACTGAATGAATTGGTGTAAAATGCATTAATTTCCTGCATCTTTGCCTGGTGATGTAGTGTGGTGTGTTTCTGTGACACTGTAAAGAAAGATAAATGATCACGATCAACGTAAGACAATTTTTGTTTAGAAATTTAACAAATTGTATAAAAAATAGGGAAACCCAGAAATTGTATGAAATATCTCACATACAAGCACTTTCTAAATATAAATTGCAATCCTGCGAGATATATATAGGCCTATGTTCACCTTGGTGAAAAGACTCAAGAATATTACCAAAATGAAAGAAGTGATAAAATGTGACGAAACAATACACCGAATATTGAGAAAAATGGCGGCAAATGCCGAAAATTGGGGAAAATGACCTAAAACCTGAAAATTGGCAAAAATTGCAAAAAAAAATGCACTTTAAAATAACCTTTTTGTGTTCTAGACTAAGTGTAATATTGGCAATTGTAATATGGGCATCGTGTCCGAGATGTCAGAAAAAAGATAACATTTCATCAACTTCCGCTCCCTAGTCATTAATATATGTTGTGCTATGAAGTGGTAAGCAATGTTCTCTGGCGTTGTTTCAAGTGCTATATTCATTTATGCCTGTGAGCTGTTCTGCTTCACCATAACACGTCTCCGAGAGCTAAAATGAACAGAAAATGTACATAACAACACATTCTTCATAAACCATGCAAAATTTTCCATTTTTTAGCAATGTTACAGAGGGTCATGGGTACCGTTTTATTCCAAAACTTAGCATGGTGTCAGAATAAACTAACATTATATTTAACGCTCCTGACAAAGTTACATAATTATCAGGGTTAATGGTAGATTTTAGCTTGTATAAGATGTCAATCTGTTGAAGTCTGATTATAATATTCTGTGTGTGACAGACAGGTATGACACCCCTCATCCTGGCTTCCTCAGCTGGAAGGGAACAGATTGTCCATCTGCTCATTTCCCGAGGAGCTCACTTAAACTCAACTTCCGATGGTGGACATTCTGCCTTGCAGTACGCTGCTTCCAAAGGATGGTTTGAGGTATGTTCAATTCTGTTGTATTTCTAACTGTAGTAACAGGATATTTTTTTCAGGAGCTGGAATTGTAAAAGAGGATGGTAAATAACTTACAAGAAGATATTTCGTGTAATTAGGACTTTCCTCTCTCTTAAATGTCAATATGTGGTCTTATTAGGTGTACACATTCATGCTTGGCCCCTAAATTAATTCACTTATTATGTTTTACTGTTGCAATTGTTCAAATTGGAATTTACCCTGCCATGTACCAACCTAAAGGATAAAATACCTCACCAGCAGATGATGTAAAATAAAGTAGCAGTAGGAAGCACGATGTCATTCAAGAATCAGCACATCAGGAACTGCGTGCTTTTTACATATCAACAAGAAAAATGCAGCTGAGGCGAAAAAAAATAATTTATTTGTCTTTGGTGAAGATGCCATATCATACAACCTGCAAGAAGTGGTTTAAACAATTCCGGAAGGAGAATTTCAATCTGGGAGATGAACAGCATCCTGGATATCCAAAGAAAATGGAGGGTGAAGAATTGGAGCAAATGTTTGATTGATTTGGTTTATTTTACTTTGCATTTCTGCCACTAGTGGAGCAACTGCTGATTGAAAATCCATCCTGACGCAGTCTGAATTTGCCAGGGCACTAGGAGTGACCAGACTGTCTCCAGAAGCTAGGAGAAATACAGGTTTCGCAACTGCTCTCTGCTAACAAGGAGAGATGGTACCACATGCTTGTTTCCGTGTTAACTCGGTTTAAAAGGAGGGACTTTTTGTTCAAAATAGTGATGGATGTTATATGATAATCCAAAAAGGTGAAAACTGTGGGTTAATCCCAGAGAACAAACATCAACTGTGAAACCCAATATTCATGAAAAAATGCTCTTGTGCACATTTGGTGGAACATGAAGGGGATTTTATAGTATGAATTGCTGCAACCAGGTGACACCTTCAACGTCAACTGATTTGTTTGAGTGACAAAATTGAGAGGAAAATACCATTTACCGGCAGTGGGACTATTCAGGTGATATTGCTGCATTATAATGCCAGGCTGCACGTGGCAAAAAGAACCAAGGAGATGCTCTATTCATTGGGTTTGGAAGTTCTGCCTCATGTGGCATATTCCCCTGACCTGGCACCACCTCTTTCGGTCCCTGCAGCACCACTTACTGGATTCCCACTTCAGAAACCTTCAAGAGGTGGGAAATAGCACTGTTGAGTTTATGGACTCTAAACCATCATCGTTCTATGGTTGGGGGATTTGCCTGAAAGATAGCAAAAGTGTATATATTCCTGAGAATGAATTTGTACACCTGATATATCATATTTTTAGAACCATAAGATGTACTTTTTTCTTTGAAAACACACTTTAAAATTTAACTGCATTTTAGTGAGCAAAGGTCCATCAGTACATGTTGAAGTGAAATGTAGCAAAATGTGGTTTCCACTCAATGTGAACCTACAAGAATAAATGCCCTTTAAAGTGAAGTGTGACAGTTTTGCAACAGTTATGCAATTAATTCAATAATCTTGGAAAGGGGACTGGTACTGAAAAAAGCAAAACAGCCCCATTTTATCACCATGTTGCAAGAGGAATAGTTTCTTAAGTTGATTAATAAGCTAGATACTATCTACAAGAAATATGATGAATAATTATTTGTAGACTCCCATGTATTCCTTATGGACAAACAACTTCAAGTTACAGCTAATCAAATGGAAGTTTCGACTTTTCCCAACACAAGGAAAATCTTCAACCTGTCCTGTTCTCGTTCATGTGTTTCGCTACACCATCAGAACTCTGATATTCCCAAGAGAACAAGTAATACTCCCATAGGCTTAATGCTAAGTTTTCTCCTCCTCCTACAACCATCCAGCGCACATACCTCTCTTTCTCCAGCTTGCTGTGGGGAAGGTCATTGGGGGAGGAGTAGTTTCAGGTCCTTGCATCTGGCTTCATGTGGAAACTGTTCCTCTTGTCCTTAAGGAACATTTCTTCTCCCACATTCAATTCTCTTGCTCTGTTCTGTTATCAGTAGCAGATGTGATGGAGCCTTTAGTGCTAAAGTAAGTTTCTATACAATGCTACCTGTACAGTGTTGCACTTAATTAGGTGAAAA
This sequence comes from Lepisma saccharinum, assembly GCF_977018435.1. Taxonomy (NCBI): domain Eukaryota; kingdom Metazoa; phylum Arthropoda; class Insecta; order Zygentoma; family Lepismatidae; genus Lepisma; species Lepisma saccharinum. The sequence continues at coordinate 89,015,468 of NC_139238.1, read as the reverse complement.
TGAATTTATTTTTTTATTATATTTGTTTTCCAACTTTTCATCTCAAAATTAAGAGTGCATCTGATGGTCTGAAAAATACTGCAGTTACCTTCAGTATGACTTACGTCATTATTGTGGATTTGTAGGTACTGAAATGTGAATATGCTACCATGTTATTTTTACAGTGGCGGATAGCCCCCCCCCCCCCCCCACTTTTTGCCACATATCCTCCCGAACTATGTATCAAGGAAAAGTAAACTGTTCATGCCCCCTTTCCCATTTTGGCACCATGCCATCCCAGTTTTGGAACCCAGTCGCCGCCACTGTTTTAATGTACAAAATATGAACGTTTTCTGCAGTGGTTTTGAGGCAAATCATGTGTTTTATGTTCTTAGCAAATATGAAATATTTATTTGCATGGGAAAATGCCTGTTTATGCAAAATAAAATTTAATTTTATGTGCTAATCAACATGTTAGAATTTCTACTCGGAACCTCACGTTCGCTAGCAACAAAATTATTTATTGACCTAAAAACGTGGGCAATAATGTTATATCGTTGCACCAATGTCCAAATCATGAATGTGCTAAATTCTACTTTCAGATAAGATTCAAGATCCTGGGGGAAAACCAGGTTTTACATTTGGATAAATGTTGCCATTGGAAAATGTCTACTAATGTATGGTTGTTTATTAGCTCAAATAAGTTTGCTTATAGTCAGAAATTGCACTTAGGTGAAAAGTCAAAATTTGCACGTTCACGGTTTTGGCATTGGTACAAAGATGTGTGATTTTGAACCACAGGCTATCATTACCATTGATGTCTGTCTTTCCATTTTTCAACATCCTTCAATCGTTATTTCATGTTAAGGTATGTACATTGCGATATTTGATGCAGCAGTTAGTGATTTTATAGTGTTGTTATTAAATATTCATCTTATAACCAACATCCATTGGAAAATAAATCAATGTTCTTGTTTGAATGTCAGTGTTGTTAACTTCATAAAGTTTTCAGTTACATATATATATATATATTTTTTTTCACTTCCATTAGGAATTCATTGTTTTGAATGTAAAATCCACCAATCATAAATTTAACCTCAAAAAGTGATATTGTTCATTCACTTCAGATTGCAGAGATGTTGCTGAATAACCATGCGGACATCAACATTGCCGACAAAAGAGGTGCCACTCCTCTCCATCGAGCAGCATCGCAGGGCAACACCCGGATAGTGAAGCTACTGCTAGAGTACAACCAGCTTAACCTGAATGCTAGAGATGCTTACGGGAACACTCCTCTGTAAGTGCACTTTCATCCACTTAGCATTTTGTTAGCTATGATTATAGTGTAAATATTTTCACTGTTGATGGAAAAAACATATGTTGTGGCAAGGTGGTGAAGTTCATATAAATATGACAACCAGCGGCGGTTTTGGCTCTGAAGGTAGGTGAAGGGCTAGTAGGAGAAAAATGGGGTAGTAGAGAAAAATAGCTCAATAGTCACACATACTATTTTAACAATAGAACTCACATATTTCTTGCATATCAAATCGATCCATCTGTACTTAAGACCACAAACCTGTCGATGATGTCCTTGTGAAACAGCCGAGTCTTAACTAGCAGCAGTCACAGTTCTTTCTGAATTGCAACATTCGCTAACAAAGAAAGTCTCTTGTGAAATTGCATTCCTGATTATGTTTTTATCCGTTTGAGGGGTGGACTTGTAAAATTCACATTGCAGCACTACTGGATTTTTTAACTTCTTTACTAGCACTGATTGTTAGTGATTCGGTAGGATGCTCACAATGTAAAACATCTTTCTTCTCTTCGTCTTTCGAACTAGAAAATGGGGTTTCTAACAAAAAACACACTAAATCATAAACGGGATTCTTATTTCTCTTAAAACTGCACAAAAGGAAACAACCTTAGCTCTTCAGTTGCAGAAAGGCAAGCAAAGCAGTGATGTCACAGTTGTCATAACAACCAATGTAACTCAATTACCTTTGTGTGCAGGAATAGGGCTTTCCAAGCTAGAGCTCTGCACTTGCGGATGGTTCAGTGAAGGAAAAGGTGTTGTCAAGAGCACCTACCGCCTAGAAGATTACAGTGCACAAATACGTTTCTTTTAATAAAAAAAGGGGGGAACTCCTGGAATATGCCCATCCTCCACCCGCATACATTCGGAGGTATGTGTTTATATGCCCAGGTACCTTAAAATAAACCCTGGGCATCTTTTCTGCGAATGTTTATGGATTCCGCCATTTTTTCTTTTTTACCTTTATTCTATAATTTATATTTTAGTTACACAATGTCACGTCTCCTGCTAGGAGTATTAAACTCTTTTACACCCAGGGCTTGCTGGGTTTAAGTAACAGTCTTAATATCGCATAATTAACGCTTTATTAACAGTAATTTAACTAGAAACTAAAGTGTAAATCACCAACCCTGAGGCCTTCTGTAAACAAACAGTCTTACCGACTCGATGTATCACTGAACACTGAGACCTTCCCGCATGCATAGAACTTGCCATGTTGAAAGTGGCAATACTTCCTTGCTGTTCACATGATTATTTTTAGAAAATAACCAATGTTATAAAATATCATTATGTACACAAATCTCTAAGCTCATTGAAAGTTACAATGCATATTCCTACAAAATGTTCACACTTCTCTTGCCTTGCCATGTCACAAAGTTATTTTTCGAAGTGCACTATATTTGGCGGAACAAAAATCGTTATTAGGAGTTTTGTCAAAGTTTCCAACCGCAATGAATTTACGAACTTTGATTTTGATCATCATCATCAATATATTTATTGGACTTACAGCATTGCCTATGGCTGTTTATGCCCATTATATATTTTATTTACATAAAATCTGCAAACAAATTTCAAATACTCTCCTATCTATATCAAACCTTAGAAATATACATTACCATGTTATATCATTTTGTCTAAAAAAATGCAAGTAAAATATATTAAATTCGCATGCAAGAAAGGAGCAAAATTTATGGGAAATGATTATTGGTGCAAAGAGTTAACCATAAAAGTGAAGCAATAAGTACAAAAGAAAGAGCATTGGGTTTAAAGTGAGATGTCATTTGCAGCAGCGTATCCCATACTACAAATTGGACATTGTTTTACCTTACGTAATGAATCCTGTAACAACGCTGGATTTTCGTGTGGATTATTTTACTTCTATGAGTTTGCAATGCTTTCTGCATGCACGTGGTTTTGTTTACAGAAGGTCTCAGGGTTGGTGATTTGAACTTTAGTTAACACACGGAACTCGACCCGTTTAAAAGACACTTCCACTGAGATACTTACAGTACACAAGCCTTGCAGAGGCAAATCTTTCAATTAAATTTCAGCTCTGCTATTTTCAACAGATGAGAAACAGTAAATAGTCACAATATCACTCACAAAAAGACTTAAAATAACCCAACTTAGACTTACATTAATGTTGTCTTTTTTTCTTCCAGAAAAAAATATCCTATTTTTCCCATCGTTACCAACCTGCTTACTTTTGCGGAGTTGCCAACCTCCCACAGAAAATTATCATACCTAAACATGTTATAACACTAGAAATCTTTGACCATACAGGCCGTGTTGTACAATGAGGGAATAACATTGGTTCAAACGAAATATATTGGTTCAAACGAAATATGTACATGAATTAAACAGAGAACTAATAAGTCTTTTGATAAGACATAACTTGGGCCGTTTCAACAAAGTAGAACGGACCAGAACTGTTCTGTTAAAGCCAGAACAGTTTTAGTTAACAAATTGTAGAGTACAAGGAGAGAATAATAATAATAATAATAATAATAATATGACAAACTAATAAAATAGAAAACATGAAAGGTTATGAGCACAAGGAGATGTAGACACTGTTGATGTTAGAATCCGTAAATATAAAAGGAAATCACTACATTGGTCAGTGGTTAGATAATAAATAAGAAAAATGAGAGGATTAAATACAAAAAGAAAAAAAAGAATGATCAAGATATTGAGCAGGATATTAATATGGACAAGGAGAAGAGCAAGTCAGTAGGTACTGTAATGTAATGAAAAAAAAGGTAGGTTGGGAAAAGATGCTAGAAGCCATCATTGGAAGAGGTACTGGGAGGGTCACCAGTACTTACGTAAACTTCTGTGAGTCTCAGTTTCTTTTGATAGTAATATGCATGATAAGGATAATTTAATAAAAAACATTTTGTACATTAATACTTCACCTGAATAGCCACCACTGATGACAAGGATCCCACTGGCCTGAAAATCATAGTGAACTCAGGGGAATTTTATGTTGTTTTATTTGCCAAGATGAGAGTTTCCATAACTCATTGTACCTAATCCCCCATCCCCAACTACCTTCTTCGTCGTCGCCTTGTAATCAAGGGGTCTCGGGTTCGATACCCGGTGGAGGCACATAGTGGTTCGGATCCCACTTTAAACTGTAGGTTCAGTCCCGATTAGTCTTAATGTGCACAAAGTGACTTAAAACACCAAATCAATCAATCAAACTAGCTTCTTGATTTGGAATATTTTGCATAAGAATGTTGTTATATTTTCTTTACTCAATGTATTTCTCAGCATAGTTGAATAGACTAAATTTATTTAAATAACAGACAGAATTGAAGAAACCTAATGACCAGGACCCAGTACTTTATGTCCTATAAAACTGTAAAATATGTATGTAATTATGTCATAAAAATTAAAACTATGTGAGAAAATGCAGAAATATTCCCAGTATAGCCAAAATTATGCACAACAGTACTTTAAACTTTTTCATTATACAGGAACTCCGTATTTACCAGGAAAGAGTGACTAGGTTGGGGGTGGGGTATTAAATGAAGTCTGAATCACTTTTACGGAAGAATGTAGTGGAAAAATACTGAAAATATTGAGAGGTTCACTGCAATTATACTAATTTTCATTGACTATTATATCAGATTTACACCTTTGTTCAAACCGGAAATTGATGTTTCGGCATGTCTAAATGTTGTAATACTGAAGGACTCTTCAAATATCCTACCCTGGATTCACACAACTTGCAAAACAGATCTTGTTGTCTGTGGAGAACACATCACTCCCAAATTATGTAACATAGTCCCTCGGTCTCACCGCAACAGATTCCTTTATAGGAGGTATTCTATTCACTCACACTCATATGTGCCTGGCTCAAACGACAAGTGATCTTGAAACTTCCGTACTCGATTGCTGATAGAGTAGGGACTTTGTTGTGAGAAACGAAAATAGGTAAAGAAATTAGAACAATTAAAACTTCCTGCCTGATGATTCTTGTGCCCACACAACAATGACTGAGAACATTTTCCCCTCAATAATGTTCATACGGCTATCTATTGTATAAAAAAGGGTGGTATTGTTGTTCTGTTAGTAAGAAAAGATGGCATGTGCTTTTAATTTCTTCGTCCGTAATTTCCTTATTCTGCCATCGATAATATAAACTATCAGTTGCACTAAAGGTATGAAGAATAAATTATAAAATAACCGATTATATGGAAGAAAATTACGAAATCATACAGAAATATGTCTTATTAGGAGAAAATTGAAGAAATATGTTGTAAAAACTCAAAAGTGGTAAAATATGTCAAACTGTGCCTTGTCATGTAGAAATTTGCAGCGAAAAATGCAGGCTCAACCAGGATTCGAACCTGGGTCTCTGGCATACTGTACCATTGCTCTAACCACTGAGCTACCAAGAGGCCATGGCCTCGCCTGATTTTTTGCTATCACTGTTTTACCTGCGTGGAATGGTCTCTGCCAGTGCTACCGCAACCATCTTCAATAATATGCCTCATCAAGTTTGTCTATTTCTGCTGATGTTCATCAGATACGTAAAGATCTCACCCCAGTTTTCTATCCGATGCCAAATAAAAAAATATTTTTTATAACATACAGTCCCTGACCCTACTAATGACAAAGAGTCAAATGAAAGCACTTTATTTTTAGAACGTTTAGTGTTGCAAAAGTTTGTCATGTTTGAACATGGTCTCTGTGTTGATTTACACAAAATCCTCACCAAATGGCTAGATACTTGTTACAAGTGCAGTCACTTGCACACTCTTTCTTGCAGTGTTTCTTTTGGATGGAAATTCTTTAGACCCATTACCTCCCTTTCAGTGACCCAGTCATCTGGGAGCTGCTGGGAGGTTTCCCTGATAGCATAGTGGTAACACAGTGTTGTAATCAAGTGGTACCGGAGGTCCTGGATTTGATACCCGGTGTAGGCACTTAGTGGTTCGGATCCCACTTTAAACTGTAGGTCCAGTCCCGATTAGCCTTACTGTGCATAAAGTGGACTTAAAACACCAACTCAATCAATCAATCAAGTGGTACCAGGTTTAGTCCCCATTGGAGGCACAGTACTTCACACTTTAAACTGTTGGTGCAGCCTCGATTAACCTATCTCAGCTTAAAGTAAACGTATAACAAACTTTGGAAGCTGCTATTGATCATTTCGGGTGCAAGTATAGTAGGAATTCTTGATTGTTGCTGCCAGGAATACCAACTTATATGGACCTGTGACCCATCCAAATTTGCCAATGCAGACTTCCTCTCCAATTGCTACCATGTTACATATGCATACTCTTCCACTGAGCGTAAGTGATATACGAGGTGTGGCTAGGAAAAAAACCGACTGTTGCTACAAAATCTTTTATTGGTAATTTTGTACAATACAAACATTATCCCCTTCAAAGTACTCCCTTGAACTATCGATACACCACTCCATACGAATCTTCCATTTCTGGAAGCAATGCTGGAAATCATTTTCTGAAACCATGTTCATGACTTCCGTCGCTTTTGTTTTCACAGGTTTTGCAGTTGTAAATCTGTTTTTTTTTTTTTCAGTGCTGATATAACCTTTGGGAATAAAAAAAAAAGTCGTATGGAGTGATAACCGGCAAATACGGTGGATGTTCTAACACTGGGATCCTATGCTTGGCCAAAAAAGCCTTGACTAACAATGCCATATGGACAGGAGCATTGTCCTGATGAAGAATCCATGACTTGCTTTTCCACAAATCAGGTCGACGTCTTCTTGCTCACGAAGGGTCATCAGCACCTTAATGTAATAATGTTGGTTGTTTTGCAATAGCTCGAATACTCAAGCGACAAGCCTACCGATTCAATTCACCGACATTTGCAATGTTTGATTCCGTTTTTGACGTGCAAGGCTGTCCAGGATGTGAGTCGTCTGCAATCACTTCTCGCCCCTCTTTAAACCTTTGAAACCACTCAAACACTTGCATGCATGATAAACACTCATCTCTGTATACTTCCTTCAACAAACCTTAAGTTTCTGTGGCGGATTTTCCGAGTTCCATAACAAACTTCACATTGATACGCTGTTCCACTTTCACACTTAACATTTTTCTGACGGAGCACATATGCATGGTTCACTTCGTCGATAAGCTACAGCAGAACTGAGCGCCACGCACCCAGGGAAATCACACAGTCAAAAAGCAGTATATCACGTTATACACTCCTGCACCACTTGACCTTGGCGTGCTTGCTGTTTGTCAACAGCAACAATCAATCCGGTTTTTTTCTAGCCACACCTCGTATATTCAGAATTTTTAATGCTTTCATAGCCAAGAAATATCTTTCCCATAGTGACTTACGAAATGAAGTATTTTATGTGCTAAAATGATAACTGAACTCAACTCCATGGCACAACGAGGGTGTTAGGGGTGACAGTTTCTCAAGACACCCAAATGTCAACTTCCCTTCCACACAGTACACCCTGGATTGCATTGTTGCAGACTAACAAGGCTCTGGCATCTGAACCCATAGCCAGTACAATCCTATATGGGACTTATATGTTGTCCATATTTGTTTGTGATTATCTCTACATCTAGTTCATCTTGTCATTCATCTTCATTTTTGCAATTAGCCGAAAGTGGCAGAAACATGAAGTAAAATAAATCAAACGGTCAATCCATGGCACAACAGCCCTCCGAGCATGAGGGCTTGCCAAGTGGCTTTTTCATTGGCTGACAAATGGTCAGTTAATCTGAGTCCCATTGCTGCTGTTTTCTGGCATTCGAGACAGCTACTTCTTCTTTTCAAGTAGCTCCACAATTGTCCTCACGATGCTCGGTCAACACTGAAATTTTGGAGCTCCCACTGAGAATCGAACCTGGAACCCGAAGGCGATAGCACTAACATGATCAAAAATGTTTAATCTTGTGCAACAGCCTGTATCCTGGTCTGACAGTGCGTTAATATTCATGGTGGCTATATCAGGAGATGATGTATGATGTTAGAGTAATTTTAAATTTTGTTCAGGAGTTTGGGTTGTTTTTTAAGTCCACTTTATGCACATGTAGGTTAATCGGGACTGGACCTACAATTTAAAGTGGGATCCAAACCACTATGTGTCTACACTGGGTATTATTCCCTGATTACAAGGTGACATTACCACTATGCCATCTGGGTGGCACAATTTGTTCAGGGGTGTAAGGAGTGACCCTTTCCGAAGATACCCAAATGTCGACCAATCTTCCACATACTATGCTCGGAATTGAAAGATTGGGTTATTGGAATTCCCCAAGGATTGATACTAGGACCTCTATTGTTTTTATTGTTCATAAATGACCTTCCAGCAAACATTGAAACTGCCCAAGTTACTCTTTTCGCTGATGATAGTATGGCTTTAGTAGATTCTGTTGACAATGTAACCTTAATTGAAAAAAATGGAAAAAGCTCTTACTGAACTACAAAACTGGTTTTCAGCAAACAAACTTTCTATGAACAATGAAAAAACTAATATAATAAAATTTGGTGTATCTAGAGCCAAAATCTCTTCTATAGAGCAAGATAATTTCACAGTAGGGCATGCCATTATAACATCTACTTCCAATACAAAATTTCTTGGAATATTTATAGACTAGTGTCTAAACTGGAAAGTTCACATAGATCATTTATGCAAGAGGATTAAGAACTCTAAAAAATAGTTTCAATACGGTATGCATGCTAAACATCTATTTCTCAAAATTCGAAAGTATTTTCAGATATGGTATCCAATTTTGGGGGAACTTTGCACAATCGCAGAGGATTTTTAAAATTCGAAAAAGAGCATTGCGTATTTTGGAAATGCACACAATACTGATACATGTAAACCTCTTTTTCAATTTTTTTGCGTATTAACACTTTCAAGTTTGTACATACTGGAAACACTTACCTTTATACACCAAACCAAATCGAACTATCCAAAGAACATAGACAATTACAATACCAGACAAAAAAAAAATAACTTCCACGTTCCAAAACTTCGGCGGCTAATTGCATATCAAACAGGACCTTTTTACACAGGCATTCAGTTATACAATACGTTACCAACTAGTTACAACAATTTTGAAAGAACCACGATCTTTAAAGGTAAGGTGAAAAAATTGCTATGGGAATATACATTATATTCGGTTAAAGAATTTCAGGAGTTTATAAGATAAATTTAGATTGTATTCTTTCTACTTTTACAACACTAGTCCACTTAAAGATATAATTTGTGTATATTCAACATTATTCAATTGTTTGACTATTATAAAAACATATTGCCAAATTGATGTATAGATATATGTTATGTGCGATGTCAACATGTTGTATTTTATAATATACATGCACCAATGCCCCTCAGGAGTTCTTTCGGTGTGAAAAGAACTCTAATAGCCACTTTTTATCGTCATCTTCGCAATTAGCCAAAAGTGGCAGAAAAGCAAAGCAAAATAAAACAAAACAACCAATCAATTAAGTTTGTTCAGCTCTTGATCTAAATTCCTGCCTTCAAAGAAGAGTCAAAACAACCAATGGTCTGAACCTTGACACCCAGTAGATTTGACAAAAACTAAAATTTCAGATATTTTTGGTCTCAGTTTTTGAGCTATTGACTTTCAAAAAAGCAAAATTTTACAATATTTTGAATTCCTTAAACAGATGTAGAATTTAAATTGGAGTTATTTTCTTCTGTTTTTAATTAACTTTAATTTGAAATGCAAAACGACTGTCATATTTGAAATTTACAATTAAAAAAAGATACCAAAAAACATCATACTCTTAATGTTTTGAAAAAAATAAAAGTGTTTTATAGACATCAGTTGACTATTTGTGTGCCAAATTTCACAATGGGATGCCCATGGGTTTCTGTGGGAATTAATTTTTCGTATTGTAATGTACCTGAAATTTGCTAAATTTGTTGACTCCCATGATAAAACTGTAACATCAAGCTGAATGGTTGATGTTGCAATCTTCATATTAATCTATTTTATAACTTTTTGACCACAAAAATATGAAAATGCACAATATTTATCACTTTTAAGGCTCGGCTGGATCTTTGGCATGCAAATGGGCGAATTTTTTTCAAATTTTCCTCTCCATTCGAAAAACTTGTTGGATATTTCAAAATATGAAACATTACATCAGCTTAGAATTCCTTCTAGAGCATTGACGTGAATCTTCATGTAGTTTTCTTTCATTGTTGTCTAGATATTATCAATAGTTTAATACGCTTATGTAATGACAAAACTATTGATAATATCTAGACAACAGTGAAAGAAAACTACACGAAATTTCACGTCAATGCTCTAGAAGGAATTCTAAGCTGCTGTACTGTTTCATATTTTGAAATATCCAAGAAGTTTTTCGAATGGAGAGGAAAATTTGAAACATTCGCCCATTTACATGCCAAAGGTCCAGCCGAGCCTTAATATGAGGTAAGCAAATTGAAAAATGCATATTTGGTTTTACATTGTAGAATAGATATAGAAATATCAGATGTTAAGAATGGAGAGATTTGCAAATGAAAATTAACTTTCCCATGTAAACTTAGTGTACCATACCTTGAAACTACAGGTTGTCCTCAGTAGTGTAGTGCCACCCTATTTTTTTTTTTTTATTATATATTTTTTGGCTTTTCGTTTTTCTTATATCAGTTAGTTTACCAGTTTTTTTTTCAAAGTCGCGCCCAGTCCCTTGCTTGGCATGGCGAGAGGGAGGACCGGGCTCTTCAGGCAAGTTACACTGGCTAGGGTGTCCTCTTTCTTAGTTTTTCTTCCTTTTGGGTATTTGTGTGTGTTAGAGCTACTGTACAAGGCTAAAACCGGCAACATTGGAAGAACACAGGGGAAGTTTGGGCGTCTTTGGGGAAAGGGTGGACACAAGGATATAGAGGCGAGAGGAGTGAGGAGGTGTATTTTGGAAGTGTGGCTAAACTTGGTATGTGCATACAGCGATGCAAGGAGACACGTTACCAAAGTAGATGAAGTGTGATTGTTGAGCAGCTGACATCGCCGTGCAGCTGGAGGAGCGGTGTTTTGTTCCGGTGTAATTTGAACTACTTCCGCGTGTTAATCACAACATGTCGCCGGAGCATCAGCCACCAAAGTAGGTGAAGTGCGGTTTGTGACAAGCTGACAGTACAGCACAGCAAGTAGAGCTGTGTTTTTTTAAATTTTGTGTAAATGGAGCTACTTCCGTGTGGTTACTGAACAATACATGAAGCAGATCACACCATGTGACTGGAACGTCAGCCAGCCTGACCTGAAGACGTGAACAGTCCTCTTTTATCCCCTTCAACAACGAACCACAGCCATCCCCTTCAATCTAAAATAGGAGCAGTGTGTGTGAGGAAGTGCATCACATAAGTGACAATAAAAGGTAAGGGATCCCGACAAACATTTACTTATGGCCATAAGATACATGAAGGTTATTTTGTTACTTGTGTTTGTATTTGTATGAACTATGCCGGGTTAATCTACATATTTTCTTATGATCAATAATAATCTAAATAACAAATTTCATGTTATTTACATATTGCCCCCCACAAATGGCACCCAACGTGGGGCACGATTACCACCAATGTTTAGGCTTAAACGAAAGAAAGGACAATTTTTGTTCAAAACTTTATCAGTGAAATTAGCATATTTTCAACTTGATATCAGCAACTAACTTATGTTGCCAGTAGCCAGTATCAGTCATGCTTTGTTTAGCTTTCAAACTTGTTTTCCGGTTTCTCTTTTGTCAAGCCACCCAAGCGACGGGATTGATGAAATTTTATTTAAATTGAAGGGGAAGTTCCTTACATTCGGGCACTTCATTTGGCCAATTTTCTTAAATATTACTTTTTCCTAAATAATGCGGGTGTTCTTTTTTTGTTTTCCTTGTTAGCAAAGGGGAGAAATCCACTAAAAACAGTAATGCTTTGTGAATCATTTTCATTTTTTTTTTGTAAGTTTCGTTTATCATAGTGTTTTTAAAGGCATTTATAGAGTTATGTTATGTTTTCTTTCTTTTGTTGGGACAATCATGGTTTTAACGAGGGAGCAAACGCGAATTTCTAGTTTCATCGAGGCTAATCGGGTCACAAAAAAATTAGAAGAGGATGTACAAAATTTAGGGAATTTAGAACGGGATACGGAAAATACTGGGGACAGGAGTATGGAGTCTGAATCTGAAAGGGAGGAAGCTGCCCCGATTACATTAAATGACCTTGCAAGAATGATGATGGATTTCAAGCAGGAAATGAGAGAATTAAGGAGAGAATTTAGAGAAGGGATGGAGGAACAGGCACGTCGGTTCAAAAGGTCGCAATCTGAAATGGAAAGAAATCTAACCCGTAGGATAGATAATGTGGCAAAAGGTAGTGCAGGGACACGGAAAATTGTGGATCAGCTTGTCGTAAGAACCAGTACTTTAGAAGAAACTGTAGGAAATTTAAGCGAGGGATTGGCGGCTGTTTCCGGGTGCGAACCGGAGGTATGTAGGCAAAATGCGGCCGAAATAAGGCAGTCTGTAGCAGAGCTTCAGGAAACTGTAGCAGAGGAAGTTTGACAAAATGTTGCGCAGCAGATTAATGGGGTTTTGCAGCGTCATGAAAGTCGACTAAAAAATGATTTAAGGGAAGAAATAGAAGCATTAAACGCCCGCTTGAGTCCAGGGTTCGGGAGAGACGAGCGAACAGTTGCTCACGGCATCCCCTGCGACGAGCAGCGATAGTAGTACAACCCCAAGTAATGTGTACTTGCACAGGGACATGCGCTTACCAAGTTTTTCTGGTTCGGAGAATGAAGTGAGAGCCAGCTCTTATCTCATGGAGCTGGAAACTTACATAAACCTGGCTCGAATACCGGCTGAACAACAGGTAGGCGTGGCGAGCTTGTCATTAAAAGGGGCCGCACTCAGCTGGTTCAACGTTAACAGAAAGCAATGCAGAGATTTTGCCACCTTCAGGGAACTATTTGCATCGTATTTCATATCTGAAGAAAAATTATTGCGCCTGAAAGCTGAGATTTTCACGAACCGCTATGTTGCCGGGGGCGGGAAGACTTATTGTGAGTATTACATGGAACTCATCGAAAGGAATGCCATCCTTCCCGAACCCCTGAGTGAAAAGGCCTTGGTTCAATTGGGGATAAAGCAACTCCCCCCTTTTGTGCAGAGGAGTTTCCTTGGGTTGACCATCGACACCAACAGTCAGTTACTCGGGTTACTGAAAGAACTTCAGGAAACAATGAGCTACGGTGCTTCGAGTCAGTCATCCCCACGTCATCGTCCGAGACCCATAAATTTTATGGAAGTGAACCCAGGCCCAAGCAACTCCGAGAGGGGAGCTCGGTCACGGGGCAATTACAGCAACGGCGCAGAAGAGAACTTGACAACCCTCCCAACCAACCTTCTCGGGGGAGAGGAGGATTCCAGCGAGGAAGACGGAGCCCGAACCGACAAGTAGGATGGACGTCTGGCAACGATGGAGAAGGAGGGGGGTGGAGTGCCCGAGGGGAAGGATCACCCCCAAATTTCCCTAACATAAACGCCATGACTTTTGAAAGTCAGAGTGGGAGGGGGCCACCCCCTCCTGACAACGAAGCATGACAAGGGGAGAGCACGTTGAGCGGGGGCTTTGCGGGTCAGGTTGAGAGTTGTTTACGTCAACCCGAAGAAAGTGAGCCTCAGGATAGCCATAGGGATGCCGACTCATGTGAGACTGCTGTAAAGAATGTATGCTCGGTTTTAAAGGAATTTGTAGAGGAACCCCGGACCTCGAAAAAAGAGACCCCAAGATCGTTGCCTGAAATTAATGTGATTATAGAAGGAAAGTATTATGAGGCAGTCGTGGATACGGGGGCTACACATTCATGCGTTAGCGAGAGTTTATGGCTGGAGCTATTGAAAATTAACCCACGGTTGCCTTGACTCACCGTAGGCGGATTGAAAGTTGTCTCGGCATTTGGGACTAAAGCTTCAAAAGTAATCACACAGACGTATTTAAATATGAATTTTGGCAGGACTGGAATAGATGTAAACTGCTTAGTGATAAGAAATTTAGTAAAGCCGATTTTGTTGGGCACTGATTTCATGGAGGATAACCATGCAATCCTGAATTATGAGCAGCATGTTTTAAAATTAAGAACTGAGAAGGGGTACACAGAAATAGAATTTTCAACATTTAATGAGCCAGCGGCGTGTCAGGAGTTGCATAATTTCCGAATAGTTTACTCTTGTATGGAGCCTATTTGTCGTTGTGGGGACGAAGTTATGTCAACCATGGGTCCTGTGGGCCCGAATACAGGAAACGTGTGCGGGGCTGAAGGATGTAGCTGCCGGCACGAGAAGGAGCCTGCGTTTTTAGTAGAGGGAGATCAATTTTGTGAAGAAAATCACTCGGTGGTTATGGAGAAAGGAGGACAAGAATCTTTCGAGGATGTTATGGAGGGAGATGTACACAATGTGAATGTAATTTCAAATGAAGCTTTATACGAGAGGGACTCCATGAGTAAAGATCAGCCGCCAGATTCGTTTAAAAGGTTTGAGAGAGGGACCAAAGAATCACAGAGCCACGCGATAGAAGAAACTAGGGCTACCGACATCCAAATTTACGAGAGTGTAGAAAGGGCGCAAGGGTTGACTCCTGAACAAAGGAGAAAATTAAGAGAGCTGCTTTTCGAATACCGCGAGATATTTGATAACAAACCAGGGTTGGTCCGTGGATATGAGCATGAAATCGACGTAATAGATGATAAAGCTTTCACTCAGAAAGTGTATCCCATTCCTTACCAGTACCGGGAGGATGTAAGCAAACAAATTAAGCAGTGGTTACAGTGGGGGATTATCAAAAGAGCAAAGGCACGATTCGTGAATCCACTTGTTTGCGTGAGAAAACCGGGAGGAAAATCAGTCAGAGTTTGTCTCGATTCCAGGGGTACCAACTCGAGAATACAGCCAGAATACGACTCTCCCTGTATAATACATCGAACCTGCGACCTTATACATTGGCAAAGGGACAAGGACAAACGGCTGTTCCAGATACAAAGGGACCCAAGTGTGAACCCAAGTGGTTGGGAAAGAAGAGGCTCTGGCCTGCAGAAAGGAGGGAGAAAAAGGTCGAAGCTAAACCCCTCCCCTTTTTCCCTTGCACCCTGTCGGGCGAGGTTTACCAGGCAGGGGTATAAGAATTAATGGAGAAAAGGGAGGCTGTAAATAATGGGAGTAAACATAGTTTAGGAATGCAATTATATAATATTTTTTGGGGTCATTTTAAGAGTGATTATTGCTTTGTGAATGCTTTTAGTGGATCTGTTTATTTTTATTTATTTTTTTGTTTTGGCGTAGCCGGGGGGAAAGAAGGGGCATTACCCCGTTTTAGCCTTTATTTTTAAGTTTAAGAAAATAGGTTCAGATAATTATGATACTATTTTCATATTCGTTATCCTAATTATCAGAGGGGGGAGATGTAGTGCCACCCTAATTTTTTTTTTTATTATATATTTTTTGGCTTTTCGTTTTTCTTATATCAGTTAGTTTACCAGTTTTTTTTTCAAAGTCGCGCCCAGTCCCTTGCTTGGCATGGCGAGAGGGAGGACCAGGCTCTTCAGGCAAGTTACACTGGCTAGGGTGTCCTCTTTCTTAGTTTTTCTTCCTTTTGGGTATTTGTTTGTTTGTGTGTGTTAGAGCCACTGTACAAGGCTAAAACAGGCAACATTGGAAGAACACAGGGGAAGTTTGGGCGTCTTTGGGGAAAGGGTGGACACAAGGATATAGAGGCGAGAGGAGTGAGGAGGTGTATTTTGGAAGTGTGGCTAAACTTGGTATGTGCATACAGCGATGCAAGGAGACACGTTACCAAAGTAGGTGAAGTGTGATTGTTGAGCAGCTGACAGCGCCGTGCAGCTGGAGGAGCGGTGTTTTGTTCCGGTGTAATTTGAACTACTTCCGCGTGTTAATCACAACATGTCGCCGGAGCATCAGCCACCAAAGTAGGTGAAGTGCGGTTTGTGACAAGCTGACAGTACAGCACAGCAAGTAGAGCTGTGTTTTTTTTAATTTTGTGTAAATGGAGCTACTTCCGTGTGGTTACTGAACAGTACATGAAACAGATCACACCATGTGACTGGAACGTCAGCCAGCCTGACCTGAAGACGTGAACAGTCCTCTTTTATCCCCTTCAACAACGAACCACAGCCATCCCCTTCAATCTAAAATAGGAGCAGTGTGTGTGAGGAAGTGCATCGCATAAGTGACAATAAAAGGTAAGGGATCCCGACAAACATTTACTTATGGCCATAAGATACATGAAGGTTATTTTGTTACTTGTGTTTGTATTTGTATGAACTATGCCGGGTTAATCTACATATTTTCTTATGATCAATAATAATCTAAATAACAAATTTCATGTTATTTACATATTGCCCCCCACAGTAGAGATCAGTTATTGGTAATGAGCAGTTCAGATAAGTAGCTTGACATAAGATATAAATATTGTAGTTGATGGTTTCAATTTAATTTGAAGCTTCAGGTCACAGTTCCCCGAGAGAAAATAACATTTCTAACATTTGGATCAAATTATTATTTTTTTTTTTTAACATATAATTCATGAACCGGTTCTTTCAAAAATTCAGCGAACATATGTTCTTTTTAATTTTTCACATATGTCACTAACATTTGAAATTTATTTCATCAATTATTCAGTTATTGAGTTTTTTTGAGTTGCACAGGTAGGCTAATCGAGACTGGACCTTCAGTTTAAAGTGGGATCTAAACCACTGGGGAATTGAATCTACTACCCCTTGATTACAAGGCAACGATGTTACCACTATTCCATCGGGAAGAGACAATCATTCTGTTGTATTATAAGTCGTGATTTAGGTGTTCATTTTTTTATTCATGAAATACCTATAAAATACTTGGTTTGGTTTGATTTGGTGTTTTAAGTCCACTTTATGCACAGTAAGGCTAATCGGGACTGGACCTACAGTTTAAAGTGGGATCTGAACCACTATGTTCCTCCACCGGGTACCTAACCTGGGACCCTTTGATTACCAATAATATAATATTTTACATCTATATGTATAATATATATTTTACCATAATTTTTGTACAATGTAAACTATTCCTTTAATAATAGACGTGATAAATATGCATTTTCATATTATTTGTAGTCCAAAAAATGGAAAATAGGTTAATATGGAGATTCCAATAACAACCACCCAGCTTTTAGTTACAGTTTTAACCTATAAGTCAAGAAATTTAGCAAATTTCACATACATTATAATATAGTGCTACCATATTTTGAAATGCTAAAAAGAGGACATTTTCTTCGAAAGCCACCCACACCATCAATTTATTCACAAACACGATTACTGCCGTCAGTAGAAACACCACAATAAGCAATCTCATTATCTTGAATTCTCTTCTTGGCACTATCAATAGAATGAGGACCTAGCACAGAGAGTTTACAATTGCTTCTGTTTTCGTTCTTGCAGTTGAGAACTTTCTAGCTACATTGGAATCAGGAAATAATGATTTTATCAAGCTTGATGTGCAGTCCATCACTTTATAACTGTTGTGATGCTTAACAGTATGAAACGCGAAAGAACCTTCTGCAGCACTTATTTTATCTTCATGTTCACTGCCAGGTTTCGTGAAAAACTGAGTCAGTTTTGTAGATGAAGCTTCACCTCTGACGGCTCTTTTGTGCTTTTCGCACTTCACGTGTGCTTGCAAGTCTAGCCCTCCTTGTTACGTACCCAATAGGACCAAGTAATGTGAATAGTTTGCCAAACAAGAATAGAGTTGGCAGCACCAGGCTTGCAAGGTTAAGAATTGGCATAATATATGTGAATAATTTTATAAATAAGAACAAAGCAAATTGGAAAGATGAAAAACAATAGAATATATTATAAGAAGACAAAAAATAAATATGAAAGAAGTAAATTAATATATATATCTTATAAATCAAATCAATGATCACATGTAAGTTAATATGAAAATTAAGGAAGTCAAAGCACTGATACAAGTTTGTGTCTTTGAACAGATATTGCATCTGTATGATTGATTTACCATTCCTATAGGGGAAATTTGGTTTACATCAGTGGCGAGCGCGTTCTGATCGATGCCCCACAGCACTTTTTGGTTGCGCGGTTTAACCGTAGCACCTACTTGGATGCGCGTGTAAATCGTTTGCACCAAGTATACACTCTGTTGTACCTAGTTAGTGGTGACGCGTTCCAATTGCAGCCCCAAGAGAGGATATTAGTATTATTCCCAAAGCTTGGAGGAAAAAGTTGGAAAAGGATAAAGGAATTCGTAAAATAATCAAAACCTAAATAAATTGAAATCCAGAGGGAAGTTTACAAAGAAGATAAGAAGGAAGTCCCGATCCAGAATGTCCATTGAGAAGGAAGTCCATATCCTCCATATTAAGAAGGAAGTCTAGATCCAGACCGTCCATTGAGAAGGAAGTTCCGATCCAGGCCGTCCATTAAGATGGAAGTCCAGATCCTCCATATTGAGAAGGAAGTCCCGATCCAGACTGTCCATTGAGAAGGAAGTCCAGATCCAGACCGTCCATTAAGAAGGAAGTCCAGATCCAGATCTGTCCATTGAGAAGGAAATATTCTTACTCCATGTATCCTGTGTTTAAATAATATATTCGTTTAAACGTCTCCATTGGAAGGCATCCTGTCTGGTTTCGTTGTCTACAAAGAACCCTACCCTGTAGATAAGCTAGCTGAGTTTTAAGATTAAGGTTTATGTACCTTTGCACCAAATGAAGGTAGCATAAATAAATTGCGACCAACTTTTGGGGCTAGAGAATTAGGAACCAGACAGCGAAGAGAGAAAGAATAATTGAAAATGGAGGAAAAGGATAAAGATGAAAATGAGAATGGAGAAGCTACAATGAAGGAAGACGGAGAAAAAAGGGAAACTTTCATTTGTTGCGGAGAGGAAGGAAACTAGGAAGAAATTATTTTCTGTGTCACATGTAAGGAAATGAAACATTGGACGTGCGAAGGAATAAGAAAGGAGAAATACATAGCAATAAGTAAAAGGGAAGAAGATTATACATGTAAGGAATGCAAGAAGGAAAAGCTAAAAGAAAAGCAGAAGAAGACAGAAGAAATAAACTTGATGGAAATGTTCCAAAAGCTGGCAATGCAGATAAATGAAAATAACAGAGAATTGAAGGAGAAGTTTGATGAAAGTAATAGAAAGTTAGAAGAAAATAACAAGGAAGTGAAAGAAAAGTTAGAAGAAAATAACAAGGAAGTGAAAGAAAAGTTAGAAGAAAATAACAAGGAAGTGAAAGAAAAGTTAGAAGAAGTAAGAAATGAAAGCAAGAAAATGTACGAGAAAATAACCGAGACATGTGAAGAAAATAGAAGATCATTGGAAAAGAAGATAGAAGAAACAACACTGCTAATTGAAAACAAAAGCGTGGATATAAATAGGACGATCGAGGAAGAAGTTTCAAAACTTAGAGAGGAGAACCGACAGTATGGAAAGAAAAATTGTTGAAAATAAATCGCAAATAGAAGCAGTATCTTCTAGAGTAGATGCAAATGAAAGCAAGATAGAGGAAGCAAAGGTTCTAATGGAAGATAGAAGCTGGGAAACACGCAATAGAATGGAAAAGGAAGTTCTAACACTGAGAGAAGTAAGTACGCGGGAACTGCAAGAAGTTCAAGAAAAAACTAGCAGTATGGAGAAGGACATTGCGGAAAATCAAAATAAAATTAATGCAGCAGATAAGAAAGGAAAGGAATTAGACAGAAAATTAAATGGGGCAGTGTCAAAGATAGAGAAGACAGAAAAGAAAGTAGAAGAAGTGGAAAGAAAGTTAGGAAAGCTATTTTTCAGAGAAGGAAACATAAATCCTAGATTTCGAGAAAGTGAAGAAACGAAGGTTAAGAAAGAGCTGAGAGAAGAGAGTTCAAGCGATGAATCGACGACGGAGAAAGAAGAGAAGGATAAGAGATATAGAATAGCGGGAGGTCACAAGAAAAGGAAATGGAAGAATAGCGAAGATGGAAGTAATAATAAAAGGCTCTTAGACATATTGGAAAATGAATTCCCGAGAGACGAGAACTATAGGACAAGGATACCTAGGCCACAAGAATTGCAGCATCTTCCAAAATTCAATGGGAATATATCTGATAAATGTCCCAGAAAGTTTTTAAGGGAACTAACAACAAATGTCAGACTTATGAGGATCCCCGAAGGAATGATTTTGAACGTCATAGAGACATGTTTTGAACAGTCGGCAGCAGGATGGTATCAACTAAATGAGCACAAATTTAGAAATTTTAAGGAGTTCAGCCGAAAATTCCTGAATTACTACTGCAGTGAAGACATAAAGGAAAGGCAGCTAGAAGCATTAAAAAGAAGATATGTAGATTGGTCAAAAGTCGACAGCCTGGAAAAACACATGGGAGACCCTTAGAAGCTTCAAAAACCTAAAGGAAGGATGCAGTGAAGAGGAGTTGGTTAAACAAGTTGTCCAAACATTGCCATTAAGAATACAGAGAGCTATAGCAGCGGTTAAGATAAAAGCAGTTGATGATTTGATTGAATATCTAAGAACCGAAGATGTGCTAACAAAAACTCAGAATTCCTGGAACGATAAGGAAGGAAGATTCTATGGAAAGAGGCAACATTCAGAAGAAGAAGGGCGCTCAAAACCAAAGTTCCGGAGACAGGAATTTGATGTAAGAAGAATAGAAGTTAGAAACCAGAGACCAAGTGCAGAAAGAAGAGACGTAGGAAGAAACAATGGAAGATATGAAAGAAACATAGACTCTGTGGAAGAAAGAGAGAGAAACGATGATAGATATCGAGGAAATTGGAGAAACGTGAGAGGCCGAAATAATTTCCAAAGATACGGAAGAGGAGGAAATCAGCGATGGAGGAACATATATGAACAGAACGAAAGAGAATACCGAGTAAGTGTGCCCAATGAAGAAATGGAAAGAAGAAATGCACTTCCGGATGTAGAAAGAGACGAAGCCATAGAATTAGCCAGAAATTATTGTAATGACGCAAGAAGATTCCAAGAGGGAATTACAGCAGATGAAGATTCAAGGAATGCAGAAGAGAATAGAGGGTCAAACATGTAAGGCTCTTGCAGCATCTCCCAGGTGTGAGAGCAAAAACAGAGAGAAATGTAAGGCAGGGAGAAATTGTAAATAGAAATGTACATAGTGAAAGAGAAAGTCTTGAGTTATATTTAATAGAAGAGCCGAATTTCAATGACCTGAAGCCAGGGAGAACTTTTTATGTAAAGGCAAAAATTATAGAATTAGAAGTAAAGTGCCTAATAGATTGTGGTAGTGTGGTAGAAGTAATGAGTTATGATTGTTGGAAACGGATAAAAGGAAAATATCCACAAGCTCGTCTAGATGCATCAGAAAGGGATAAAATAAGATTGGTCATGGCAGCAGGGAAAGAAGAATATAAAATACAAGGAACCGTCAGCGTAATGATGAACCTTCAAGGGTTAAATTTTCCTGTCAGATTCCTCGTAGTAAAAGGTCTAAGAAGTGATATGATATTAGGAATACCATTTTTGGAAAAATATGATGGTCATATTTATATCAAAGAGAGAAGATTGAATCTAGAGTCATTGGAAGAAGAAAGACTAGATGTTCCAAGAAGAAAGACTAGATGTTCCTATGGAAACTGTAAACAACGAAATTGAGAGAAAAGAATGCATTGGCAACCTCAATTTAATGTACGGACAGATGAAGCCAGTACCAAATGATATATGTGAAGAAATTGAAAGTGAAATGAATAAAGAAAATGATGAATACACTGCATCTGTTGAAGAGATAAAGAATAAGGTTGATGAGTGCAAAGATATTTCCTTTTGAGAAAAGAAAAGCTGTAGAAGAAGAACTTTAGAAATGGTTAAGATGGAAAATTATAGAAGATTCAAATAGCATACATGTAAGCCCGATGCATGTAGTTGACAAACCCAATAGAGGAGTTAGACCAGTCTTAGATCTGAGAGAACTAGACAAAACACATCCGGTGAGCAAAGCTTCAGAGAAAGCTATCAAAAAGCTATTTTTCATATATGAAGGCCCATATGAAGTGATAAGTACTTTTAGAAATACAGTTCTTCTAAAGCACATAAAAACAGATGTAGAAAGGAGAGAGAATTTAGACAACATTAGAAGATATAATTGTACAGAAGAGAAGAAAGAAAGTGTCAAGAAGAAATAATAGAATTGTACATATATAATTTGAAAAAAAAAAAAATTGTATCTGCATATATATATATACATATATATATTACGACAATTTTTTTTATGGCCAACGGGGGGAATATTGTGTTACGTACCCAATAGGACCAAGTAATGTGAATAGTTTGCCAAACAAGAATAGAAATGGCAGCACCAGGAGTGCAAGGTTAAGAATTGGCATAATATATGTGAATAATTTTATAAATAAGAACAAAGCAAATTGGAAAGATGAAAAACAATAGAATATATTATAAGAAGACAAAAAATAAATATGAAAGAAGTAAATTAATATATATATATATCTTATAAATCAAATCAATGATCACATGTAAGTTAATATGAAAATTAAGGAAGTCAAAGCACTGATACAAGTTTGTGTCTTTGAACAGATATTGCATCTGTATGATTGATTTACCATTCCTATAGGGGAAATTTTGTTTACATCAGTGGCGAGCGCGTTCTGATCGACACCCCACAGCACTTTTTGGTTGCGCGGTTTAACCGTAGCACCTACTTGGATGCGCATGTCAATCGGCTGCACCAAGTGCGCATGTCAATCGGCTGCACCAAGTATACACTCTGTTGTACCTAGTTAGTGGTGGCGCGTTCCAATTGCAGCCCCAAGGGAGGATATTAGTATTATTCCCAAAGCTTGGAGGAAAAAGTTGGAAAAGGATAAAGGAATTCGTAAAATAGTCAAAACCTAAATAAATTGAAATCCAGAGGGAAGTTTACAAAGAAGATAAGAAGGAAGTCCCGATCCAGAATGTCCATTGAGAAGGAAGTCCATATCCTCCATATTAAGAAGGAAGTCTAGATCCAGACCGTCCATTGAGAAGGAAGTTCCGATCCAGGCCGTCCATTAAGAGGGAAGTCCAGATCCTCCATATTGAGAAGGAAGTCCCGATCCAGACTGTCCATTGAGAAGGAAGTCCCGATCCAGACCATCCATTAAGAAGGAAGTCCAGATCCAGATCTGTCCATTGAGAAGGAAGTCCAGATAGAAGAATATACAGATAGAGAAAATAAAATAATAAAAAGCATAGAAGAAAGTAGCTTATCATGTAAATATTCTTACTCCATGTATCCTGTGTTTAAATAATATATTCGTTTAAACGTCTCCATTGGAAGGCATCCTGTCTGGTTTCGTTGTCTACAAAGAACCCTACCCTGTAGATAAGCTAGCTGAGTTTTAAGATTAAGGTTTATGTACCTTTGCACCAAATGAAGGTAGCATCCTTTGTTTGCCACAGACACATATGTACCGGGTTTACAAACCATACACTCGCCTTCAAAATCGTCTCTTCCACGTCTAAAACATGAATACTTTTCTTGTAACTCATTAGTAAACTTGCCCTTTCTTTTAGGCATATTAGTAGCTTACACCGTGTTCGCAAACTCTAACTTCCACTTCGAAACACGAACAAACGAATGACGCGGAAATCACATCGACCGGAACTTGAAACTGTAACAACAAACGATTAACGCTTAGTACTGCCAATATCAGACGTTTAATCATTCGAAAAGTTGTAACTTCGTGATCTCTGACCTATGATGATTGGATAAAAGTAAAAATCCGGACATTTTAACAAAAAGTAAAAACCCGGCCGGATGCAAATTTCAAGGTCCAAAAAGAGGACATGTCCAGGAAAACCAGGACATATGGTAGCCCTATTATAATACAAGAAATTTAATTTCCATAGGATCCCATTGCTGTGTCATGAAATTTGGCACAAAAATAGTCAATTGACGTATTTAAAACATAATTTTAAGAAAAGAAAAGTGTTTTTGAAGTATTTTTTGTTATTTGATTTTTAAACATTACAAAATTCAAGTAATACAGTCATGTTGCATTTCTAATTAAAGTTCATTAAAAGCAGAAGAATGACACTAATTTTGGCTCTTTAGGTCAAATAGATTTTGATCTACAGCAATTTAAAGATATCAAAATGTATTTTTTTTGTTTTTTTATTGATTTTTTTAAAATCGATTGCTCAAAAACTAAAAGCTCAAATATTCTGAAATTTTGTATTTTTTGCCCTCTTGATAGGTACACTGAATAAACAAAAATTATGAATGTGGAATATTTTTTGCTTGATTTCATACAGAATGACCCAGAAGCTTGATATTTTTATTTTTAGATTGTGAACAGGTCTTTACATGTGAGGCTTGGTTAATTTGAACAGTAAACTTGTAAAATTTGAGAGTAAAGAAGTTACTCGTTTAAAATTCACCATTAACTATTCTTTCCCCAGGCACCTAGCATGTGAAGAGAATAGATCTGAGGATGCCAAGTTGTTGGCGAGCCACGGAGCCCGAATAGATATTCAGAATAAGGAGAAGAAGACTGCGTTGGATATCGCAAGCCCCGCTCTCGCCAGAGTGCTCAGGAACTTGTCAGAAGAAGCATGACCCATACGAGGTAAAGTACCAAAGTTAGCATACCATTCTGGTACAATTCCCATTACTGAATTGGTTGTTATTGCCATTGGTGCAAACGTTGTTACTGACTGTTCTGTTGTGTGAGCCCTTCAAAGAAGCAGGCAAATATGAATTATTCATGCCTTCTGAGGGCAAATTCTTTTCCGTTTGTTATCCGAAATGTGGATACCTGCGTGTCTGTCGGATTCCCCTTCTCTTCACTGTGAATGTGGCAACTGGGTGTTCAAATTATGGATGGCCAAATCCAGATAAAATTTTATCTGGATGTTGGATAATTTTCTATCCGGATATTGGATATATTGATTATCTGGATATCTGAATTGTCTGGATTTTCTCAATTATCCAGATATTCAGATTATCTGAAATGCTCGGAAATGTGAAGTTGTGCATTATTTGGTCAGTTTTATCATTATCCATTTTAGGGGCTATCCGCATTTTCTTTTATTTGTCATTGTACTATCTGGATTTTCAGATTATCTCGATATGCAAATTATCCTGATTATCTGTTGCATCCGAAATGGATAATTTGTAATCCGGATATCCGTTATCCAGATTTTGTGGCCATTCCTAGTTCAAAACGGCAAGCTCTGGCTGGCAGAGAACAAAGTACATTCACGTAAATGCTGCCTTCAGCTCTCCTCTTGGTGCGTGGAAGCACTCATGGTGAGCTGGTAGCGTACATTGAAGAAAGCTGGTGCTGCTTCTGTAGATTTTTCCAAAGTTCCTCGTAGAATATTTCCATGTATTTGTTGCATTCTGTATCCAACTGTGGGTGTCTGCAGCTCGACTCTATAATTCATTTATCTTACTCGTGGACGGAATGAACAATGGAAGTCTTCCAAACGTGGTTGAACCTGTTACCTTTCACCTTGTCCTATAGATGTGTTGGTAGATTTTGCTAACCTTTTTTTTGGGGGGGGGTAAGAAATAAAGCCATGAATTCATGAATATGGGTTGTTTACTTCCAGTGACAGCCTCAGAGTAAGCAACACTGAACCAAGTATTTGGGTAGAGAAGATCAGGGAGAGAACTTTCATATTCCTTTCTATTATTTAAAAAATAATGCTACAATCTTGCAACACGACACAAATATAGTTGACTTGTATGAAGCACCAATTTGCAGTGGAAAATAGAAATTAAAATTCTTTTTCAGATGAAGTTTCAGCAGTGATAGAGCAATCCTTAAATACATGTATTTGTTTTGGTAGTTGAATTATAACTATAC
This sequence comes from Lepisma saccharinum, assembly GCF_977018435.1. Taxonomy (NCBI): domain Eukaryota; kingdom Metazoa; phylum Arthropoda; class Insecta; order Zygentoma; family Lepismatidae; genus Lepisma; species Lepisma saccharinum. The sequence continues at coordinate 88,989,292 of NC_139238.1, read as the reverse complement.
TGTTCTTAAGAGCTTTGGGAAATATTCTACTGTTTAATGTTATGTTGACTGCATACAGCATTCGCTCCATTGTGTTTATTACTTCTGATGACCATTTGTTTAGTCCATGAGATTTTTTTTAAGACCTCACACATCTTTTTGCAGTTTGTTTTTGGTATATATGTACTATTTAACATATATTTGTGTTGTTCGCATCTTCCATTATTTACATCTGAGTATGTTGAGTTTATGAAGTATTCATTGAATAAGTTATATATGACTTCTTGTTTTGTTATTTCATTGTCATCCTTTATAACATTTATGTTTTGCTTATCATAATTTTCTATTATTCGCTATAGTCTAGTTACATTTATAATCCCGTGTGTTTTTGAATGAAGGGAATATATGATTACCGGTGAAAAAAATCTATCATAACTCCTTTAAGAGTGGGTTTTGACAAATTTTTATTTTTAGTTTCTTAGATATTTGCTGTGTTTTGTGTCGGTAACCAACTTTTATGCTAATTCTAAAAATTAAAGAAAATATTTGAATCTTTCTAATTAATTTAAGATCTATGGTAGCTCTATGAAACAAAAAGCATAATTTAGCAAATATTCTGCTGTTTCATTTTGGTTATCTTCACTTTTCGTGTACAATGCACCGTTTTCGAGATATTATATATTTTTTAATTTATAAGGTTAATTTTTGCTGCCATTTTCCCCAAACAGTGATGGTGGATTTTTAATACATTATACACTATACCATTCCACGCAATCTGTTTGGAGATACATGTTTTGAATGTCATATGAGGCTTGACGAATGTTGTTAGCAAGTAGTAAAGTTCAATTTCATTCTCACTATATTGGGGAGGGGGGGTGGGGGGGGGGGGATGAGGGCAATTTTCTTCTGAAAAAAAAAATCACCGCTTTTGCATTAGAAATTATTTTTTTTCTCCGAAAGTATCAGCAGGAAGCGATAGTTCTTGCCACAAAAATGCAACACATATCAGGCAGTGTGCAGGCAATTGTTTTGAACACTCACATCCCGGCGTTACCTATGTGCTGGCATGATGGAATAGAAATTTAGTAAAAATTCTTCTTTTTGGTAAATGAAAATTTGATTTTTTGACGTGCTTGTAGCCTAGACTGTACTCAAGAATCTGCAACTCTTACATTTGTATTTGCCAGGGTATAAATTTTTATTGAAAATCTTGAGAATTTTAAATTTCCCACCAGCAAAAAGCATGGCTTTTACATTAGAAAATATTTTTTCCCTCGAAAGTACCAGCAGCAAGTGCATAATTCTTGCCACAAGAATGGAACCCTCACTTTGTGACGTTGACTATGTGGGGGCTGACAAAGTTCAAATTTGGTTTAAAAAATAGGATTATTTACTTTCTTGCTTTTCTTCTTGTATTTGGTAAAGGAAAATTAGGGTTTCTGGACTATAGGGTTATAGCCAAATCATTACTGAACAAAATAAAATAGCTAGTATAGGAACTAGCATTCGTAATTTCCAAGATAAGAAATATTATTCTAACCTTGGCGAATTTCAAATTTCCCCCTTGAAAATGCAACTCGCATTATGGCAAAACTGGGGAAATCTGGCCCGCATCTAAGGGTTAATGGACTTTTTGTAAATTTTTTCTTCAGATTTTTATAATTTTCCTGGTATCCAGTGTGATCTAAATTGTTCATATTCTTGATTCGTTTTATTTTTTACTGCAATAATTTCTTTGGTTATGGCTATTTTCTTGCTGGAAGGATTTCTTCTTTTGGTTACTTTAGGACAAGCTATATTTAGCTAATACATTAAATTGCTAATGAACAAATTCCACATTTCATTTGTGTCAGTGACTTGATAAAGGTCAGACCAGTTTTCTTTCTCCAGCAAGTATTTTAGATTAGTTATGTTTATTGAATAGTTGAGATGTGTGTTTGGAAATTTGTGTGTGTGTGCGAGACTTCTGCTTTAATATAATTTGTTCGTATATTTGTTACTACATGATGTATTAGTGTTTGTTATTCTTGTTGGTTCTTGAATTATTTGTGTCAAGTTGTTTGATTTTATAATATCCATGCACTGTTAGCTATTTGTTTTTCAGGGTGGCTACTCACCGGGAATTCCTTGAATTCTGGGAATTATGCATGAAAAATTACAACTTTTATTAATCCAAATCCCAATCAAATTTACACATATTTCTTTAATGCCCTGAGGCAAGTTCTTCACAGTTTAGCTTTCATTTTTATCAAGGAAGGAAGAGAAAAGAAAGCTGCGTGGAAAATAAAACAGAATTCTCTCAATCAGTTTGCTTTGTTAGTGTGCTTTGCAGAACAATCTATCTGACAGATGGAAGATTATTGTAAGATATCTTGAAGTTGATTAGGTATATTTAAAATATTAATACAATTTACAATTTTTCGTAGATTACTACATCCCCTAACATTTGTGACTTGTGTTTGTAGATGCATTTCTAGTCTGAGGATACAAAATGGTAAATGTAATTAAATTAAATATATGTACCGTTCAATTTAATTAGAATTTTTGGATACATTGGAATCGCACAGACCCTTTACATTGTTAATATAGTTGTGTGTGTGTGGGGGGGGGGGGGGTGAGAGGCGGCAATACGTAAGGTTGAAATAGGGAAAGAATCTGTATGTACCCTTTAATTTTTGGAAAGTTCACCTTCAAAACCGGGAATTATACTTGAATTTTATCATGATCGTAGAGTGGCCACCCTGTTTTTGTTTTAGCAGATCTATATTTTAAGTCTCCCAAAATTAATTTGTTATGGGTTTTGTGAGTTATTATCCTTGTACTCGCAGCACTCGAGACAGAATTCCTATATTAACATAAAAGTGCTCGAGACTTTACAAAGCATTATTCTACTTGCCTCTAGCGGACAGCTCGCAACTATATAGCTGCCATGTTGTATTGAGAAATGGACGGGTGGGAAGTATATATAGCTGGCCACCACGTGGCAGCATCATATCTTCAAAACTACACATGATATTGCAGTTCTCTCTTTTTTATTCATTTGTATACATGTGAAGGTATGGCATACACAAATCTCAAAACAGTATCTGTTTTTACTACGGAGCGGCCCGGCATAAGCACTTGTCTTTCCCGGTGAACAGGGTCCGCTACAGTCGTTAGAGTTGGCTATTAAAATTACAGTTTTCATATTGTGTACTAACCTTGACTACAGAAGGTGTTGATAATGATGTCCCTCTGCTGCAACACATTCCTGGCACTTCTCCACAATTCCTCTTTCTGAAGTCTGGCGTCAGTCTGCAACGTCAACAGAAAGGGAAAGAGCGAAAGCAGGGAGAGCGAAAAAAACAGACTGTAGCGTGCGACTGTTGCAGACCCCATTCACCGGGAAAGACAAGCGCTGACGCCGGGCCGCTTGCCACCGAGTCTCGTAGTGAATGTCAGGGAATGCTCTGTATTATGCTACAATGCTCTCAGGATATTTCTAAATATAACCATGCATTGTACCAATTAAAAAAAGAAACTCACTGAAATGAAGACAAAATTCCAAATCACTGACAAGAAAAACTTCAATTCAAATAATGATACCAATCCTGTTGTAAAACTGTTGTTAGTTTTGTGCCAAAAGTGGGAAAACTGAAAATCAAACCAACTTTTGGGTGCAATATCTGCACATGTAGAGAGTAATACAATTTCTTTTTTTCTCGTAGGGTTATTTGGTGTGATTTCATCTAAAAACATATTTTGAGCTTGATGTCACGGATTTGGCTCAGTTTCGATATGTAAACCTCGCTGTGAACTAATGTTTAATGGCTTTTTGGAAAATGTTTGTTAAATAAAGTAAAATTTTTCTTGTATGTACATATTTCTTGCACTGTAGAAATATTTCTCATGTAGTTTACAAGAGAACTATAGTTAACTGTATCATTAATCAAACTGATGAAGGGAGCATGTCTCTCCCAAAATGTTACAACAAAAAAATTATTTTTATACTTGTAATAGCCGCAAACTATCAGAGGGAAAAGTAAGGTCCAGTTTGGACACATGTTCATGTTTCACGATATCCATGCTGCTGCTTTGTGGGGAACCCGGTAAGGCGTTGACTAAGAATTGAATCACCCGTTCTTATGGAAATAGAGATCATGTACCAATCATCACTTACTCATATGTAACCTGATGTTCTTTGCTCAAGTCTCCCTGGTGACATAGTGGTTGAAACTGTACACACATACACAGGGTAGGTGTATACAGTAAATATTTTTAATTAAATATCAATATCTGGGAAGAACCATCTATGAAATGTTCATAATGTAAATTTAACTGTTATGAATAATAAATTACTTTAATATTTTTTTATTACCTACCTACCGTTGACTCACCCTATGTATGTATGTATACATATATAAATATATAAACAAAAATATGTAAGTTGAAAACAAACTTGTAATACAAAACTTGCACATTTGCAAATCCAGTGCTTTAACCAATTTGTAGTAAAATCATAATAGGTTCGATTCCCACCACCAGCAAAAGAAATTTAACCTGAAGACAAGAGAAGAATTTTTTAACCCGAGATGTTTCAATGATTTGATTGTTCAAAGTGAACTTTTGTTTCTCTGGTGATGGTTGCTATTCTCCAAGTGACATGAAAGGAAAACAGTATTATCCATATTTTAACATTTTGTATATTTTAGTTAGTTTTTCGTACATATTTTCTGGCATATATTCCATATTCATACTAATACTACATTTTCTTATCTTGTGTTAAGTACCAAAGGTTTACAATTCATCTGTATTTTGTTCTGTTTATTTTAAATCTTGCCAATAGACAATGCATCTGTCATTGTAACATTCTTGTCAACAGAAGAGAATGCAAGCTCAAACTTTGACTTATGTAAAATTGTGAAACTTTGTATTTCCACTTTGCACAATTTAATGGTTAAATCCTTTTAATTTAAACTGTGTTTACCGCATCCATCATAAATTCAAGCTTTCACGTTAAAAATCCATTGCTTCGTCAATATACATTTGTCTTTACGGCCAATAGGAGATTCACAATTCAGCACTCAAAATAAATTTTAGCAATCAATTCTTTGTATTTGGATTTTGCATTACAGTTAAGGTAATGTAAGCCTAGTATATTATATTCAGCTAGGTGAGCACCTTGCTTAATTAAAATGCCAATTTTTGGCAATTGTAAGTCATATTTAATTCCATATTTTGATTAAAATAACTAAATAGGTATATATTTACACTTTTATACAGTATATATTTTTATCTTATACTTTTTTAGTACATATAAATCCGTTCCCTGGACACGAAGTTATGTAGTTGTCAGTAAATATCTGTCACTCTTGTTCGCATTTTTGTCACTTTTGGCTATGCAAATCACAATGAGAATGAGTGATGATATGATGAAGGGACAGTCACAAAGAACACCCATGACTAGGGACCCCTGGCATCGTAGTATGCTGTGGTAAGCACCACCCTGCCATGGATGCCAGCAAATGCAAAGATGTGAAATACCGTGTGTCTTTTTTTAAAAAAAACTATTTGAACATATAGACTCGGATCATGTTCACAGATACATGTTTCGATTGCTACATGGGCCTTGAGGCATCCTATTAGTAAAGTTTAATTTGATTCTGGTATGTTTGGGGGGGGGGGGGGTAAAATAATAAAAAAAAAACTCTTTTATATCATTTTTTCCTCTGAAAGTATCAGCAGCAAGTGTGCAATTCTTGCTAAGAGATTGGAACACATGTTGGGGAATATGCAGGTACTATTCTGGTGTCCCCTATGCGGGGGACCTAACGAAGTTCAAATTTCGTTAAAAAAAAAAATAAGGTTTTTCTTTCTTCTATTTGGTAAATAAAAATTAGTTTTTTTTTAGCCATAGACTTATAGCCTAGACTGTATTGAAAAAAAAAAAGCTATAACTTGTAAAGTAGGATTCATAGTTACTTTGGTTGCAATTTTAAACTTACCACTGAAAACACCCTTTGCTGTTTAAGGGGGTTAACTCCGCAGCAGTCAACACTAGAGCTGACGTCAAGAATGTATTCAGTCTTACCTCCAGATAATGCTTCCATAGCACGGTGCTAACATTAAGATGCAAAAGACAGCATACAAGAAAAGAAAGGAAAGGGTTTGGTATGGAACATTCAAAAACACATCTAACTCAACAACTTTATTTTGTATCCAATATTTATTATCTTCCAGTTAATCTCTTCGAATTTGTGCTTTTCAGTGTTCTTTAATTAAAAATTCATAAATTTTGATTTGAAATATAATTGCATGTAAACATTACTGTGGGTACAATAATAATTTCTCAAGTTGGAAATACTTCTCAAAAATGCATATAAAATATTATGCAGTGAAATTCAGTTAAAGAAAAGTGATATATTTGACCAATATGATCAGGAAAAGATGACACACATCAAGTTCAAATTGGACATAAAAATGTCACTTGCTTACTCACACCTTGTACGTTTGTAAAGATAAATGATTCAGTAATAATCAAAATGCATTTCCAACATATTACATAATTCCTTAGCTGTTTTGGCAAATATACAGGGTGATACAAACGTAAGTACACGTTATGCACAGATAGGCTAATTGGGACTGGATCTGAACCACTGTGCAATAGATTTCCACTGGGGAATGAACCCAGGATATCTTTCATTGTGGTGGCAGCATTATCAACACCATAAAAGTTTGTGAACTTTTTCATGTTGTGATGTAAAGGCATAGACTCTGGCACAATGTGAACTTCATACAACAAATGTCCTCCTCACACCACAATTCTCAAATTATCCCTACTCATACATATATATATATAACATAGGTACATGTACTTTATCATAACAAATATGTATTAAGTATTTGTTAAACGTGTGCTACAAATTAATATGGAGATCAAATGTGTTTTTTTTTGCATAAAGAGCACAGGAATATTTTTATTCTATAACTAGTGTTCTTTGAAGAGAAAAACGTTACAAAGTGAAAGGGCTGTCTCATAAAATCACTATAATACTTTTTGATACAAGTTTAATGTTGTTTATTACTTACTAGGTCTGCACTAATATTGGTGGTGTGGATACTCCACAGGGTGTGTGTAAAATGTCCACACTGATACAGGGATCGCAGCACTTATGCCTTGAAGTATCTTTTATTTCAGTGTGAGAAACAGTTAAATGCGAGTTCTTAAAGTGAAGCCACAAAGTGACCACTTTCATCTTGTTCACACCACAAAACAGCCATGACTATAAGCAATACTGCAAGCATTACAAATCTCTCTTCGAGCAATCCCTTACAGTGAGAATTCAATCCGAGTTCATAAATTCACTGACAAACTGTTACTATATACCTAGATTCCAAGACTTTTACCTTTAAACCCTCTTGCTGCTTCTTGCCTACTGAAACCAGAGTATATTTCAAGCAATAACAAAGTGTATCAGTGTTACCATCTATTGATGAGTTTTGTAGACTGAGGCATTACTTTTCATTCAGTCCTCGTATTCTGAGAATTATGTAAAAATGAAATTTATTCTGCATTAATATTGGCTGGCAAAATTGGATTTTGAGAATAAATAAGCCCTATTTTAATAATCTGATCATATCATCTGTGAATAGTGTTGAATATTTCACGCAAAACTCTGAAAACTGCATCATTTATCTTATACTGAATCAATTTACCAGAGTTCCACACCATCAAAACTAAGCCTAATAAGCAAATAATTTCTGAATGCTAATGACAATTTTTTTTTTATTAGAATGCAATTTATAACTAACTGTACTTGAACACATCACAATGAGTATTAACTTCCATATTGGCACAGTCCAAGTTTTTACCTGTTCACGAAGTCAATTATAATTATTAAGTAAATGCGTGTGATACTGGCTACCAGCTTCTCACGAATCATAAGGACGAAACTCAAACTTCAGAAGAGAGGAAATAATGTATATTTAGGAACATGTCAATCGAAAAAAAATGTAAATTAGAGATAGGTGACTCCATGGGAATCAGGAGGGGGTCAAAGAAGTTTGTCAACCCCCTGGATATTTACAACTTTCATTTCAAGTTACAATCATGAAGAAAGATGACTAAAATTGCCTCCTAACTTTTGTGTGTAAATGTTAGTAACAAAATTGAATAACTATGCATTTCAGTACACTAACAGTATGAAATGAAATGTACAAAGTAACGATAAAGAGCTGTGCTAGATATTCATTCATCTGGTGGATCAAGTCCTGCCAGGGATGTAATATTAATAATAAAGCACTAACAATAAATTTGAATTCGAGTTGGTTAATTTCTATAGTTTATAATAGTTATTGTATAATAATCATCATCATCACGGTTCTGATTCTTATTATTATTATTAGTACAGTGAAACCTCGTTAATCCGGACCCGATAAGATAGACTTAGCTTAATCCTGACAGGCAAAAGTCCAAAAAAACAGAATGCAAGGTTTTAAATGTGGCTAGAATCACTGCATTGTCGTATTGCTTTACATTTTACTGTACTGTATAGTGTATTTAGGCTTATGCCCTTTAAATACACCATAATAAACGTGTTTTGTTGCTATAAACGGAGTTTTAATGCACTTTCTACTGTTCTTTTAGGTTATTTCAGTTAATCCGGACTTTCCTTAAATTGGTCAACTTATCCCCCCCCCCTTAGTCTGGATTAACGAGGTTTTACTGTAGTAGTCAATTTTTATCAATGGCCTGACCCCCGTACAAATCTTTCTGGTGATGCCCATGGGAGAGACTACCACTATGGAGATGGATTAAACACCGAAAACCACATTTTTTTGGAGTTATGTTCCTCTGGTTCTCTCACAATGATCTTACAACATCTTTATGACACATCTTAATTTTTAATTTAAAAAAAAAAAAATTAAAAAGTCTTATGGTCATGTTTAAAGTTAGCGGAACCTTGGACTAAAAGAACTTTTTAAAATTTATTCTGAATGAGATTTTCTTGTACTGCGTTAATCACACACTTACCACCAGAGAGAGAGATTGCCAATTATAACCCTGAGAAAAAACTTCACCTACTATTTGTAACATTTTTAATTTAACAATTATATTTACAAATGATTACTTACAATGAAATTAGCAGCTTCACGCAATCACACACAAAGTCATTTTATAAGTGCACCAATGAAAACATGATGCAAATCACAGATACCATGTACGTTTTCTGTTTTGTAGGATGTCCGTTCTCATCCCATTGAAAAAAAAAAATATATGCATTTACAACCACCCACATATCCCCATCAATTCAGACTTTCCTCTGCACCACACCTCAAATTACCAGTGCCTACCCTTATTGTAAAAACACCACTTTGTTTATGGCACTGCTCTTGTAAATGCAGGCACTTCTTTCTGCAGTGTGTCCAACTGGCCTTTCTTCCGTCCTGCTTTTTATCAAATTGGAAAAAAATCTACCACGGATATGGATATTCTTTGTAATAAATAGTACACAATCACCAGGCTCGGTAATCACAGAATGCGAGACACATTCTCAACTACACACACGCAGCTTCACACTTACTCGAAAGAATGTCAGTTGAAGTGGAACTTGAATTGGAACGGGCTGCCCTGAAAGTGATGGAAATGCTGGAAAGGATTGAAGCCATGCCCTGCCTCGGATTCCGGATCGAGTGGATCCTCACCGTTATCAAACTTCTCTCTCTTTTCTGGAAGCAAAAGAAATTCCCAATTTAAGTGTACATTTTAATTAAGGTTGAAGTAATTGAAATATTTTTACTAGAGCTGAGTGATATGGAATTATGCCTACAGGGTGGCTCAATAAGTCACTTAACACACCCAGTACAAGGCCACTGCGGAATGGAACGTGAAAATGGCGATGACCATGTGTTGCCTGGCCAAGGGGGAACCACATTGACGTCACCCGCATGGTCAGCAGCCATCTTCATGTCCGCCATATTGAAATCAACTTCAGAAATTTAAATGGGAAGGGGGTCGTGCGACATATCAAGAATGGGCTAGAATTTCACCAGGAAAACAACTGTGACATTTGTTTTCACCTAACTTTAATTGTTGCAGAGTTAATAATACCACAAAGTTATAACACATGCTCAATATCATGTCCTCTTGCACAACACACACGTCTCTCCCATGACCTTACCACATTCTGAAGAACCTCAGGATTTATTGCAGTACAGGCATCCACAATGCGTGTGCGCAAATGGGCCAGATCCCTGATTTTCGTAGCATACACCATGGCTTTCAGGTGTCCCTAGACGTAGAAGTCCAATGGTATCAGGTCAGGTGAGCGTGGAGGCCATTCCACAGTCCCTTGGCAACAAATCCAGTGGTGAGGGAATTGTTGATCCAGGTACTGACTGACTATCATCCCATAGTGCGGTGGAGCACCATCTTGCTGGAACCATTCAGGATAGCTCCCATTCTTGGACAGTAAGGATGGTAAGATCTGCTCCCGTAGCAGAAGCAATTAGCCCTCTGCATTTAAGTTGCCCTCAATGAAAAATGGACCAAAAAGTCAGGAATCCCCAATTACCACACCATTAGCTTCCCGCCTCCAGTCACCTTGCTGGGATCTGTCCAATGTGGATTTTCGGGTGACCAGTTCCACAGATTTTGTTTATTCACCTCCCCCAACACACAAAAAATAGCCTCATCACTGAACAGAATCTTGCTACCGACGTTGCAGTTGTGCTACAACCCACTCACAAAACTGCAAATGCCTGCCTGGATCATCCTCACTAAGGTGCTGCTGCAGCTGTATCTTATACGGATGCCAGTGGTGGTCACGTACAATCCTTTGAATTGAACCCCTGCTGACACTGCTTTCCAGCGCCAGTCTCCGTGTGCTACGGGTTGGGGACTTTGCAAATGATGCCAACACCGCTACAGCTGTACCCTCATCCGTGGCTGTTTTCGGACGTCCATGTCGTAGCTTTTCATCCACAGATCCAGTAACTGACTGACGGCCACATGTGACACCGGTTGTCTTGCAGGAATGCGGTTATTGAAGTCTGCGGCAATTGCACACGTACTTCTCTCCCCTGAAATCAATATGATGGCAATCCGTTCCTCACGTGTTGGTGGCATTTTCGTTCAAATCAGTGAAAAAGGAAATGTGCTACTCTTGACACGATCAATTCACATCATCACTCTTTTAAACTTTTATGTAAAGACAAAACACAATCGTAATTCCCATGTCAACCAATACTACAAGATATGTACATACCGGTAAGTCAATATCCGTACATTTTCAGTGATTGGTCTAACAATAAATACCACATAATCACATACTAACGATTATTTGAACAATAAACATTTAAGCAAAAAGGAAAGGACGTGTCACTCTCCCATGTGGAAATCGCCCTTAAATTTAAAGTTAGGTGAAAACAAATGTCACAGTTGTTTTCCTGGTGAAATTCTAGCCCATTTTGATATGTTCCACGACCCCCTTCCCATCTAAATTTCTAAAGTTGATTTCAAGATGGCGGACATGAAGATGGCTGTCGACCATGTGGGTGACAGTCAATGTGGTTCCCCCTTGGCCAGGCAACGATTGGTCATCGCCATTTTCACGTTTCATGCTGCAGTGGCCTTGTACTGAGGGTGTTAAGTGACTTATTGAGGCACCCTGTATGGTGGCTTATACCGACAGAGTTCCATCTCCAATATCCACATTTACGTTAAATAATTTTAAACTTCAGAGGATTTGTTTACAAAATCCTTGGGCATGTGGCAATTCCAGGTTCAGTCACTCTGGCACCAGACTATCAGTAACAGAAGAGCAGTTGGAAAGAGTGTGTCCATGCAGGAGGACAACACTTCTCACAGAAGCACTCAATTTGGATATCTTTGTGGGTGAACTGCAGTGGCATATCCTGAAAATTTGACTTGGTCTACCATAACAATTCATATTTATTGTGTATACAGTGGAACCCCGATTTTACATTCCCGGATCTTGCAATTTGCCGCATTTTAAATTCTTTCAGCTTTGTCCCCTGAAAAACGTAAAATTAAGGTTCTACTGTATTTATTACACAACCCTGATCTATATAAATTAGATGCAACACAAAATAAGGTTAGGCGATATGAAATTTTGGTTGATACCGATAAAGTTTCCATATAAAATTTACGTATACCGATCTGATATAAAATTCCAAATGATCCTTGAAGAACCTGAATGGATCCTTAATGAATGTGTTTCCAGGTGACTGCAGTGCAAATGAAGTTGTATATTTAGAATCTACTTTTTTAAAAGCAAGGTAGGGAGATTATCCACAAAAATTATATCAAAAATGCAAATTTTGCACTAAATGACAAGGTATTTATTTATAGATATATCGGATCAGTACAGCGATATGCCTATATTGGCTGATACCGACAGAGTACCAATTAATCTGTCCCATCCACCAATGCAGGCATGCAAGTAAAACAAAAAAGGAGTCCCGACAACTTCAAATTGTCCATCAATTTCTATGTTATCATAAAATTTTCCTTTTCACCAAAAATTGGACTTGGATTTCCTATCATGAAGGGAAATTTTTTCTTCGAGTAGCTTGCCTCTGTCAAGCATGGCCACTGATAAGCCACTAAAGAGTATGGTACACAAACAGAAAGGAAAAAGCAGTTTTCTCCTTGCAATGCTGTTTCCAGCTGTGAACTGATAACACGCAGAGATTTAAGTAGCCACTTACTTCGGCTCCCTTGGCCTCCCAGGATACAATCAAGGAGGAAACCTAGTCACCAGAAGGGTGCATTATACAAGGATCAGTAGCTTTAGGTAAACCACTCATAAGTTATTTAAATATTTTACTTAAATTCTGATTTCAAAGCTTGTGCAATATATAATAAGCAATTTTCCATATATTAAAGAAAAAAAGTTAGATTACTGGCAGTAGACATGGAGAATACGTCACTGGTGAATCCAGAACAATTTTCAAAGTAGTTCATATTTTAAGAGCCTCTTTCTGTAATGTTAATTTGCATGCTAATGGTGGTGATAGATGCAATTTAGAAATACATTAAGAATGAAACAGGCAACGTACCAGGATCCGTAAGAACCTCTTTGGCTGCTGCAATGTCTATGAACTTCTTCTCAGCCTTCTTCTTCTCGTCCCCTTGAAAGTTGTCCGGGTGCCACTTCTGGGCAAGTTTCCTGCAACGACAAGTAGAAATTTTAACTCTGTGCAACAATAACACAGCACTATCACAGATTTACCACCCATTCTGCAAAACAAAATTCCCTGACCTCTCCACCTATTCCAATTATAGTATGTATTGAAATAATCAGAATCTTAATTTGCCCATTAACCTTATCTGTAGAGGTGGCAGCAAATATAATAGTTTAAAAGTTTTTAGACCACACTATAATAATTTAACATTATAATAAATACATGTTACCATTTGCATTTTATTAATTTTTTAAGAAATAAACGAAATGTTATACTAAATACCCCCCTCCCCCCAAAAGACACCAATTTAAAATTAACTTTTTCATGCGTAATTTAAGAGCCATGGTTGTCTAGTCAGGCAGAAAGTTGGACTGCTTCACAGCAGACCTGGGTTGGGTGATCTAAGGTCTCAAATCAATGAGTACCTGGGGGGTTGGGGGGGGGGGGGTAAAAGGTGCCGGAGCATGGTGCTGATCTCTAAAATGGCCGAGATTGAGAATGTGCGAGACCCTACCCCCACACCCCCTAAATGTGCCACAAGGTGCTACATGCACAGGGAACTTCACCTTACCTTTCATGCGTAATTAGATTTCCTTGACTTTCCAAGATTTCCTCGTAATACTAAAGACTTGAAATTTAGTATTAGGGTTGAGTCAATATACATACTTTTAAAGATACGCTCAGATTCTGATACTGAGTCTATTCGACGACGTCGCGTTGCACGTGAATCATCACACAGCCACTTCCCACAAGGTCTCACACACAACTGCAGCAGTTGCGCACCCCTGCAGGGGGCGTGGAAGACACGTGGTGTCCACCCGCGAATCACTGAGTTTTGCTAAGTGAGTGTACACACACACACACACACACATATATATATTTTGTACCCCCCAAATGAAAAACATTCCTGCGTCTTGAAGAGAAACCAGAAGCGAATCCTGTACTAGTAGCGAGGGTGGGTTAACAATAGGCTGCTCAACTTGCGACACTCTTCCGTTGCCAAAATAACATTTGTAACAACTAGGAGGCTATGCTTCAGACCTCATTCTCTATTGTTGACAACAATTGTAAATAAACCGGAATTTCACATATTTTACAATAGCAAGCAAGGAGTTGGAAGGTGTAAAATTGAAAAAACAAAAACAAAAAAAAACATTATTGTTCAGATGACAGAAAACTTGTAATTAACACAATTAGAGGGTATAAAAAAATGTTGTAAACTTTTGTTTGTTTAACTTTGCTTTGGACTTTGTTAGTTATTTGCAAGAAATGCGATAAATTCCACATAAGTAATTTTAAACTGCGTTTACCGCATCCATCATGAATAGTATATATGTTGAGAAATGTTCTGAAATATGGAAATAATATGTAAAAATAACTAAAATATGAGCCAAAACCTAATATATGTACAAATATGGAAAATAAAACTTGAATTTTTAGTCAACATGCATGATGTGCAAAGATAATATAACTGAGTTCAGCTTCATACGTAAATATGTATTTGCATATAAATCTTTTCCCTGGAAGGACTGGGCCTATATTCCCTTTTTGCAGCACAATGTCAGTGTAAAATTAATTAAAATTATCCAAAGTGGATAATTTCAAGGTTAAAGGGATTCCATGAAACTGTGCAAGGCATTTTTGAGGATTTTGCCTTGTACCCAGATCAATTTCCTAATGAAAACATTTACACTCACCTGTATGCTTTAATGATCTCCCTCTTCCCAGCATTCCTTCGTACGCCTAATATCTTGTAGTAGTCTCGCCTTTCGGACTGCTTCTGAAGTTTTTGTGCACGCTCCAGCCCCTCTCTTGCTCTTCGGAAATCCCCGTTGATTTCCAGAGCCTTTTTATAGTCTTGAATGGCTACAAAGAGAACAAAGATTAAGTTGATTTCAGGAACAAAAAACACAAGCAAATTAACATTATTTATTAATGATTCTATCAATAAAGGCACATATTTTTGGTAAATGAAAAAGCAAAATTTCGGTACAAAAACAGAGTGGATTTCGGGTTCAAAAGCGGTAAATAAAATAAAATTTTGGTGTTATAGAGGTGAATAATCACGTCAAAAGTACTATATGAAATGACATTTTGGTTTTAAAATTGTGAATATAATCCTAAATTTGATTTAAAAACTGCACTTATTACACAAAATGTACTTATCCCTTCTAATAGCACATTTATGTAGTTACCAGAGTATTAAGTTTATTCCTGTGTAAAGGGGTCCATTTTTGCTTTTCACATATTTACAGCAGAATTAATCAATTTTCCGTGAATTGCATAACTCACAGGATACTTCAGACTTCAGAAAGTGTCACGTCGGTATATAAACGGTAAATATCGCGTTTCAGAATGTATTTCGCATTATTTCGTGACAAAACAGGGTAGAAAAATGCACCTCACACCTTTCAGAAACATGAAAAATGAACATTACAGTATGTTATTTCATATTTCGTTTTTTCGTTAAAAACGAAATTTGCATGCCTCTATCAATCTTTAGTGGATGGTGGATATGTCCTCATACCATGTAATATCAATTAAGATGACATTTCTCCGAAACCATAGATATTTCAGTTCTGGCTATTTGGTTTATTTACATACATTTGAAGGTAAGACATGATTTGATGATGTTTTAAGTCCACTATATGCACAATAAGGCTAACCGGGACGAACCACTATGTGCCTCCAGCCAGTATCGAACCCGCGACTCCTTGATTACAAGGCAAGAAGGTAAGACATGCTTGAATTAAAATGAAAGTGTTGGGTGTTCATCAAAAACTAATTTATATTTTAGTCACATCTATTGTAAAGCATGGTTATCCAAATGCACTAACAGGTTTTTAGAAAAATCATGGAATCAGAACTATTCGTTATAGAGAGCTTTGTTTTATATTGGAGGGAATGGGGCATTATACCCACGTGAATATAAAAATTCCAAAATACGCACTACTGAAAATGTTATGTTGCCAACTATTCCCAAGTAAGCTATGGATTGTAGCAGCATGCTATGGAACTTAGTTACTTGATTCACTTAATGCAGTCCAGGATACGTTAATATAAGGTATGCCCAAATGAAAAGGAGACCTTTGCTGTAGCGGCGTAGTTTCTAATCGAAGAAGGTAAATATGTTTGCCGATAGATGGCACGGTGTTTGTCCCAGTTTGCAGGTGTAGCGAACGGTTTCGCCTGCTGTTTCCTCAGTTGGCGAGAGTTGTTTTGCGCAGACGCATCCATTATGGATTCCTCCAGATCAGTGCAGAGAGCTGTAATCCAGTTTCTTCGTGCAGAAGGCGAGCATGCTTCACAAATTTATCGCAGGATGAAGGACCTCTACTCATCGACTGGTGGTACTGCAACACATTGTTGAGGCTTAAACAGGCCATCAAAAACAAGCGCAGAGGTAAGCTCTCGAAGGGGATAGTGCTGTTCCAGGACAACACTAGGCCACATGTGGCCAAGAAGACCCTCGACCTGCTGTGAACATTTCAATGGAAAGTCCTCACACATCCTCCATACAGCCCCAATATTTCCCCATATCTTCGGCCTCTTAAAACAATCACTGAAAAGTCAACGGTTCACCTGTGACAAGGAAGGCAGAACACCGTGGAAAACTGGATCCGTAAGCAACCCAGGAGTTTCTACACTGAAGCCATCCACTCACTTTCTACGTGCTGGGATCAGTGCATCAATATCAATGACAATTATGTGTAGGTATCATATTACACATTAATTGTAATCCACATATTATGTAGTGCAAATATTCTGTAATATAATACTCTTTAGATATAACCGTAGTCTCCTTTTCATTTGAGCATACCTTATAGATAAAGCAAGTCTAATTCTCTTGTTAAATACAGCTTCAGTTTTCACCTTAACTGGCCTTTTGGTAGGGATTTTCCGGTAAATATTTATTTTCTTAATTGTTAATTTCCAACTTTACCTAAGTAGGGGGTAATAAAGGTTAAGAAAAAAAAGGTCATGAAAAAGTCAAGAATTTTGGTAGACATTCTGTAATAGTACATACTTATGTTGATAGACACTGAATAAAAGTTAATTAAATCTTACAGTGAAGGAAATTCACTAAACTATCTAGGCTCCTCATCAGACCGAACTTTATGAATATCAGCAAATATTTGATATCAACCAATCCCTATTGTTTTATGAATTTCAAAATACAATTCATATACTCAGGTGCTGTATAGGAAAAACAATTGCCTCAAGTTTTGGTTTTAAGTCCACTTTATGCACAGGAAGACTAATCGGAACTGGACCTACAGTTTAAAGTAGTCTCCGAAACACCTGTGCTTCTACCGTGTATCGAACCCAGAATCCCTCGATTACAAGGCAACAACATTACCACATCATTAAAGTAACCGAAAGTAAGACATTAATTATGGAGGTGGATGAACCATTTAAGTTTTCCAAGAAACGTTAGTAATTTTTATCGCAACAGTAGAACATTGGTTATTGGTAAATTATGTATAGTTATATTTTCATTGTCATAACAGTCCATGTCTACTTACCATCATCAAATAATTCATTTGCTATGTACACTTCAGCCCTATCACAGAGAATTCTAGGATCCTCCTGAATTTCCAAGGCCTCGTTGCAGCTGTTCATACTTTCAGAGAGGTTGTCATCCTTGAGGTAGCAGTGGCACAGCTTGTCTTTTGCCTGGAACACTATCATGTCTACTGTAGGCTCCGTACTCAGAACCTGAAAGAAAAAGATACAGATAACAAATTTACGTATTCTCTATGTTTTATTGTTTGTTACATCATCAAGATGCAGCGAAGATATTGTTACCTGCAGGAAGTTGCTTGACTATTCCTGAGATGATACTGTCAATATAAGTGAATTGGTATTGGAAAATTCAAATTTAATAACGGGTACCAGTCAATACTAGCATATACATATAGTTATCTAGCATGATACCTGCAAAATACCATGTACAGGGTGTCTACAATTTCATAAAAAAAAAAATCTCAGACTTTTCCAGGTTGAAAATTTTCCAGAACAAGTCATTAGTGGGCAATTCCATGAATCTTGAAACCAAAATGTCAAATTTTCAAATGTGTCTAAGTTAGTCGTATCACATACCAAAGTGTAGGTTAAAATCTATATTTTTTTGTGCCACATGATATTTTGCATGAGAAAAATCATAGTGTTTTATGTGTTTTAATGTTATCACATAAATATTACTGTAAAGTGATTAGAGAAGTACAACAACTGCAATGCAGTACATAATCGACATATTTGGGATTTGTAACTGAACTTAGACATAAACAAGGTCTAGATGAACATATTGAAATTAATTGTACATAAACAATTTATTTTTTCTAAAATCCTAAACATGTGTTTGCAACTATGCGCTAACGGTTACGTCCGTAACACATTTACAGGAACATTTTCATTACACCTCTTTTGGTTTATTACATCTCAACCCAACATATCCCAAAATTGCCTATTGCTGTGCGAGATTTGGCACAAATGATGTTACGAACGTAACAAATTATTAGAGGCACATATTTTTGGTAAATAAAAAGGCAAAATTTCGGTACAAAAACTGAGTCAATTTCGGGTTCAAAAGCGGTAAATAAAATAAAATATCGGTGTTATAGCGGTGAAAAAATGGATGAAAAGTGGTATATAAAAAGACATATTGGTTTTAAAATTGTGAAAATAATCCTAAATTTGATTTAAAAACTACACTTATTCCACAGAATTAACATTTCACTTCTAATAGCACATTTATGTAGTTATCAGAGTATTAAGTTTATTTCTGTATAAAGGAGTCCATTCTTGCTTCTCCAATATTAACAGCAGAATTAATCAATTTTCCGGGAATTGCATAACTCTCAGGATAATTCAGACCTCGGAAGGTGTCACGGCGGTGAATAAATCCTGAATTTCGTGTTTAAGAGTTAATTTCGCTTTTTGCAGTTCATTTCGCATTATTTCGTGACAAAATATGGTCACAAAATGCACCTCACACCTTTCAAAAACATGAAAAATTAACACTACAATGTGTTTTTTCAAATTTCGTTTTTTCGTCAAAAACGAAATATGCATGCCCCTACAAATTATTAATTATTTTCAGCATATTATACATGCTATTTGTAAGACACAGACAGTCAATAATATGGCAAATTTTCTTAGCAATGATTTGTAAATTAAAAAAATGTAATAATATCCCCTTCATCACCAAGTAAAGTGTACAAATCACCTCAGTCACTAGGGAAAGCATTAGCCAAAGTTAAAAGCTCATTACCAAAGAGTCCTGGCAAACAGAAAAAAATAATTCAACCACATGGAGTTCCAATAAAGCAGAAGTCAGCACATGGAAATGCTCTAAGTGACGAAACAAAGAGTATTGTCATAAACTTAAATGAACATGATGATATATCCCACCAGGCACCAGGTAGGAAAGACACTGTTGTTACTAGAACTGGTCCGCACAAGGAAAAGTCATCGTCAAAATCAATCCGAAGACCAAAAGGTAGATGCTAGAGAAAAAGACAGACTAAGGAAAAGGGAGCCACGTGCCAGAATGTCTCAAGTTCTACGCAAAGAAGAATCCAAAAAGTCAGCTGCAAGAGTGAGAAAGCAGCGCATGTTAACCACATGCTCCATCAAGTAAAAAAAATCAAAAAACTGTTTGAAGATCTAAAATGAAAATTCCCTCAGCTTCAAGTAGTCAAAATGTTTTTCAGATGATGCAAGTCAGCACATCAAGCAGCGGTACACATTAGCCAACATAACCTTCAGCAAGGACGACCCTGGTTTTGTTTTAAATTACCATTTTTTTCTGTACATCGCATGGAAAGGGAGCAGTTGACAGTGTGGGTGGAATGTTAAAGCATCATGTGTGGCAGAAAGTGAAGGCTAGGCATGAGCTTGCCTAGCCTTCACTTTCTGCCACACATGATGCTTTAACATTCCAGTTAATGATTGTTTATCTTTCGTTCAATGTGCTCAGTCAATAACCAGAAAAGTTAATATCATGTACGTTTCCACAGAGGAGGTAACAAATAATCATGAAAAGTTAGAACAAAGGCCATTCCTAATACACATCAAGTTCATTGTGTCCACACTGTTGGTCAGAATGTGGTGGAAATAGGTTTGTTGTCCGAAGATAGTGGCACAATGTTTCATTTCACATTACCTGAAGATCAAGCTCCAAAGAAATAAACAAATTTAGTGGAGAGGATCAATCAACCCAATGACAGAATTGCATCTGTTTCCTTTGGACAGTGGATCGTTGTTCAGTTTGAATCTAAACGTGGGCATTCACATAAGTTTGTTGGACAAGTTGTCAGCGAACAACATAAAAAGTGTGATTGTGAAGTTCCTTAAGAGGGTAGTAAAACAGTTTGTTTGGCCAGAAAAAGATGATGTTAGTGAAATTGATATTTCACAGGTAGAATATGTATTAAGACAGCCAGATACCAACCCTCGAGAAAAATTAACTTTCAAAGACATTAAACCAGAACGTTTTGATGGTTTTGACATATGTTTCATTTTCACTATAATTATTCCCAAAGTGTTGGTATGAAACCATTTTACTCACTCATGTTTGTTTATTTTTTTGATATAAACAGAAAAGTTACATCCGTAACACATGAGTGTTACGTGCAAAACATTTTAATGGCACTGTAATAACAAATGTACAACAATTGAGTACTTTTACCATTAACTTCATAAAAGTTCAATCTTTAATCACTGTTTGTATGTGAGAAGTTTCTATATTCAGTTCCTAATCTCACAGAAATATTACAATTACAACATGAAGGTGTACTTTCTATTGTTTTCTGAGTTACGTCCGTAACAGTATGTTTTTTTTTATCTGTGTTCAAAGAATAATTACAACTTGAATTTCATAAATATGGCAGTGTAAACTGTATGTCAATATTAAATATTTGTGAGAAAATCAAAGCTTTTATTTTATTAGTTTAGAAAATACACCACTTCAAACTTTCAAGTTGTTACGTCCGTAACTATGGAATTGCCCTAGTGCAATTCATGCATTTGCAGATGTGTGTTAGAAGGTCACTACATTTTATCTAAACACCACATTTAGAATCCCACTTAACCGAGTTATAAGTAAAGTCGAGAAGTAACTGAACAGAAATTGACTATTGGATAGAGGCATCTGGGGTGGACAACAAAGAACTCAATTGCAACAAGATAATGGTAATTAGTAATAACTGCTTACTATAGTAGATTTCTACTTGAAAACCGTTCAAAACATAACTTATAATATAACTACCAGTAATACTCAGTATACCAAACTTAAGTATACAGATAAATTTAAAATGTGTCCTTTCTTCTTTGTTCAAAATCATACTTTTAGTGCACTACTACAAAAATGTTAGTTTTCCAGAAACACAGTCAGTTTCCCTGATATTTCCATGACTTTTCCAGGTTTTATAGACCGTTCATCTAAATACCATGGAAATCATGCAAAATACGTAAGTGTTCATTGGCTTCCCTGATGACATCAGCAGTGGGAATCTTGTGAACAGAATCCAGTGCATCAAAAATATCAGGTCAACTCTCACTGATATCAGCGACTGGTTTTAGAAAAATAAGACCAAGGAACTCGCATTCCCAAAAGTGCATTTTAATGGAGGAAGGAGAATAAAGTGGCTCTGGGAATCACCCAGTCTCAAGTTAACTTGTTACATGTCTTTTCCTGAAGCATGAGAACGATTTAAGATACTCATGATCACATGGTCAGACAATGCAATAATTTTCATATTCCAGAACTGTGTGAAACTATTTACCAAGATGATCACTTTTACTCAGGGATCCGATTATACACTTTGTTGATTGATTGATTTGCTTTATTTTACTTCACTTTTCTGCCACTTTAGGCTAATTTGCGAAGATGGGGATGAGTGATGATATAAAGGTGAATTGATGAATGGACACTCACAAACACCCATGCCCAGGCCGGGATTTGAACTCGGGAGACCCCTGGCGTCGTAGTGTAATGTGCTAACCACTCTGTCAAGGAGGCCAGCTATACATACACCTTGTTATCTCGTGACATTTAAAAATAAAGTAAAAAGATAACTGTTCATTTGTACTCAAACATTGAAATCAATTTCTTTCTTTCAACAAGATAAAGAAAAAAAAACTCTCACAGAGTTTTAAGCATCAGAGAAGCCAATGAACACAAAGATCACGAGCCAAGAGTATGCATACCTTATTGGCCATTTCTATGCATTCCTTGTAGTCCTTCTTGTTCAAAGCCTCCTGCATATTTTCCATCTGCTTAGCCAACTTCTTTACTTTCTTGTAGTGGCCGAAACAGTCCTTATGCTCTGGATCCAGCTTCAGGCACTCTCGAACTTCCCTAGAATAATAAATAAATAAAGATGTAGCACAATACAATTACTGTCTACTTGAAAGCAGTCTCAGATTTCAATGTTCCCTTACGCACAGCTACATGCTTCAAGGTCTATGACAGTGGTTCCAGACTGTGCTCTGTAGCGCACTTGGTGTGTTTAGTAAAAAATATTTAGTTCATGCAGGATGTTGTGACATTTTGGGTTTTGGTTTTACAACTGGGTAACTGCACAGAAACCAAAATATCAAATGAGATGTATTTACATCTATTGTTACATGAGGGGCTCAGAGCATAAGTGGCATTATTTTGATTTGCTTTATTTAACTTCGCCTTTTGTGCCACTTTTGGCTAATTTGTGAAGATGGGGATGAGTGATGAAATTGATGAAACGACACTCACAAACATCCATGCCCAGGCCAGGATTCGAACCAGGGACCCCTGTAATCGTAGCGTGATGTGCTAACCACTCTGCCACAGGGGCCACACTTCTTTACTTTAAAAATAGGTCTGAAAAACAGGGTGCATCTTATATGTTGATATTCACTTTTTGATTACTTTCATTTCTGGAAATTTTCTCTGCTCTGAGTTAGACGATTTCCTTGCGGTGTGTGATGAAGATTAAATTTATTATTTCCTAGTTAGATTAGGTAAGTTGTTCATTGAAAGTATACCTGCATATTACTTTATATTTGAAATACTGTAAATTAATTAAAAATTCATTGATATGCCTTTTTCTTCAAAAATATGTACCAAAAAAAGAGAGGGGTGTTTATACGATGGCAAATACAGTAACTTAGTACGTACTATGGTTAGCAGTTATTTTTAGTGATTTTTATTGTATTTGCGATGTGTCGTCCTAGTTTCGAGAACTTTTTCAAGCTTTTCAAGAAGTGTAGAGCATTGTTTCTCAACCTATGGGGCTCGACCCACTGCTGGGTCCCGAGAGGGAGTTTCCTGGGTTGCGAAGTTCGGTTCGAAAATTTATTTACTGTGTTTTTAAAACCTATTACAGTAAACCCTCATTAACACAAACTCACTTAAGACAAACACTGTTAACATGAACAAAATGTGGTATTTTAGTCCATTGCATCAATAGATCTCATTTAACACGAACTTTCGAAGTTTTTCATAATATTTGTCTGTTGTTCATCTGCTAGGTATGTAAGAAATCACTCAACAATCGCGATCATCGCGTCAACAATGCGCTTATACGTATTTAACCAACAAATTCAGTTGTGTGAAAGGGGCAAAAGGCATAAAATGCACGACTTCATTGAGGAAAGGATTAGGAAAGAGTTTAGAAAGGAAAGGGGGGAAATGAGAAGCCATAGGGAGGAACGGCATCGAATCCTAGGTGAAAAACTTAAACGAGTGAGGGTGTGGGTCGACAAACACGATTTATTCCTTATTAGATCCGATAAGGAAAATAATTTGGTAATAATGGAGAAGAATACTTATAGGGAGAAATTGGAAAGATGTTTCTCCAATGATGATTTTGAAGTAATAGAACAAAACCCAATAACTAAAGTAAAAAATGTAGTTAGGAATGGGATAGAAACTAGTTTGACACTTTCGAGATCAGAAAAGAAGAAACTTATTGAATACTGTAAACTTCCTATCGCTTTCGGTATTCCGAAAACTCATAAGGAAGGGATCCCGATGAGACCGATTATACCATGTATTCTCACCCAGGGTATAAACTGGCGAAAACATTAGTAGAGAGGTTAAGGGAGGTTGGGGGGAAGACCGAATACAGTGTTGAGAATTCTTGCGAAGTGAAGAAGGGATTGGAGGGGATAAACCTAAACGAGGAGGATGAAACCCGTAGCTTTGATGTCATTAATTTGTATCTTAGCGTCCCTCGAGATAAAGCCGCAGATTGTCTTCAGAGGTGGGTTATGGATAAGGGAACTGATGTTGTGACAGCCTGGGAGTTTGTTCGGTGGTTCCATTTAGTATCAGGATATAATTATTTCTTCTTCAATGGGAAAATTTAGACAGAACGAAGGACTTGCTATGGGCAACCCTGTTTCGGGAATAGTTTTCAGCATATTCCTCAATTACATTGAGAAGGATTCACTGAGTGAGAACAAGATGATAGAATAAAATTCACTTGTGAGATAGAAAACGAAGGAGTAATTAACTATTTGGACATGAGGATTGAACGGGTTAATGGCAGGTTTCGGACCGGGGTTTACCACAAGAAGTTGGCAGGGGACAGATACATCCACCAAGATTCTGAACACGCAAACAGAATTAAGAATAATCTATACATGAACTTCTACATTCGGGCCGGGAGGCTCTAATTGTAGGGAGGAAAGAGAGAAAGAAGAAAATTGGATAATGAAGGTGGGGTTAAGAAACGGTTATAAAGTAGAGGAAATGAGGAGAATAAAGAGGGGGGGGCACTTAAAGTCTTGAATAAAGAAGGTGGAAAGAATGGGATAAGAAAGAATAACGAGGTAGGGGAAATAGAATACAAATATGTCGGCATCCCATATGTAAAAGGAATGTCCAAAAAATTTGATAGAAGAAGCATGGGAACTCGCTGGGACGAGCATGACAAGGATATTAGGGAACAATCTCCAAAGACCGGGCTTTCTGAACATGTTTTGGAATTAAATCATAAGGTTAGAAAAAGAGAAGTGGTAAAAAGAGTTCATAAACAACCTGATATGAACGTTCATGAGGCTGCAAATATTTGTGTTGATAGGGGTGATGGTAACTTGAATGCGTCATGGATCAACATGTTTAAACGGTGGGGAAAAAATAGTGAAGAGTCTGTTAAATTCCATGTCACGCCGGAAGTGACCCGTGCTGCTTTCGAATCTGTGGAGTTCTCATTGGAGGGGATATAGCATTCGTACGCTACAGTAGTCATTCATTCTGTACGGTAATATGGGTACACCGTTCTTTTAGAATTATTTCTTAGCCTACATGGCATTTTTAACTTCATGTAATTTTAAAAGCCATATCCCAATACCCTCTTTTACCTAATCCTGGATTTATTTTTACATATATGACGAAGTATTTTATTTACTGAAAAGAAATACCTGAAGAAGCGAAGCATAGCTTCGCGAAATGTAGTCTGCAAGGAGTTTTACGACTATTATACTCACTCACGTAAGTTTTTTATACTTTTTATACTGTGAATATATTTAGTGAGTACACGCAAATTTTTTCTCACTCCAGAAGTTTCCTTGTTTGACAGAAATATTGCAGTTATTAAGGAAAGTTGTTTTTCTGGGTTGCATCCATAATAGTATCATTGTTATGAATGTATAATGAATAATACCCAGACTCAGTCTCCAAAATAAAACTGTAAAATATTGATTGATTTTTTATTGATTTGTTGTTTTAAGTCCACTTTTTGTACAGGAAAGCTAATTGGGACTGGACCTACAGTTTAAAGTTGGATCTGAACTACTGTGCCACATGCCTCCACCGGGTAATGAACCTGGGACCCTTTGATTACAAGGCGATGACGTTACCACTACGCCATTGGGGAGGCCCAAAACTGTGTAAAATAAATGTCAATACGTACTAACTTTTTCAAAAGTGAAATCTAAGCTTTAATATGATTTGTGAAAGTTTGAAAATGTCACATTTCTAACTATGAAATTGCGAAACTGTAAAAATAGATTTTAATACCAAATCATCTATGTGGGTGTACAAATGTTTTGCTTTACTTTGTTTCTTCTTTTTTTTATTATTTATGTATTCAAACAGGTTTCTTTACTTCTCCGAAATCAATGGAGAAATAATATTTCACATGAATTAAAAACTCTAGAAAATCAAATGCTTAAATATCTTTCATCACAAATGCTAGGTGAAAAAATATCATTGTCCTTATGACAAATTGATGTTCTGAGTAAACAATACTTACAGCTCCAATTCTTAACAACTTTTAATGGAAAAAAATTAAGCCCAGATCAAAACATAAACTATTCAGAATTGAAAAAATAATTAATGGTTTCATGACAAGGTGGCCAGTCTAGGACCATGAAAAAATTCAAGTATAATTCCCGGTTTTCAAGGTGAACTTTCCAAAAATTCAAGGGTACAAGCAAATGTTTTCTCTATTTCAACTTTAAGTATTACCTCCTCTCACCCCCCCTCCCCCCACCACACACAAATACAATAATACAAAGGGTCTGCGTGATTCTAATGTATCAAAAAATTCTAATTAAATTAAACGGTATATATACTATTTAAAATATTCAATTTAAGGTGGGGGAATTTACATTTTCCACTTCACATACTCAGACTCGAAATACAAACAAAAGTAACAAATGTTACGGAATATACTAATATACTAATCTACGAAAAATTGTTATTTGTATAGGAATTTCAAACTCAAATTTACGTAATAAACTTCACGTTATCTTGCAATAATCATTCTGTCAGATAGATTGATCTGCAAAGGACACTAAAAGTAAACAGATTGAGAGAATTCGGTTTCATTTTCCACGCAGCTTTCTATTAATTTCCTTCTCGATAAAAATAAAAGCTAAACTGTAAAAAAAATTGATTCGGGGCATTTGTAAATATATGAATTCATTTGATTAATAAAAGTTTCAATTTTTCACATCTACGGAGAAAAATTCACATTTAATTCACGCATAATTCCCAGAATTCCAGGTGAGTAGCCACCCTGTATGATGAAATATCTCCAAACTTGAAAAACCAGTTAACTAAAAATATTCAAAATGCATTGTATACATGCTTTCGGCACATGGGTGAACAGTCTTCTGCAAGTAATTTTTCTCTTGAGAAGTTTGAAAACCACTGGACTATGCCAGTGAATAATATCTATAATTTTTGAACTGTATAGATGTCAACAAATTCGCAACGGATTGTCTTGCATAAGTGTTGCCATCTATCAACAAGTTGTAAAGCTGGTGGTATATTTTCATTCATCGCTTGTACTAGTAAAAATCATCAGAATGCAGATTATAGGACTCACCTTAGGGACTCCTCCACTTCTCCAAGCATGTAGTGCAACATGGAGAGCTTGTTGTATCCCTTTGTATTGTCTGGCTTCTGCTTGGTAGTGACGCGGATATCGGAAATAGCCTCCCGCATGTTGCCCAGGGAAGCGTAGCAGTCACCGCGAAGTTCCCTGATGGATGGATCCCATGGACATATCTGGAATTAAATACATCTCTTGTACTTCCTGAAGAAGTCACAGGGTGAGGCGAAAGCATTTCAGTATTATCTATCCTCTGGACCAAATACATGTGAAATACACTGAACATGATTAGAATATGAAACTGTAAATCTGCAAGTCACAAACAATTAGAGGCATGCATATTTAGTTTTTTGACGAAAACAAGAAATTTGAAATAACAGATTGTAATGTCAATTTTTCATGTTATTAAAAGATGTGAAATGATGCAAAATGAACTGCAAAATGCGAAATAAACTCTTAAAACACAAAATTTGGGGTTTATTTACTGACGCAACACCTTCTGACGTCTGAATTATCCTGTGAGTTATGGAAATCATGGGAAATTGACTAATTCTGCTGTAAATATTTGAGAAGCAAAAGTGGATTCTCTTTACACAGGAATAAACTTAATGCTCCAACAACTAAATAAATGTGCTATTAAAAGGGAAATGTTCATTTTGTGTAAGAAGTGTAGTTTTCAAATCAAATTTAAGGTTTTATTCACCACTTTAACATTGATATTCCATTTTATATACCACTCTTGATCCAGAAATATTACAAGTTTTTGTACCAAAATCATGATATTTTATTCAGCATAAATACGTGGCTCTATAAATAATATGTGACTACATCTGAGGCAACATAGATGGTTCATAGTGTTTTTCCAATCATCCATTTTATAAGTTCATCATTCATTCTCATTGTCACGATTAAGCAAAGAAACAAAGAACATAAAACAGCTGAACAGAAACAAATAATACTCAATTAATGAACTTACCTCAATAACTTTTGTAAGAATTAAGACCGCACTGCCGCAATCATTGTTCACAATTCGAGACTTGGCCATCCTTATCTCCTCCTGCAAGGGCTCGATTGCATAGAAGCCGCGAGATGCCTCTTCATTGTTCGGTTCCCGTTCTAACTGCAATGCATAGAAAAAGATGTTCACTGTGGAGACCTACACTGGCATATTTTTATTACATATGAACAATTGTAACGTTGTCTTTAGAGCTGAGCTGATATAAATACCACAGAAACCAACCACTGTGCGAGGCAAACTGTGCAACGGTGGAGACACCTAGCGGGGTATTCACAAACAGTGGTGCTGACATCGGAAAGTAATTACTGTCACTACCTGAAAAATGTCTGCTAAATGAACAATTTACTTTTGCATTTGTGTATGTGTAAAAATGTATTTTGAAAGGATAGCAAGTTTAATATTTTTATTATCTTGTTTGTGATCTAGTAGACTGATATAGCATAGTTGCACTGGAATACCTAAATGCTAAAATTTATAAATACACCAACTACTTTAGCAATCAGTGGACGACTGATGCATATAACTGCTGGCCATTAAAATTGCAACAAAATGAAAGACGAGCTATGAAAACCCTATTTATTATAGAGAGCACTAATAGAAAAGGGTGAAACAGCTTGGTTCGACATGCAGAACAGAAATCATTATCCCGTGGTAGGCCTACTAAAGGTAACGTTGTTACAATGTTCAAGTATGGATATCTGCATCGAGGTGAATCTAGAAGAAAGTTATATCAAACTTGACCTTCTCTGAACTTAGTTTTTTTAAACTGCAATATGACATGGTACAATCTCGTATTAACTTTTGTTCCTGAGGTATTGGAAAATAACCATTAAAATGTAGGTTTAAAAGACAAAGGATTAAAAAGAAAAATTAAGATGACAAATGGTGCTTGTAATCTAGTTGGCAAACAGATGACCAGAACTCATCAAGTTCCTTTTCTTCATTTGACAGGTATGTGTATTTTGTTCATAATTGTCCAACTGTAGTAAAAAAATAAAGGTAAAGTGTTCCCCTGTGCTTAGCACCAATCCATGAAGGCGTATAGGGGGTGTGGGGGTAACGCCCCACACTTTCAGTAAAAAAATAATAATAATAAAATGGTTGAAAACCCTGTCTTAAAATATCCACATACTTGTATTCAATCCAAATACTTAAGATCACTGGATACATTAAAAATAACAACTGAAAATATTATGACCAATCAAGGATTGGACATACATTCCCAAATACAAACAAAGCACCACACTATTCCATTCAAGTGCAAGGCTCAAGGCTACCATGCTAAAATGACATGGAAAGCCATTTTGTGTAGTATCAGTATAAGCGGAAATTAAGAGTAATGCCTAAAAACCCCAACAAACAGCTTAAAAGCATGTTAAAGCCAAAATCCAGAACAAAATAAGTTGTTATCAACATGCCCAAGCCATTTTGCATACAAAGCACCATGTGCTATAACTTGTTTTATCATACAAAATTTTTATTTACTCAGAATAACCCTCTTTCCTTGAAAATACCATTCATTTACCCCAGTTATAATAACTGTGCTTAAACGCCAAAAATCGATGTTTTTGGAATAAAACAACCAAACAGTTGAAGAACTCCATCCTAGTCTGCCGCCTGGTGGCCAGACTTGGAACTGCTTAAACCAAGCTACCCATGACTAGAGTCAGCCAATGGGAGCCTTCCTAGGCATGAAGTCATGGTCTGGATGGAAAACTTCCTTTATTATGAGTGTAGGAAGCCATCTTAGATTCTATTCTGTACTAGCTTTCATGGAGTAAAGATAATGTCCAAGTAGCGTGTTATGTAGAAGCAAGTGAGTGAGCACAATGGCCCTGAAATCACGGGGAACTGCCGATATAGTGATTCAGAGTCCCTCAAAAGCATAGTATGGGCTCAAATGGCAGATAACCAGAAAAGTTATCCATGCCAATAGATGGGATTCGGGCATGCTAAAAAGTGATAAAAATGGAAAATGCTGATTTTCCTTGTCATGAACATTTCGCGTGTGGCCACGTGGCTGTATAAGATGAGCAATCACACATAGAGACAGGAATCCATCTCAATCGAAGAGTGGAATACCCATCCATCATCACCATTACCTTCATAAGCATGGAGAGGCTACAGGAAGCATGGTATTGTGTGTTTTTGTGCTAACAAAATAGGTTTCCCCCCAAGAAATAGAGCCATTATAGTTCAAAAGTGTGTGTGTGTAACAAAGGGCCCCAAGTCTACTAAAATGTGTTTGTGCTAACTGGGAACACCACACATCACACATGGAAGATGAGTGGCTGCGTAGAGTAGATTAGGGACATATATTTCTAGGTTCATTTGTACCCTTCTGGCTATTGAAGATAAGTAGATAACCAAATTAACTTCAAAACCTAGAAGTATAGCTCCCGACCCCATTGTAATATAATAAATAAATTTTAGTACAAAATATGTAGATATAACTCACCACAACTTCAAAGTCTTTGCTTGCATCATCCAACATGCACTGTTTCAACAGAACGTTTCCCCTCTGTAATCTTGCCTGGAAGAACAGAAAGGCAACATAATGTAACAAAAGTATAAGGATCTATTACACACAACACAGTTTTTATTGATGTCCAACAACTGGCAAGCGATAGTTTCTTATAATCAAGCTGACAGATCACGTCATACGAGGGTCACTATTTATATTTTGAGCCTAACAATGAAAAAACAGGAATTTGGCATTGAAAACTGCTTTATTGTTTTTCGAAGTATTCTCCTTTATGGTCAATACACTTTTGCATTCGTTCCAACCATTTGTCAAAGCAGTTTTTCCAATCTTCTTGAGACACCTTCATAATATGGTTTTTGAACGCATCAATGGCATCTTCCGCCGACGAAAATCGTTGTCCACGCAATTTATTCTTGACATTCGGGAACAAGAAGAAGTCATTGGGTGCCAAATCAGGACTGTACGGCAGATGACCCATCAATTCGATTTTTTGACTGTTCATAAAGTCGGTTGTTAGACGAGATGTGTGACAGCTGGCATTGTCTTGATGAAGAATGATCTGACGGCGTTTGTTTGTTTTCCATATTTGAGCGAAGACCTCTGGCAAACAAATTGTTGTGTACCATTCAGAGTTGACCGTTATACGTTCCTCTAAAGGCACAGTTGCCACATGACCAGTTTTCCCGAAAAAACAGGCGACCATTTGTTTCGATGTGCTTCGAGCGCGAACAACTTTTGTTGGATTGGGTTCATCTTGAAACACCCATACAGTCGACTGCTGTTTACGTTCCGGCTCATATGCATACATCCATGATTCGTCACCTGTTACAATCTTATATACGTCTTTTGAAGCACCACGATTGTATTTATTGAGCATTTGTTTGCACCAATTGACGCGAGCGTCTTTTTGAGTTTTTGTCAAATTGTGTGGGATCCAACGAGAACATACCTTTCTCACAGCTAAATGATCATGTAATATTTTATATATGCTGGTGGAACTAATGCCTATGGTTGCCTCAATCTCACAGTATGTCACATGACGATCTTGCAGTATTAGGTTTTGCACAGCATCAATGTTTTCTTGAACAACAACTGATTTTGGACGACCTACCTTCGCGAATCTCGTCGGTGAGCGAATGGCGGCCACGATTAAATTCGTTATACCAGCGTTTCACAGTGGCAAAGGATGGGGCTTCATCGCCAAATGTGGAAGTAAGTTGATCGATGCACTCTTGTCTTGATAATCCACGTCGAAAATCGTAAAAAATCATCGCACAAAAATGTTCACGAGTTATTCCATTTTATTGTTGTCGCGCAATCTCCAAGGCAACATAAACAACACAAATGAAGCTAATGACAAAACATTTGAAGTACGTTATGGTCAATAATGCCAGACGATTCCGTGCAAACGTCAAATCGCGCCTAACTTCAATCAGTGTTGCCAAGACTCAAAATATAAATAGTGACCCTCGTATGTAAATGGGCAAAGCTAATATTCTTGTACAGTGCCTTTCACTGTCGAGATGGCCGTGGAACAGCAGAGTGTGCACCGGGACCTAAGAGTGCATCAGCCTGCATTTAGACCAACAGCTGTACGCTGACCTTGGCACTGGACTTGTCAGTGCTTCAGTATCCTGATAGCTGGTGTTCAGTTTGCACATGCTTGTGAAGTGTTAACAAGTGTTTTAGTCTAAGCCCACGCTATCCACACAATTTCAAACAACGAATTTTTATGTACGACTCTTACATCATTATGAATTCTTGTAGGGAAATTGTTAGGAAAACGGGTCTGTTGCGAAGGGTGAAAGGTGTATGGTTACTGAGGAGAAACTAGATGACGTTGGAGCACGATTGGAACACACTCTTCAAAAATTCCTCTGGCGGCTTGCACAAGAAACAGACTTTTGCGTGACATCTGCATGGTGGGCTACCAAGTTTTTAAACCTGAAGCCCTACATTAGAAGAATTGAAAGACAATATCAGCAGAGAAATTGAAATAATTTTGGAAGAGAAATTGACTAGTGTTAGTGAAAATTTCCTTAAAAAAAATGCCGTAAATGTGTGGAAGCAGGAAGACAACATTTCAAACACATCTTGTAACAATGTATGTGCTAATTCAAATTGTGACTGTCCATGACCCAGGTTCAATGAATAAGTACTGATGAGAATAAATATCCTTCTCACATTAATATCCTCATTTCTTCTACTGCAATGTCATCTTTGATAGACGATTTCAAGGATTTAGTTGCTCTAATTTCAACAGTTGAAGTACAACATGGCATCTTATTCTTCCCTTTGGCCTTATTCCAACTCCTTGTGCAGTGTAAGCTTTTACCGACTGATAGTCTATCTGCATCCATCCTCTTCATGTGTCCGAACCACCTCATCTGCACCTGATCTATCCAGTCCTGAAGCTTCACCACCCCAACTGTCTGTCGGACCTCCTCATTCCTTATTATCCCTTCTAGTCTTCCTCAATATACTCCTTAAAAATTGCATCTTTCTTTTGTCTCTCTCTGTTCCTGTCATTGTCTCTGCTCCATACATAACTAAGTGTGAAGTAATATTTAATAAAAATTAAGGATGGGCCGATATGAAATATTGGCCGATACTGATAAAGTACCGATATAAAATTTACCGATATAAAATTAGAAATGGTCCTTGAAGAACCTGAAATGTTCATTGATCTCCTTAATAAATGTGTGTTTCGAGGTGACTGCAGTGCAAAAGAAGTTGAATATTTAGACAATTACTTTTCTAGAAAGTAGGGCATTGAGATTATCCATAAAAGTTACAACAAAATGGCAGACTTTTGCACTAAATTATGAGATATTTTTCGATATATCAGATCGGTAAAATAATCGGTAAATTTACCGATACACCGATATGCCTACATCGGCCGATACCGATAGAGTACCGATTAATCGCTCCCATCCCTACTAAAATATACAGCGTGATTATATTGAGGATGATCTATATGGGATTTTTGCTGATTTGGATAACTGTTATTCTACTGACATGATAAAAGATTGTAAATATTACTTGAACATGAATGGTTCATTTTCTTTATTAACTGTGGCGAAGCATCCTATGAGGCCAGGAGGCCAGGCCTACTAACATCATTGCTCGTTTAAAAAAAGTGTCTTTACTTATTTCGTCAAAACACATGTAATGCCATGGAAAAGTTTGGGATTTTCATTTATGATAATTACAAAAAAAACTAACCCTGTCCAGTATACGTACTTTCTACAGAATGAGGCACATCTTCTCTTCACAATCTTTCGTACAGACGAAAATGCGGGAACCCTAATCTTACGAGTACTGTACGTATGCTTATAATATGCTCATGAGACCAGCCTAAAAGTGTTAACCACTAGGATGACTAGAATATCAGCAACACTGTATTTCCACCAGGGTTGGAAATTTGTGGTGTACCTGCATTTTATATAAACATTAGCCGGTTTTCATGCAGAGATTTCCATTTCATTGTACATTCTCCATATTTTGTACGAAACTTAGGTTTTCCTTCCTTTAATCGACAAGATTAAGTGAAATTGAAAATTACGGAGTACTGAAGTTCTGACTGTTTCCTGGTCGGAGTGTTGATCGTCTTGTCGATTCACCCAACACTGTAGTGTAAACAGAAAGTCTAAAAAAACTTAGTAATTGTTTATACAAAATTAAGTAAATTAAAATGCTAGTTACGCCTTATATTTGCCAAGTAGTTTTACTTTCACTCGAAATAGATTAATTTATTTTTATTGTGAACGAGGATTCCCTGGGTTGTCTGCTGTCTGTGAAAACTTGCCCTGCGCAGGAGGTTACAAGGCAGCGTGGCTCGCGAGCGCGAGGTTCGTGGTGGTAGAACTTTGTTTGTGATTCGTTTCATGTGCAGCTTTATGCAAGAACGTGCCTGATTGGACTGAAATGCAAGAACAATTGAGTTCTTTATTGAGTGAAGATGTATACATTGGTAAGGTAGGACCCACTTTTGTTCTTTCATGTTTCTTTCTTATAACACTTTAAGAATGTAATATTTCATTTCTAAAATGTTTTCAACTCTATTATTAACCTCTTAACTGGGTATGACGTAATACTCCGTTCTGGCTCTACTGATTTATAATGGGCATGACGGGATACTACGTTCTCATGTTCTTACTGCTGATATCTGTTGTGTATGACGAGATACTTCGTAAAAGTACTTTCTTCTTTGTTTCACCAGATGGCTCTGACTTCCAGACTGTTGTAACCGTTAGAGTTAGCGGGAAGCAACGAACACAGCCCGACGTTCTGTTCTATCGCGTATGCAATAATGGCTCAGGCAAATCGGAAGCGACGGCGTGTTTTTCCTGCTGAGGAAATCCGAGATATATTGGATCGTGACGACGAATCGGAAGAGTTTTCGGGTGAATCTAGTAATGATGGCTGGTGCAGTTCAGATAACGATTATTCCAGCAGTGAGGCGCATCCTGAAAGTGGGACAGACAATGAAGAAGAGGAAGAATTGGAACCTGCATCAAAGAGTTTCGTAAGTAACGGAGGAGTTAGACCAAAGTTTCCATTTGTTGCAGAAAGTGGTTTGCATGCTCAATTTGATGATGAAAAAGACGTCGTAGAGTACTTTGACACATTTATAGGCAGTGATATGTGTCAGTTGATTGCCGAGCAAACAAATACGTATGCGAGTCAGTTTTTGTTGGCGCATCCCAACTTGAAGGCTCGGTCTCGAGCAAGAGACTGGGTTGATACAAATAAAGACGAAATAAGAACTCTGATTGGTTTGTTACTATTGCAAGGAATTGTTCACAAACCAGAGAATGGCATGTATTTTTCTAAACGTGTTTCTATTATTACACCATATTTTCTAGAAATTATAAGTGAAAAGAGATTTCATTTGCTTCTGAAGTTCCTCCATTTTGCTGATAACACTGGGGAACAAAAAAAAGATTTTATTTTGTGGCATAAAGTTTAATAACAGTTTCAGCACACAAAACAGCTGTGATTGCCAATTGTATGATTGGTTCAGTTGAATTGACTCCAGTTATAAAAATAAACACACCATGGAAAATGTAGGAGGTAGGCTAAAATTACTCTACGCTTTTCTCTGTAATATCAAAATTTGATAATGGGCTGAAATTCCCATTAAGAAACTTATTTATTTATTTGTAAATTGTTGCTAGGCAACTTATGAAGCATTGCTAGGCAATATATCGGACACTCAACAAAGCTTAAGGAAGAATACCAAAACATAAAAATGGTTTTAGAAAAAAATTGAATATGCTGAACATAAGTGGCTCGTGTGTGTGGATTTCAAGATGGTGAAAATTTTACTAGGACAGCAAAGTTGGTACACAAAATATCCCTGTTTCCTATGTTTGTGGGATAGTCGTGCTAGAGAAAAGCATTGAACGATAAATGTTTGACCCCCAAAAGAAAATATTAGTGGGAAAAGCTAATATCATTCATGAACCGCTGATAGATAGGGACAAAATCATCCATCCGCCACTGCATATTAAACTTGGGTTGATAAAACAGTTTGTCAAGGCCTTAGATACAAGTGGTGATTGTTTCAAATATATATGCCACACTTTTCCAGGACTAAGTATTGAAAAATTGAAGGCAGGAATCTTTGACGGACCACCACAGATTCGTACACTTATAAATGATGCCAATTTTACAACTTGCATGTCTTACATCGAGTCTGAGGCCTGGCTAAGCTTTGTGTCCGTCGTCAAAAACTTTTTGGAAATCACAGAGCAGAAAACTACCGCGATATAGTTGGAAATATGTTGAAAAATTTTGAGAAATTGGGAGCTAATATGAGTGTGAAGATACATTTTCTACATAGCCACATTGACAGATTCCCTGAGAACCTTGGTGATTTTAGTGAAGAACAGAGAGAAAGGTTCCATCAGGGTATAAGAATAATGGAAGAAAGGTACCAGGGACGGAGGGATAGCCACATGATGGCCGACTACTGTTGGAGCTTACAGAGGGATTGTCCTAAAAATCAATACAGCAGGAAATCGTATAGAAAACGTTTCACATAGTTTGTTACTTCATTGTGTACATATTTTTTAAATTATTATGATCATAGGCCTATATAAATTTATTTTTATAATAATGATTGTAATCACAAAAAGAAATATTAAATTGTTGTTGGAAGTTCATTTATATGTATGTCTTATGTTTCCGCCATTTTGGTTTAGTGGCATTTATTTCATAAATTAGAGCCAATTCAGGAAATATATTATTATATCATTATTCAGAAGCATGAAATTGACCTAAATTAGCTCTCAAACACTGTGCCGCAATTTCACTGTTCCCCAGTGTAATTCTAAATTTGATCCCCTTATGCACAACAAAAAGCTGTACAAGATTCATCCTATTCTTGACCACGTAAAGACAAAATTTTCATCTGTATACACTCCTGAACAAAACATATGTGTCGATGAATCGCTTCTTCTCTGGAAAGGGCGACTGGGATGGAAGCAATACATCCCTTCAAAAAGAAGTCGCTTTGGAATGAAAGTGTACAAGCTCTGTGAAAGCAACTCAGGATATGTGTGGAATTTCGTAGTGTACACTGGAAAGGACACTGATTATGGACAAAGACATCCTGGTGAACAAACTTTTTCACGAATTGTGTTGGAACTTGCCAATAACTTGCTTGACAAGGGATATTGCCTGTACCTGGACAACTGGTACACCAGTCCCAAACTAATTGACACATTATGTGCTCGAAACACTGATGTTGTTGGGACAATGAAAACCAACAGAAAGGAGTTCCCTCTGTCAGTGAGGAGTGCCAGATTGAAAAAAGGAGAAACAGAGGCAGCATTTCGAGGTAAACAGATGATCATGAAATGGAAAGACAAGCAGGATGTTACACTGGTCAGCACATTTCATGATGACAGCATGGAAAATGTAACATCAAGAAAAGGAATTGTACAGAAACCATCTGTTGTACTTGATTATAACAAAAACATGGGAGGCGTAGATAAAAATGATGGTCAAATTGGCATCTACACAATGGCTAGAGAGCGTTTGAAGAAATATTATCAGTAGATGTTCCGCTATTTACTTGATCTTGTGAGCCTGAATGCCGTTATATTATACAAGAAAAATGGTGGACAATTGTGTAGGCTTGATTTTCTCATGGTATTAGCTGAAAACTTATCCTCATCTGGTGGGGTACAGAAGTCTGCCAGCAGGGGCCGTCCGTCTAGAAGTCCAGCACCAAGTCGACTCATGCGACGATGTTTTCCAGACACGCTGCCTGCAACTTCTAAAAAGTACCCTACAAGAAGATGTGTTGTATGTTGGAGCAATGGAAAAAGAAAGGAAACATCGTATTGGTGCCCTGACTGTGAAAAAGCTCTGTGCGTTGTGCCATGTTTTCGTGCATATCACACTGACAAAAGTTTAAAACTATGAACTATTTTAGGTGTAACTATTGTATTTGAAAGCATTGTAATTGTAAACATTGTAACTTTATAATTGTAAATAATATATTTGTGAACATTTCATTTGAAATCTCGACATTGTAAAAACATAGATGATTTTAAACCGAACTAAATATAAACATTCCTTTTGTAACAATTGCAATTGTAAACATTGTAATTGTAATCATTGTAGTTGTAAATCTCGCATATTGTAAAAAGTACAACAAGGACCAATAAAATAATAAACAATACCTAAATGGTATGCCATGGAGCACAGAAATATTAACTAAAATATTGGTTTACGAAATTCATCAATTTATCAACAAAAATTCCCAGGGCAGATTGGACTTTCGGCGAGGAAATTACCCAGTTAAGAGGTTAAAATTTTCCTTTGCAAGTGGGAGCGAAATTTTTAAAAATTTAAGAAGTTCTTGAAATGTTATTTAATGCGTTAACACTGTCGTCAGGTAGCCGAAAACAAAGCGAAGAGGTAGGCAGATGACGCCCCGCTGATCCCACCAAACACAGAGCAGTGTCTTTTTTCCAAAACGATTTGGTCTTGCAGTGGATGTCGATGGTTCACCTGGATTCACCCCCGATTTACGACGCTTAGGATTCTCCAAATATATCCATTTCTCATCGCCGGTCACTATGCGATGGAGAAACGACTTACTTTTGTATCTGGCAAGCAGCATTTGACAAGTGGTCTTGCGGGATCCTTGCTGTCTTCATTCCGTTCATGCGGAATCCATTTCAGCACCTTTCCCATAGCTTTCAACCGAAGAGAAACGGCTTTCTGCGTCACATTCAATTGTTCCGCGAGCTCCTGCTGCGTTTGGGTATCATCTTCATCCAATAAGGCTTGCAATTCGTTGTCTTCGAACTTTTTCGGAGGTTTCCCACGTTCCTCGTTTCGCAAGTCAATCGCCACTTTTGAATTTCTTGAATCACTCGAAACACTGTGTTTTCCCGAGAGCATGTTCGCCTTAAGCTTCGACGAGCATTCGATGTGATTCTGTGGCGGTTTTCTTCAAATGATAACAGAACACCAATGCTGTCCGCAAATCGTAGTTCGTAGGCACAAAACTCGACATGTTCCGGGTGTGCAACACCTTCCTCTGTCTGGCACTCGGGTTACTGTGTTCGATATAACGTCCTCGGGAGTGGCGGGCAGCAGCTGGCGCTGCTTACGCGATCTTCTGCGCCCTCCACTGCCGGCTAGCACCATCTATCGGCCAATTCCAGTTTCATACTTCTACACCTGGTATAGTAAACCTGTCGTGTTGCCATCATAGTAGCGAACTTATACACATGTCCCTCAACCTAGTAATCAATGAGTCTCAAGCTCGATTCCAGTGGAGGCATGTGCTGCAGTTTGAACTGCAAGTTTGGTCTGAAGTAGCCTTTTTGAGCATAAAGTAAATTTAAACATCGTCAACATTTTTACCAGTAATTAAAATTAACACTCATTCTTGCAAGACAATAAACTTAACCACTAGGTTACTTCAGTTACAAAAGCAATAAATTGTTAAAACAACCAGCTGCACTAATACTTACCGCAGTAAAATCTGGTTTCAATTCAACAACTTTATTAAGATCCGAGAGAGCAAACCTAGATTTTCCTACAGCCAGGTACACAGTACCTCTTTTATAATATGTCAGATAGTTGGTAGGATCTCCATCTAGGGGAAAAAAAAAACCAGACATGAAAATGTATATAAGGAACAAACTTCCATGGTAACAATAGTTGCACATGTTTATGCCATGATAAATCAGGCAAATATTACAAAAGAGATAACTCCTTCCCAGGTTGTTTAATTCATGTGAGGTTGATGAAAGAAATAAGTTATGTGTTGTGTACAAAAGTCATTTCTAGGCTGAAAGTGAATTATTAGGCCCTTAGAGAGCTTATAGACCGAAACAACAAGCAACACAAAGAATTCACATCAAACCAGCAAGCAACGAGTGACACAGGCCCTTCAGTCTAAAGCAGAGCATTTACCACATATGCAAAAACAACAGAGGTAACACAACGCACGGTATTGAGAAAACAACTCAGTCCAAGCGACATACAAGCATCAAGTGTCAGTTACCAAGAGAAGCATGTCACTTGGGTCTGAAATCTTCATAACAATTTCAATACAAAAGAACAGGAACAAAACTCTGTACTGAAAAGTGAAGCTCATACAAAACAAAAACGTGACATGTAAACTAAAACCGTGAACAATAAATATTTCTGTTGCTTAACAGCGAAATTGTATTTCCATGGACAAATATAGTGTCCCGAAGAGGTTCCCATAGCATACTATGAAGCTAGGTGTCGTACATTCGAATTCAGTTTGAGGTTACAGTTATTTCAACTTTTCTTGCTTCTTGTGATTCATCATACAGCTTCTTTATCATGATTAGCCTAGAAGGGTAGATAGGAGATGTAAAATAACCAAAATATAAATTATGTTTACTTGTGAACACAGGTGTCAGAAATGTATTACCTCCAAAGGCTGGATGTAATGACACCTGAGAGTAATAGATATTTTTGTTTCTGCCACTTTTGGCTAACCGCAAAGATGAAGGGACCTCCATGCCGGGATTCGAAACCCGGAACCCCTGGCATCATAACACACTGTACTAACCACTCCACCATGGTGATTAGCAACACTAAATGAAAACCAAGTGTGTAAGTAGTACAGTTGAGTCCTGCACCGTGGCCATTGGTCTAAGGTGCACAGGTTCGAGTCTCCTGGGGAAAGCGTAATAACTTTTCTCCCGAGATTTCGGCCAGTGTAGGGGACTGGTGGCCACCCACCAGTGACTGCTACGACTACATTCAATGCCATGTATTTCCCTGGGCAAGTCCCAGTGACCTGTCTGATATATCACCAGAGAAACGGCAAACTGACCTAAGAACTGTGCAGTTCTTCTTCCTCTTTTCATCTTAACGGCAAAACAGAGATGAAGAAGTGACAACAGGGCTCAAACACTATTCATTAGATTTTCACGCTAACCACGTTATTAGTTGCGAGTTCTTTCTAGGGGTGTGTGTCAATAAATCACTGAGAGGATTGCAAGGTTGCCACTCTAGGACCATGATAAAGTATAATTAACAATATTCAAGGCAAACTTTCCAAAAATTTAAGGGTACAAGCAGATTTTTTATTTATTTCAACCTTATATATTACCGCCACTCATCACCCACACACACAAATAATAACAACAATATAAAGGGTTGATGTGATTCCAACGTATCCAAAAATTCTAATTCAATTCAGTTAAAAAACACATATTTAAAATATTCAGTTTAAGGTGCAACATAGATCACAAATCTTATGAGATATACAAGAATTTCACTCAAATTCACCAAATAAACTTCGGGATATGTCATCTTGCAATAATCTTCCATCTATCAGATAGATTGTTCTGCTAAGGACACTAACAAAGCAAATTGAGAGAATTCTGTTTTATTTTCCACCCAGCTTTTTTCTCGTCCCTCGATGAAAATAAAAGGTAAACTGTGAAATACTTGCCTCAGGGCATTTATAAATATGTATAAATTCAATGCGATTTATCTTAGTGCTTTTCAAGCATTGTTATTGTTTGTTTAGTATTGTATTGTTTTTTTCTCTGAGCATTGAGTCTTTTGTTATTTGTAGCATGACTCTGCCGTATACTATTGCACCAACATCATTCGAGGAGAAGGCCACCAAAAATGCAAGGCTAAATGCACAAAACTTGAAAACCGTTCATGACTAAAAATTGTTTTCTTTTTGTACTCGTTAGATTTAAGTGTTACTTAAAGGCAAAAATAAATATAAAAAGTTAATGTACATCTATTAATTTGAACCAAGCTTTCTAAATTGTTTGTATTAATTGAAACAGTAACAGCATCGCTAAATAAGATTTTCACAAACCATCTGCAAAATTTTGTCTCCGGGCCACTCTTCAGTAGCGTGAGTTAAATACAACTCATGTGCCAGTTAACGTGTTAATAAAAGTTGCAATTTTTCAAGTCTATGGAGAAAAATTCACACAGAAGTCCCAGAGACAATAATTAAAGGAATCCCTGGCAAGTATCCACCCTGAATTGGAAAAAAAATGATTGAAGACATCTCGTGGGGAAAGACGATTTAACAGTTTTGAAAAAGTAACACCACACAATTGCTTGATGTTATCTATGACAAAGACAAATTTATGACTTACCTACAGCTGCATTATAATGTGATAATGCATCTGCCAGTTGTCCCTTTGCAAGCATCTCCTTCCCCATTGCTAAATGCTTCTCCACTTCAGCCTGTGTTGTTGCCACAATTCCTGAAATGCAACAATAAACTCAACTTCTGATAGAAACTAGGCAGGAGCAGTAGAATCCAATATATCATTTTCAAATCTGATTAAGGAAATAAAGGGGCCCCAATTTCCTTTTGTTTTATTGGATTTCATCAAGCTACGAATGCAATTTTAACATGGCTCGATTTTGTTTTGCTTCTGTTAACACATACTGCGAAGTTCTAAGATTTTGTTCAATATATGCTTTCGTATAGGTTAGACAGGCCAGTTTTGGTTCTCTTACCATTAAAATAGAGTCCCTAAATGCATTCTACTAAGGTTCCGATTTACTTCTACATTAATTCCCACTAGTCTACGATACTTACAGTTGGTTGTCAACGGAACATACATTGTCCATGGGAAGCATGCATGCTTGAGTAAGCTAATTTTTGAACTGTTTTTTTTTTTTCAATATAAATAACATTTTTTTTAAATCCAAACAGTGCTCATTACTTTAAGGGAGGTTCAAATTTCATGTGACAATGATTTCCAAAATTCTACAATAATTAGTCTTTCTGCTGGAAGAATTTGAACAAATCATAAAACAATCAGAACCGTTACCAACAAAGGAAACAGGTATACTCTTCATGCAGAGAAAAAATAATCTTCCCGACATTTACACAAAACCCTTTAATTATAAAATGCCTTCATGATAGAATAAAATTAATATCTTGAACCAAATTTTAAAAATTTGCAATCTTGAGATTATTTCCTTATTTCTTGTGTATGTGTTGGGTCAATATCATGTTCCTTACTTCAATAATTTATAAATTTTTAAGTTATGCAGAGGTAAACAATTAATAACTGAAATTGGTATGACTTGAGATGACCGGACCCCTCTCCGATTTTCTTCATATTTGACATACTCACTAATTGAGTCCTCCTAATCACAAATCTGAAGTTAAAATTTGTCGGTCACGTCTAGAAATTGCGAACCATTGACGCTAGCCCCATGAACAATTGGCGCTAGCCCCACGAACCAATGGCGCATGTTAGGTTGGTTCGGTTAGCTTAGGCAAACATAGTTACATAACACTTTACTATACCTGAGACAGATTTCTTCAAATTTACAGGAGAAAGTACTTATGCAAATCATTTTCTTTAGCGTTGTTGATGTTCGGGAATGTAGTTTTGATCC
Organism: Lepisma saccharinum; assembly: GCF_977018435.1. NCBI lineage: Eukaryota > Metazoa > Arthropoda > Insecta > Zygentoma > Lepismatidae > Lepisma > Lepisma saccharinum. The sequence continues at coordinate 88,945,386 of NC_139238.1, read as the reverse complement.
ATTTTAAGGCGAATGCATGTGGTTTCCTACGTAAATCTATTTCTGACACGCTATTGCTGCTGCCGCCATTTGCTTTCTGCATGAGAGCACCAAGTTCCATGTGTTTGATGACGTAAACACCGTAGTCAGTGTTTCAACCCATGCCGTCTTTTCGCTATAATATGATGTGCCGTTGTCCGTATATGCTAAATTGAATGAAGGGAGTGCTAATGGAACCTAACCTAACAGGCCTAGTAGGCATACCTCGTCCCCGTGATGGTTCGTGGGGCTATCGTGAATTTTTGGGGCCAAACGTGGATGGTTTTTGGGGCTAACGTCAATGGTTTAATAATTACTCTTTATGTCGAAAATTGAACTTTTTTCGTGAAAAAATATCGTGAAGTGTTTTTAATTTTTTTTAAATTTAGGTATTTTTCGGTGAACAAGGATACAACAATGCATGCACACTCCAAATCGACAAAACACTGGCACAACGTGCGACGAACAGGTAAGCTATCGCAATATTGTATGGAAATAAGGAAGAACAGTAAGTACTTGTAAATGTAAGATATCTGCATTATTTTCGTTAGAAATTCATTATTTCACCTAAATAAATGTTCCCGAATGCAGAATAGTACGTTAGCAATGTAAAAAAGTGTGAAATAAATCATTGACAGGTGTCTCAGGTATAGTAAAGTAGTACCCATAGTTACAATTTGGTGTCGTGGTAGTATCAGGAATATATATATTTGGTTGTGAAACAAAAAATTTGGTAAATTTCTCGTATCGGACAAACGGATTTCGTCAAATTTACAGGAGAAATTACTTACCGAATGCAGTTTCTTTATAGTTGTGGAAGTTCGGGGAAGTGTTTTCTTGCATCGTTCATTCAATTTTGCCGGTTAATCATCTTTTTTTCGATATAAATGTGTGACCGTTGCACGAGAGCTCTTGCATCCATTTACTTCCAGGTGGATGTAGCCTGTGCGTGATGACGTAATCCGGGCCAGTGTTTCCAAACATACGTTTATGTAACTGGTCACACGTTTAAATACGTATGATCGGTTGAACGTGATCAACGTTTTGAAAATGACGTGTGCAGGATGTGCTGATGCTAAATTGAACGAAAGGAGTGCTAATGGAACCTAACCTAACAGGCCTAACCTAACCTAGTAGGCATACCTCGTCCCCGTGATGGTCCTTGGGGCTATCGTGAGTTTTTGGGCTAACGTCAATGGTTTTTGGGGCTACCCGTGCATGGTTTGTGGGAAATAAGGAACAACAGTAAGTACTCGTTAATGTAGTTAACGCACCATTCTGCATTGCGGAACATTTCTTTAGGTGAAATAATGAATTTGTAACGAAAATAATGTATATTTCTTACATTAACGAGTACTTACTGTTGTTCCTTATTTCCCACAAACCATCCACGGGTAGCCCCAAAAACCATTGACGTTAGCCTAAAAATTCACGATAGCCCCATGGACCATCACGGGGACGAGGTATGCCTACTAGGTTAGGTTAGGCCTGTTAGGTTAGGTTCCATTAGCACTCCTTTCGTCCAATTTAGCATATACGGACAACGTCGGCTTCTAGCAGCAGCAATAGCGTGTATTGTGCTCTTGTGCAGAAAGCAAATGGCAGCAGCAGCAATAGCTCGTCGGAAATAGATTTTCGTAGAAAACCACATGCATTCCCATTAAAATGGATCAAAACTTCATTCCCGAACACGTTTCGGACAACATCGGCTTCTAGCAGCAGCAATAGCGTGTATTGTGCTCTTGTGCAGAAAGCAAATGGCGGCAGCAGCAATAGCTCGTCGGAAATAGATTTTCGTAGAAAACCACATGCATTCGCATTAAAATGGATCAAAACTACATTCCCGAACACATTTCCGACATTCCTCCTCACCGGTAAATAATGAGCAATTGTGCCAATCGCGGATCACTCAATTTCGCTTATCGTGCACTTACTACGCGTGGTGGGGTTGAAACATTGCATATGGACTACGGTGGTGAAACTGTGGGCTCGGGTACCCTTTTCTACACCCTCGATTTTTCGCACATTTCACATATTATCGTTACGAAAATTAGTTCTTCATAACATACGATATTTCTAAATAGCGCGGAAAGTCATTTTTTAAGATCTACGTGCTATAAAACTTACGTTTTTCAATATTTACATTCCTTATGTAACGTCGAAACGGTTTTGCAGCGATTTGATCATGGCGAATCTTGGATTCATGTCACAGGCGCACGTCTGAACATTTTCTTTTTCTTCTTATCTTTGACTTGTGCAATGGGATAATTTGCAATTTTTTCTTGTTATGAATGACTTGTGCAATGGGATAATTTGCGATTTCAATATATTATTTATGTAATTTATTGGCAGATTGGATATTTGAGACATTGACATTGTTTTGTGCGACTTTAGACATTGGAATTGATTTGTGTGACATTGAATTAATACAAAAGGACTAAATATGAGATTGACACACGTTCAACGGATGAAGGACATAGAGGACTTTGTTCGACGAGACATACGGGACATTGTACTTGACTTACAGGGAGATGGTCTGCTGCCCCACGAACCATTGGCGCGTGGATAGGTTAGTAGGGCCACGCAAAGGTTTCAATAGTGAAAAAGATAGCCCCACGAACCATTGGCGCGTGGATAGGTTAGTAGGGCCACGCAAAGGTTTCAATAGTGAAAAAGATAGCCCCACGAACCATTGGCGCTAGCCCCACGAACCATTGGCGCGTGGATAGGTTAGTAGGGCCACGCAAAGGTTTCAATAGTGAAAAAGATAGCCCCACGAACCATTGGCACGTGGATAGGTTAGTAGGGCCACGCAAAAGTTTCAATAGTTAAAAAGATAGCCCCACGAACCATTGGCGCTAGCCCCACGAACCATTGGTGCTAGCCCCACGAACCATTGGCTAACGTTATACGTTATCTTGTGGAACATCGTGCACATTTCTTTTCGGCAACTGTAGGCCGTTTTCTGAATGACTTGTGGGCTGGGATAATTTGCGACTTCTTATTTTTATCATGGAACGACGGGGTAGGGCAATATTCTGTGGAAAAGGACAAAAAAGACGACTTATTGCATACGACTGACTGTACTTAACGACTTTTAGTTTCAACTTCCACCTGCAATGCCTGGCCTTGGGGAAAAGAGGTAAGTTAACTTCTCAGCTTTACTTTCAGCATTAAATTTGGCTAATTTTTGTTTCTTTATGAGTCAATGCGACAAAAGTGAGAAATAATGTTCGGGGCAGGTGACACCGGCTAATTTTTAATGCCTTGGTAAATGTGCGATAACGCCCGGAAACCTTTCACTCGTAGCCCCAAAAACCATCCACGGATAGCCCCACAAACCATTCACACAAGGTTAGGTTAGGCCTGTTAGGTTAGGTTCCATTAGCACTCAATTCACCCCTAAATTCATTGAAAAAAGAAAGCGCGGCGAACATAGTTAAAAATACGTCCGAACTATTGCAAACGACAAAATCGCCACTTCAAACGGCTGTAGAGTCGTAAATACTTCTTTCCGCGCTCCAATGTTTTTTTATTCAGAAATAGGATCACATAACCTTCATAATGAAAGAAAAAAAAATTCAAAATTCGAGGGTGTAGAATAGGGTACCCGACCCAAACTGTGACGGCCATTTCCCGTGTTACGGAAGGGAAGAAGCAACCAAGAAAACTTACTCGATATGTCGCAAATATAGCTATTTTCGGTGAAATTAGCGAAATGTCACCTTCAGCAATGTTTGTCAATGCAGAATACGTAAGTACGAATATTGAAATGAAAAGAAGTATGAAATTTCAGCTGTTTGTCCGATACGAGAAATTTACCAAAAATTTCGCGAAAATCGAGCTTCCATTCCAAAAACTAACGCCTTATTTTCGCTTATTTCTAGACGTTTCCGACAAATTTTAACTTCAGATTCATGATTAGGAGGCCTCAATTAGTGAGTATATCAAATATGACGAAAATCGGAGAGCGGTCCGGTCATCTCAAGTCGTTTCCTGAAATCCAATTTTACGATTTTTAAATTGTAATTTCAGGCTTCCCATTTTTATATCATTACACTAAGAACAGACCGACAATGTGTAACGAGCTTTATGATGAAAAAAAGTCAAAGCCTTAGCAAAACGAACCATTTGTAAAATATTTTACAATCTGCCTTGTCCATACAATTCATCTGCACTAAACGTCTGCTTTTAGTTTCATTTTTATTTGGCAGAATCATCATATTTTTTTGCTGTATTTAATACTTACCATGTATCAACAGATCAAAAATAACTATAAAAGTCCACGTATAAAACATGTTTCTACACTCCATGCACTCCATCACTAATTATTTTTTCTATCCTTGCACCTTACACAAACTACACACACAAACGCAAGGCATAATCTACACAGACTAGTTTCATTCTTCCTTATTTTAGGATCGACAATTCCGACTCATCCACTCCATCATGGTCGTGGTTCTCCCTGATTGGTGACAGCACGATAAGTGTTGCCAGATACTTAACAAAAAAAAACGGCACATCCTAGTTACTCTCTAAATAACTGCGGTAAAAGTAGTGGACAAAAGTTTCTTTTAGGTCTATTTCACGCAGATGTAGCAGTCTGTGGTAGCATGCATGTAGAAATCTTTACAGGATTTTTGTTGGAAATTAATGGTAAGAGTCCTATAGGACCTGAAGTTGGTAAGGATGGTCAGAGAGTTGTCAATCCCCCCCGGCTAATGGTGTGTTCCCCCAATTCCTTTTGATATTTGAATTAAGTTCACTTTATGCACAAAAAGGCTAATCGGCACTGTGAACCTATACTTTAAAGAGAGATCCGAACCACTGTGCCCAGAGGTGCAATCACGAATTTTTGTCTAGGATAAACGTCATTGGGGAACAAAATTGAACAACTTTGTTTTTTGGCACACGAGGATCTTAATAGCACTTTCTACGCTGAATTCAAATATGTAAGTAGTTCTTCTCCATCACCCACAGTTTATTTGTGATGCCCAGGTTAATTCTGAAACATTTTTGTGCATATAGACCGTGTTAAAAATGTAAACATAAACATTGGTGCGGTTTTGCCCGGTCCCCCCGGAACTTCCGGTTTAGGCCAATCCCCGTTGTTGCCAGTGCAGATTCACGGGCATACGAAGTAAGAAATGGCCGCTTGTTTTCATCAGTTGTGGGACGATAGTCAAGAAAGGTATTTGTTCAAGTTCTACTATGAAGGAGTGGGCTTCTAGAATCCATCGCATGATCAACTCCAGAGCAGATTATTAAAATATGACGTGTCTTTGTGGCCGCCAGGTGTATTACTTGTATAGCATACTACTTAGGCCGCGTCCGAATCGGCAGCAGATGTCACCTAGAGCACCGTTCCATCCGGGGACTCAGCCAACCTCCGTTGTCCGAATTCGCGGCAGACGTGGAGTCGGACGGGAGAGCAGAGAGGCGCGACAGATGCACGCTTGAACTTGCTGTGACGCTGCGCTTGGCAGCCATATTCTAACTTTCACTTTGTACAGACAACATTTACTGATTAGAGGATGTAAAACTCAGCTATACTTTAACATTTTATCGATAATACTGAATGTAGAAAAATTGTAAATGATGAAATAGCGTGTTACATTTTTAATATGAGTAGTAAATAGGTGGAAATCATTGTCATGTTTGTTTGGCGTCTGCCTTCTGCTTCCGTGCAATGCGCCTGCGCCCCAGAGCGCGGTGGATGAAGTTCGGGGTGACACCTGGTGGGAAAAGTGACAACCGTACTACAAGGGGACATATAGATTCGGACGACTTGGACGTGACTTCGACGGCACGCGAGAGCAACGGGAGGGAACGGGACGGAGCGCTTGCCAATCCGGACACGGCCATAGTATCTCGTGTACACGCACGCGAACTCAAAACATATGAAAGTTTAGATATATTAAATTATTTTGTAAATGGAAAAGTGAGGGAAAGATAATTGTATAGAACTAGTGATATTATTATATTATAAAGTATGCTTAAGTGAATCTTTGCCAACAAATCTGCATAAGTAATTAAATGACACATAACAAATGCTAGTAAATATATGTGCATTCAACGTCGCCTTTCTGCCTGAGGGATTTAGAGAAATCCTATGATTATGGCATGCCACTTTCACTTGCACGAATTTACTTTAAACAACAAGGGAGTTTTCAGACTGAAGCGACAAGCGATATCGGCACAGAAACATTCGATCTAAAGCAAACCATTCACTAGTCACGCTTGCGCAAGTAACAGGCCGAGTCAACCCAATGCACGGTATTGATAAAACCCCATTCCGAGCGACACCTGCAATATGTCGTTTCGCTTTAATTCGGAAGGTGTTGTTTATCTTATAATGTTGGATTCCAAGAGACACGTATCGCTGCAGTCTGAAAGCTTCCTTTCGAACCAATTCACCACGAGAAAATTCACGTGTCGCTTGGACTGGACTGTTGTTCTCTCAGTACCATGAATCCTGTCGCCTCGGTCTGTTGTACTGTCGCTTGTCGCTTCGGTATGTAATCTCCGTGCCACTTAAAATTGAATCCACAGTGATCAATGAAATTTTTCGAACCGAAGCGACACGACAAGCTGCACGTGTCGCTCAGATTTCCAATGGTGTGTATTGTGCCGCCTGATTTGATTTGCCATGAGCGGTAAGTGCCTATTTATAGACTAACTGCGTCGCTTGTCCCTTCGGTACGGACCACTGCTGACGCGTGTCGCTTCGGTTTGAAACCTCATTAAGAGGCGTGCTTTTCACCACAAAACAATATCAACATGTTTGTAACAAAATACAAATCGTACAAATCCTTTCCGGGTACCAATCCTTTCTTCGTTCTGCTTGTATCAACAGGTTTCGTCTCTCTACGTCCTTTGGAAACCTACGAAGTGATACTTGACTCAATAAATTTCTTCCCGATCGAAATGTACAACCATAAGCTACACAGCTGACACCCTATTTCCTTGTAAAAGAATCTCCACTTTGCCCTTTCATATTAACCTTCATAGCACCGTAAGCGTAACCGGATGTTCGAGGAGGACCAGACGAGTGCGCATGCTCCGCAGTAGCTCCGCCTTTAACACCGTTTATACATACATACATGGCACTATTCAACTTAACTAAAATGTAAGCTATGTTGATTTCCTTCTGTATTTTGCATCTGGAGCATCCAATCCTCTTCTTCCCGCACTCCACTGTCCCTCGCACCTCTTTCCCATGACAGAGATGTCTTGGTGGAAACACTCCCCGTGTTCGTCACTGGCGGCACCAAGATTGTCAGTAGTGGTGTGCGGGACAGACTTTTTTGGGTTGGGACGGGAATTTTTTTTAAATCCCGACTTTCGGGACGGGAAATATTCGCAATTTCCCGACAATGTTCGAAATTTCCCGAAGCTCTTGAAATCTCGAATTCTACACGTCATTTTCACCTTACGTGAGTGTTTTGGCATTTCTCGAATAAAAACTAACAATTTACGATAAGTTACAGATACTAACAGTGTAGAAAACGTCGAGAATTAAGGACTTTTTAAAACGACCATTCGGTATTTCCCGACTGCTCGGGATCCCGATAAATCGGGAAGTCATTTTCATTTCCCGAAGTCGGGATCGGGACGGGAAATTTTTTCCCGATCCCGGTTCCGACTTGTCGGGATCCCGCACACCCCTAATTGTCAGGGAAGAAATCCAGGTGAGTTCCAAGAAATGTAGTTTGAGGGACATATTGCACCCCATATCTTTGTATGACTGTAAAAGTAGTTAGGAGATTTACGATTTCCTAAAACCTTTTTACACAACGCTCTTAAATTAACTCCACTGAGCGAGCCATAAAATTTTTAGATCTAATTTTTCCAAACTGAAAACAATATTGATTTAATATGGCGCAAATAATTTCACGGGGCGCCATGGCAGTCTCTCTTTTACAACTCTTTTAATTTAGATCGTTCGGCGTCCATGGTCGACTCCCGCCTCCCTCTAGCTACGGCTCTGAACTTGACGATAACGTGCCCCCACCTGCAGGTGCCCTTGCCCGTCGACGTTCCCCCACCATCATGCCATAATCCCCATAAAGTATTTAACCAAGGCAGCTATGACGTTTTTTAAGCACTTGATGCAAAATATACGAATATTACACGTCACTTTGCTTCGGTAAAACACAAACGCAACCTGGGATAAAGAAATAAGAAACTACTTACAAATTTTTTGATTTCAGCTTCAGCCATCTTCTTCCAGTAGTGCTCCTGATCATTTTTTTACCTCATTCTTTATTGATATTTTTTCTTTCCAGAATTGAATACAAATTGACATAATTTCTCCAAAGTTTTATATTAACAAATTTGAATAGTTTTTTTACAATATTGTCTGATGATAACTTATTATTGAATAATTTGAAATATAATAGGTTTTAAAAAAAAATTGCTACTATGTTGGGATATAGATTGCAATGGTGAACAATAGATGGCTCTGGACTTATGAGTATTTTCTAACATTTTTCTTTATTGTTTCTGAATGTTTTACTGTGGTGGAAATGAGTTAATTTCTTGATCTCTTTTTACAGAATTTATAATTTTATTTGAAATTGAGAAGATAAACCACATGTAGGAAAATAACAAAGTTTAATTTCTAATTGCCATAAAGAAAAATGTATGTAATTTCTTTTTATAGAAGTAATAAGAAAGCTAAATTTTTCTTGCCAAATGCTTTCATATCAATATCATGATGATATTGATATATGGCGCTCAACATGGGTTCGAACTACAGACCCTGAATATTCCAAACCATCCACTGCACAACTCAACCAAGAGATTTTAGATGAACTTTTAAAATGTACATAAGTATGAAATTTTTCTTGTACAAATGATATAATTACAATTTGTTTTTTGAATATCCTGAACTATTCTGTTTTGTTTTGAAACATTTACCTAAATAAATTTATTTCACAATGATTTTTTAGTTTTACTATGTTTATATGGAAACATACAAAGGCAAAATGATATTTGATGTGAAATTATGAAATGAACCCATATATTTTTTTTATATGCTAGCTTAATAGCATAATGCTATAAAAACAAGAATAGCAAATATGGTATAATACCTGAGTGAATGACTAATTTGCAATGACAATATGCAACAATCATGTTACAAAATAGTAGTAAGTTCTACAAGAAATTTTTAACGAAATTCAGCAGGAAGCACTTTGCTACTTCCAATCTTAGTGCAATACAAGAAATAGTACAAACTCTTCATTTGTGAGCAAGATGCACATATATATATAAATATTTTTATTTTTGCTGACCTCACATTGTCAACATGAATAAAATAAGTTTAAGGAATGAATATTATGTATGAAATATATTTTCAACTGAGCGTGTGTACACCACATGTCCTTCAAATGCCAATTATACCTGAACATGGACAAAAGAAGCATATTGAAGGAGCATACAAATTTTACCTTCAGCAGTAACTAATTAAACACGGCATATTCTTTTACATGTAAGTGTGTGGAATGCCATATCGGCGCAATACCACCTTATTAATCTTGCAAATTTAAAATTTTGGTTATTTGCTCTTGCATATATTATGCTGAGTATTAACTATGAGTGAAAGCACAAAATTTGTTAACTGGTTATTCCGACTATTCACATACCATCAGTGTTTATGCTCCTTGCATACCAAGATTGAATATTCAAAAATTAAGGTTGCATACCTTAACTTTTCACAAAGAACAAAACATTTAAGGAAATATAGATCCGACGAGCTAGGTTTAACTTACATTATACTGGAAAATAAATATTATGTGATTTTATAACATTACCATGAAAAGTCTAAGGGTATCACATATACATTTTCATCACATTTAAGATACCACTCTACAGAGCTTACGCGTCTACGTATATATCAAGTTACAAAATATTACCAAATTATGTCTGAATAATTAGACAAACTAAACTAAGTCAGTATACTTAAGCTAAAATGGGATTGCATTGATTTAAATGATTATTTCAATGAACCAGACAAATTACTGTCTAAATAAGAAATACAATTTCTTTTTATTATTATTTTATACCATTAATATTGTTACGCCAAATTCCGAGCATCTACAATACTGCCACAGCAACTTTATAAAATCAAATTTTTATTTATATGTTTGTATCTATGTTGTACTAATTAAGCATGAACCACGAGTGAAATATTAGACCTAATTGACCACTCAATTTCAAGATTGAACATTCAAAGTACAGTAAATCACATGAGACAGACTACTAAATACCTTACATGTGACTGAGACACTGAACGAAGTAATGGAATGGTGAAAATATAACTCACTATCTAGAAGTCAAACATTACCCTAATTACTATAATGCTTTTGAAATATTTGTCTTTAACAGAGACGGGACACCAAATTGATCTTTGCAAATGTTTGTTTTTACAATGCCAATACAATTTCAGGTAAGTTTTCTCCTAGTGTCATGTTATGAAGAACTTTGCGATCGATTAATAGCATAAAAGTGAACAGCTGGCTGCAAATGTATCACAAAGTACATTGCACTTCACCATATTTACTCTCTGTAATCTAATCAACATTACATGTAATTCTAAAGAAAACACTTTTATAACATATTATAGTGCCGAATCATTGTCTGCAGATAATTCAACGGAAGGCTAAAACACATAGATTGCTTCAAAAATGAGCATACATGTCTCACAATAATAGATAAATATGCAGAAATAATATCTTACTTTGCTGTTGTACAAACATAAATTCAGATCTCTGAAAACAATATGTAACACCTTGCAATAGAATGTGAATAAATATTTAGTACACTGTATCACATGAATGCATCTTATTGAAGTATGTGTCCGTGGGTTATTTGTTTACTATTTTAAATACATGTTCTTACATACTGACACAAATATTTATTCATTTGTTATTATTTGGAGTTCAAGAATTAAACATAAATGCAAAGACACCGGAATACAAATGCTGGACTAGCACCATGAATAATAATGTTATTTTGAGACATGAAGAATATAAAAGAAAAGAAATGTATTTATTTTGCAGCTGACTGTACTAACAGTGATATTTAAAAACTGATACTTTTCAATTCTCTAAATACTTGATTTAGGGTTTTGCCAGCAAAGCAGTTTACGTTACACTAACATACCTAGATGTATGTACAATTGTATATACATGAACATGCATACACACTTATCGCCTCTAATATTTTTAACGTACTACCTACCACTCAACTTCTTATTAAAACATAATTCATGGTACTCGTATGAGAAAACAAAAGTAGTGAAGTTGCTTCAATGGCATTACTTTGCATTCATATGGTTAATTCTACTATTTAAACAATCCAACCACTGCATTATGGTAGTACTACGAAATTTTTGTACTGTTCTGGTTTCATCACGTTAATGAACATGGACAAGAGAAATAATGATGCAATGCGCGTTACATGACATTTTCTTTTAACATATTACCTAGCACTTAACTTCCTTTTTTTTATATATATATATATACATTTATGAAAGACTTATGAAAGAACAAGACATGTTTCACTATAAATCACTTTTGAAAGAATTACATTATATACATCTGGTTAATTTCACAAGCACACTATTGACATTAAGGCAATACTAAAAATTTTGTTTGTATGTTTTCAGATCCAAGATTGTCTGTATTGTTGCCTATGGATGTAGTTAGTAGTTGATATACATCTTCATTTATAGTTTTAAGTTTTGAGCTTCGAACATCTCCACAACTTTATGTGATCAAGGGACTGATTGTGTATGATTTCCCCAGTGTGACAATTTACAACGCTTATGGTGGACTCTTTATTCTTGGCAATACAAAAGTAAGGGCCTACATATAAGTTGCAGTACTTTTTTATGCTTTTATGCCAAGGAGTGTTTTGCTGATGGTTTTTCATGAACACAAGATCACCTATGTTTACCACTTGCCTGCTGGAGTGAAGTGCATTCAACTTGGCTAATTTCTTGCTCCTCTTCTGTTTATTTTTTGAACTAGCCATCAACAACTTATTTTCCCAGGGAGGTTCTGAAGTTGTGGAAGTAATGCCTAGCAACTTTCCATAATCCACCTGGGTGGTGCTATTCAGACGTAGTTCCGAAGGCGTGAAGTGAAACTGGTCTGAGATAGAGTTGTTCAACAACGACAATGCATCATTTACATAGCGTGGCCACTTTGCATGATTTTCTTGACATAAAACTCGCATCAATCGATTTAGTTCAGCATGGTACCTTTCCACCAGATTTGAGCTTGGGTGGTAAGGTGGAGTCAAATATAGTTTTATGTGGTACTGATTTAAAGTCTCTCTGAACTGAGCTGATCTAAACTGTGGTCCATTGTCACATATGATGACGTCTGGTATTCCTAGATGTGGCATGTAAATGTTCACTAGTTTTTTCAAAATTGACTTGGTATCACTATTGGGTATTGGATATGCCATTAAGTATCGTGTAAAAGAATCTAAAATGGTCAACACGAATCTCTCTCTATTTGGACCTGGAAGAAATGGACCTTGGAGATCTATGAAGATCAATTTTCCTGGTTTTAGACTGGAATGTATGTACATGAGACATTTCACAGGATGCCTATTCGGTTTGTTACGGATGCAAATCTCACAATCCGAGATGTACGCTTTTACATCAGATTTCATATTTTTCCACCAGAAATGTCTAAATATCTGGTTAATTGTTTTGGTGGTTCCAAAGTGTCCTGATTTGTCATGGAAGTGAATTAACATGTTTCCAATTAGATGTGAGGGTACGCACACTCTCAGCCTTGAAGGGTCATGGAAATCCCTTATACACAAGATGTTTTCATGTACAGTATATGTTCTTGGCCAGTTTCTAGACTGTCTACTCTGACTAAGTTTCTTGCCCAACAGATGTAGTTTCACTTCGGACAGCTCCACATCTCTATCCTGAGCTTCTATAAGCTGTGACGATGTAACCAGAGGTTGCAATGATTCACTTAATGAGAACTGGTTCACTTTGTAGATTTCTGTTGGGAATTCTTGGAATGTTCGGCTGAGCATATCTGCAAGTTGATTTTCAGTTCCTTTGCAATACCGCACTTCAAAGCAATATTGTTGGATCTGAATAAACCACCGTGTAAGACGTGCATTCCAGCCATGTGCAGACTCCAACCATGTTAGGTTTTTGTGATCTGATATAATGATAAATTTGCGACCTTTCAAAAAGGACTGGAATTTGTCTATGGTGAATAGTATTGCTAAGACTTCCAATTCAGTTGAGGTATATGACCTCTCAAAACCTTTCAAGATTCTGCTTACGAAGCCCAAAGGTCTAAAGTTTCCTTCAATAAACTGAAAACAATATCCTGCTACACCTACAGCCGAGGCATCAGTCTGTATGTAAAAAGTCTCCTGAAAGTCTGGGTATGTTAACATTACATCTTCGGCTATTAGTCGTTTGATTTTCTGGAAGGCTTGTTCTACGTTATCATCCCACTTCCATTTGGAACCTTTTCGTAACAGTTCATATAAGGGTTGAGCTATTAAAGCATAATTTTTTATGTACTTCTTGACCCAATTGAATGACCCTAGAATTTTTTGGATTTGTTTGAAGTTTTGTGGTGTGGGTAATTTAAGTATAGACTCAACATATCGTGGATCTTTCCTATACCCAAAAGGAGAAATGATGTGACCGAGGAACGTTATTTCTGGTTGACAGAATTCACATTTTTCTAGTCTGAGAGTCATTCCGGAGTTCATAATCTTTTTTAATACCGTGTCTAGATGTTCAAGGTGAGATTCAAAACTAGGTGACTTTATGATCACATCGTCCACATATACAATGGTGAAATCTTGAGTACCATTTAGCACCTTATTCATAACATATACAAAGATTGCCGTCCCATTGACGTAACCAAAAACAACACGTTTAAACTGGTATAAGATGCCTTCGAAAGAAAATGCTGTAAATTTTCGACAACTTTCATTCAAGTCGGTCTGCCAAAAGGCATTGGATATATCTACGCAACTGAGGTACCTTGACCCATGAAACTTTGACAATAATTCCACAATTTTTAAAGGGTGGATTTGTTTCAATTTTACATGTTTGTTAATATTTCGTTGATCAACACATATGCGTAAGGTACCATTTGGCTTAGGTACCACCAAAAGAGGTGATAAGTATTCCGAAGTCGAGGGTTCTATAATATCCCAGTCCAATAACTTCTGGATGTGTTCCCTAACTTCTTTTCTGTACGCATGTGGAATAGGATATATCTTACTGACAATGGGTTCGCTGGTAGTTAATTCTATTTTATGTTGATAACCCTTGCAAAGACCAGGCCTGGAAGAAAAAACCTTCCCATACTTGATCAGCAAATTGTGCAGTTTGCTTTTTTGTTGTGAAGTTAAATTATTTGCTGTTTCCACTTTTTCTCGTATTTGCTGATCAGATGGATGAATGTTATCTTCACATTTCACTGAACATACTTGCACTTGATCAGCAGTTTTCAATGCATTATTCGATTCAACCAATGGTAAAAATTTGCACACGGACTTACCTAGTCTAGACTCAAAAAACATTCTATTGTTTTTCAAATCTAATTTGGCTTGAATAGCATAAATTAAGTCCAAGCCTAAGATCAACGGTACTTGCAGATTGCGCACAACCATGAACTGTACATAGAAATATTGGTTTGCTATATTTATATACACTTGAGTAATACCTAAAACTCTCTCCGTCTTGCTTCCTGAATAGTCTACCAACTTTATGTTTTTTGCAGGTAGTAATCTGGGTCTAGAAGCAGAAGAAGATATTTCTTTCCATACAGCTTCAGCCATTATACTGGTTTCGGCACCCGTGTCACAAAGGGATTTATATGTTTTATCATTAATTCCTATTTCAATGAGCACCGAAGCACTCTTATTAAACTTCAAGTTCACAGGCACTAGATCATTACTTGCACTGGCTTCATAATCATCAATATTTACATCTTTATAATTCAAATTTACATGAAGGATGGTAGGAATGTTTTCTTCACTCCCGTCACCTACCATACTACAGGAGTGAACATTCAGTTTTCCTGTTCATTACATACACTTAATTGTTCAAATTTGCAAACGTCATCATCTAGCAACGATGTGTTCGTTGGATTCGAATGCACCATACTTTCGGTTGTAACGCATACTCTATGGATTGGGTTATTCACTGGAGTGAAATTAATAATATTTAGCCCATTTAGTAGTTCGATCACTTTAAGCATACCTTCCTTGTTCCAGTGGATCATGTCTACCCGACGGTTATGAATTGGACCAATATGCTTTTCAAAGAGAGCATTGTTGATGGTTTTACTATCTTCCTTGAAGAATACTGGGGCCACATTTATTACTTTGACCTCGGAGCCATCTTCCAATGACATTATAAATGCATTCCATTCTTCCCACTTCTCCCTGGAGCCTGAGTATGGAGATGATATCGTTTTTGGAATAGGTGGAAGTGTTAATAATACAATCTTCTTTGTTAGGTTTTTCAACTTTGCCAATAATTGAAGGTATAAACTTTTCATGTCTCCTAACGGGATGCCCTTAAGCATATCATTAGTGCCAATTAGAAGTATCACCGAACTTGCAAGCTCAGTATGCGAGCTTACCCTTTTCAGAAGGTCCTGTATGGTTTGCCCACTTTTTGATAAGCCAATTTGCCTTGTACCTTCTGCTGTATAAGTCATATTGTATCCTACAATAGTTTGTGCCATCCTTAGCACTAAACTATCACCTAAGAGTTGGTTGCCTTGTATCATTGGATGCGGTGATTTTAGTACTCTTCCGTCAGAATTGCCCTTTTGGTTTGAAAAGCTTCTACCTTTCACCATAGATGCCGGAGGATTTTTTACCTCACCCATGTCCCCTCCAACTTCCACATGGGTGAGCTTTAGTTTTCCGAAGTGGGTATGTCTTTAGTTGTGCGTGACTTAAACATTAATTCATTGTTGTTAAAGCTATCATTTTTAGTATTAGTGCTTGGCATGGAGTTCAAATTTTTTGCTGCCCTTTTTCCAACTTGAAAATTCTCTCTTTTGACCATAGAGACGACCTGACTTGTTTGTTTACCCACACTATTCTTTGTTGGTTTATAAATCGGCACATATCCTACATTGCTTTTCAAAAATTCTGAGTTTTCGATTGCTTGTATTGCTTCACCGAATGTGTTGACGTTATTCATTGTGATATGTTCCCTTATTTTGTATGGTAACAAAGTAGACACCTGAGCTATGATCTGAGCCTCCTCATTGTTGGTTTGCACGAGAGTTAGCAATTTGTAAGTCTTACAGAAAAAATCTACAACTGTTCCATGTTGTGTTCGTTGAAATGGGGTATTCAGAATTTTGGCCAACATGATACTTTTCCAACGTGAATTTTGGTAATGATCTAGAAAAATCTTCTTAAATTGCTCATACGTATTCAGCTTGTCCTTTATTGTTTGATACCATGTCTTTGCACTCTCAGTGAGCAATTTTGGTACATAACGTAGGTATTGAGATCTGTCTATTTCATACAAATCCAGAGTTTCTTCTATCTTTTCTATGAATTCCGATGGAATTTGATCAGATACTATGCCATTGAATTTTGGTAACTTTTGTAAGTGCTCTGGTTTCATGTGTAACACAGCAGGCTTCTGTGGACTCGACTTCAAACTGGTATTGGAGCTTGGAACATTCAATGGAACCTGCATGGATTCCTGTTTTATGTTTCCGCTTGCATCATTTTCATCACTACTGAATGCCATCACTTGTACTTCCCTTAATTTGTCTTCATTTCTTGTTGATCGCAAGTTTCTCTTTCTATTTTTTACTTTCTTCACCATTTTCTCTTGTTTTTGATTATCTGAGGAGTCGTTGCTGCTACTGGATTTCTCGGAGCTGGCAACCTTAAGTCGCTTTACATCCTCTGCTTGATTTTGAGAAAAGTACGTAGAATTATTCTTATGCAAAGTGTTCTGATGATGTACATTTACTTCCATAAATTCAAGTAAGCTTGCATTGATTTTACTACTCTCCTTAAGAGACTCTCTAATTTCACTTAAGGCATTAACCATACACTTGTTGCTTTGTTCCACATTGTTTTTACCTTCTATTTCTAAATCAAAACTGTTTGTGGCAATAACTACACCTGAAGATGGACATGCATCATTTTCTGGGCACAAGAATTTACATACCTCCTCTATGTCTGTTGCATTGCTGTGTCCTTCTTGCTCAATTTGGATTTTTGATTGGCTAACTGCTTCCGTGTCTAACTGTCTAATAAGTGCAGACGTAGGAATCAAGATTGGTGAGTGATCCAATAGATTTCTTGAAGTACCTCTGTCTAGCATGCATCTCCCTTGTTTTTCTTCTAATTCTCCTAATCTTTTCTTAACACTCCCTAATTCTTGCAAAAACATTGATGCGGTTCCATTTTCACTTTTATTTAAAATCTTTCTCACTGCCTCTTTGGTGTCTGCTAACTCCTTTCGAACTTCACTAATTGAGGAAGAGTTGTCCTGGATCATGTTTCTACTCTCCTCATTTTTCTTTTCCATTATGTCAACATTTAGCTTTAAACAGGTAGTTTCCCTGTTTTGTTTATCTATCTTCTTATCTGACTTTTCACTCCTCTGACTACACTCTACTCTGTACTGTGCTAAATCCTTTTGCATTTGTTTCATTTCACTTTTCAATTCCCTTACCTTTTGATCTAAACTTCTTTCTAGACTAACTTTTGTGTCCATTATCAATGCCATTATTTTATCTAGTTTCTTTTCCATTTTGTTGTGATTTTCCTTTTATACACTTGCACTGAACTCACCTGCCTAGTTCTTTGTTCAGTATAAGTCTTGCACATGCAATTTATCTTATGTCATTTATCCCTTCTAAGTCTCATAATCTTATTTATGACGTTTTTTAAGCACTTGATGCAAAATATACGAATATTACACGTCACTTTGCTTCGGTAAAACACAAACGCAACCTGGGATAAAGAAATAAGAAACTACTTACAAATTTTTTGATTTCAGCTTCAGCCATCTTCTTCCAGTAGTGCTGCTGATAATTTTTTTTACCTCATTCTTTATTGATATTTTTTCTTTCCAGAATTGAATACAAATTGACATAATTTCTCCAAAGTTTTATATTAACAAATTTGAATAGTTTTTTTACAATATTGTCTGATGATAACATATTATTGAATAATTTGAAATATAATAGGTTTTAAAAAAAAAATTGCTACTATGTTGGGATATGGATTGCAATGGTGAACAATAGATGGCTCTGGACTTATGAGTATTTTCTAACATTTTTCTTTATTGTTTCTGAATGTTTTACTGTGGTGGAAATGAGTTAATTTCTTGATCTCTTTTTACAGAATTTATAATTTTATTTGAAATTGAGAAGATAAACCACATGTAGGAAGATAACAAAGTTTAATTTCTAATTGCCATAAAGAAAAATGTATGTAATTTCTTTTTATAGAAGTAATAAGAAAGCTAAATTTTTCTTGCCAAATGCTTTCATATCAATATCATGATGATATTGATATACAGCATGTCTATTACTATCCTATTACTTGACTTAACTTTTGACTTATCTCCTATCGCTCCTGCCAAGCTCTTGCCCTCCAATCCAAAGCATCCTTTTCTATTGAGCCATCCGGTTTTCTCACTGTGTGCACGATCCGTTGCCATTTCCTCTTCTATATTTGTGGTGTGATTGGTTTCTGGTTTGTGATATCCCAAAGTTGCTCATTTGTAATTTTATCTACCACTTTATATTCATGATCCTCCTTAAGCACCTATTCACAAATGTTTGTAGTTGGTATCCTATTTTATTTGTTTGCTTCCAAGTTCCAATCCTATTACTGCATCCTTTTCTTCAGCTAACGGATTAGCAAAACTGACTTGGAACCAAATAAAGTAAATGAATTACTAAGGAAATATATTATGATTCCTCTCCCCTCACCTCAGTGCACACATTGCAACATGGTGCCAAGGTGTAAACTAGTTTTTTACATATATTTTAGAAGAAAAAATATATATACCTACATGTTGAATTTTATATTTAAAAAAAATCCTCCCAATTCTGATGGCACGGTCTCCCTCCCCACTTCCCTCCGTGAGCACCCACAGTGGTCGATCTTGCACGGAATATGGAGAGATGAAAAACTGCGCGATGAGCCTTCGGGTTTAGAATTGCCAGACAGCCTAACTGGGACTAGCTATAAAATTTACAATGGAACTGGAACTACTGTGCAACGCCTCCATCGATTTTTTTAAAGATTGGCTAATTGGGACTGGACCTACAGTAAAGTGGGATCCAAACCACTATTAGCACTCCGGCAGTTTGTTTCTTTATACACCATATATATGCAGATGATACAATTCAACTTACAAGTGTATCAATATACGCTGCATAAAACACACCTTATTACTAACTTCGTTGACCCTGTACTTCCAGTAGATATCGAACTCGGGACCCCTTGATTACAAGGCGAGGACGTTATCTCCCCCTATTGGGAATACAGGCAGGCTGGGACCCTTTTATTCCAAAGCGGCAGTGGAAAGTCATGTCCGCACTTGTGGGCCTCCCCCCTGGAGGCACATACTGGTTCGGATCTTACTTTAAACTGTAGGTCCAATAACGATTAGCCATACTGGGCATAACGTGGACTTAAAACGCCAACTCAATCAATTAATCAATGTCTACACTTGTATCCGTACCGTGTATCTATATCGAATAAATAGCCGCTTTAGCCTCCACATTGCCCGTATCCGTAACACGTAACATTTCTTTGATGTTTCGCTGGAAGTTCGATTCAACTACAAACCGTGATGCGGATACCACATACCAGTGTAGACGCAGCAAAGGCCAACCCGCATTTTTTTCTGAACACCCTCTAAAGTTTTGTCTCTAAATGTTCTGTCTCCCTCCACTCCGATTGAAAATTCTGCATAAACTCCTGACCGAAGCCAGTAGCGTATCATAACTGATGGTTTCGGGGCCCTCAAGCAAATCTCCTTAATGCTAATATAGCCCTCACTTCGAATTTGTTCACTTTATCCTTCATCTCGCCATTTTCTTTTTTGTAGAAGTACTGCGTACACATTGACTCACTTTTCTGTTACTTTTGACTAATCGCGAAGATGAGGATGAATAGCGATTAGATTAAATGGATCAAGGGACACTCAGCAACGCCTATGGTTAACATGCGTTGTGGTGCATGTAGCATTCAACGTATTTCATCCGTTACGTGATGTAAGAAGAATCCAAGGGTTCCCGAAGAGGAAAAGACTTCACATAATAGAAATTTTGAAATTGTAGCGTGAAAACACGAGGAATGCCGTGAAAGACAATAGATTAAATGCATATGCAAATTATCGCAGTGCTGGGGATGATTTATGGGAATTCTTTTAGCTGGGGGGAAGCATCACCCCAGTGGCGTAGCGGCAACCCCCGAGGGCCCCGAGGTGTATGGACCCCGCAATGTTTTCTCTGTTCTCCTGATATTTTATATAATTTCAGAAATTCAACACATAGTGTCGGTTTATTTTTTAAAAATACGAAATAGACAAAATGTAGGTCAACAATGAAAAAATATGAACTTGAAATTCACTGAGGTGAGCACTAAATAGAAACGCCCGATCGGTGAACTTAGAATACGTATCAACAGAGTTAGGCCTACTGAAATTTACGAGTCAGTGGACACCACAAATAACTTCACGACTGTCTAATATATTTATTTTCATGTGGAAGGTGGTCGAGTAGGGTCCCAGGAACATATCATAAGGCAATGTCTGTTAATAAGCAGGGGCGTACTGGCTCGATCAAAGGGGCCCTGGCATCTTAATATGTGGGCCCTCAGAAATGCCGTATTAATTTGCTTGCTCGCAGATCGCCTAAAATAGGAAGAAAAAAATCTCATCTCACACCTTTATATATATATAAAGTGCGTCGGAATCTTTTAGAGTATAAATTGTCTACAGTTATGAATCCAGTAGGAAGATTCAGTTGCTCGGACAGTCTGTTTCTTATTGCCACACAAACAAGAAAACTTGGAAATTCATGAACTTTAACCACTAATATTATTTTTATGTGTGGTATTTAAAATGTAACTTCCCACCAAATATTTTCAAAGGGTGACAAAGCCATTTTCATGTTCAAATAAGAACAGACATATTTCCAACATAGTCCACACCTGTTAAGTGTTACAGATTATTTTCGATTTTCAGCTGTAGTGTGACAAGGTAGTTCAATTTTCTTTTCATTGTTAAACACTTCAAAGGAAGGGGGAGCTAACTGTTGTACGTCTGTTACCCTCTGACGTCATCGATGATACATTTTCGATATTTTTTTTACCAAGGGCCCCCCCTCCAATATTTTAGCTGCGCTACGCCACTGCATTACCCCCACCTTTCCCCCACCTTAATCACTGCTGTCCCCCTGAGAAAAGTCATGCGGGCGGCCTTTTGAGAAACTCTCTCCTATTAGCTGCAGTGTTGCCACAATATGAGGGCACAATTTCCCTCTCCTAGGGGCAAAATTTCCCTTTTTTGGACCAATTGTTCCCTTCACCTAAGCTAATCATACAATAATAATAATAAGTATTAGTAGCAGTAGCTGTAATAATAATTATTATTATTAGTGGTGGTGGAAGCAGCAGTAGTAGTATAATTTCAGTTAGTCCATGTCCGTGTGAATAAAAAATGTCAAATTTTTCACATACATGTCAAGTTTCATCGCTTCCTGACTAGATGTCGCAGGTTTGGATCCTGGTCAGGAATCTATTTAATCGTTAATCCTCATTGTTACTATTATCCGAAGGTGCAAAAAAGCGATGTACTTAACAGAAATATAAATAGATGCAGATTAATAATAAAGGGAACAGAAAAAATGAAAATGTGAATATGAAACTGGAACTTAACATAAATTGTAATAATGTAGTCAGATGTCTTAAAATTTCCCTGGAATTGTGGTATTTTTATTCGAAATTCCCTTTCCCTTTTGCCTAAAATTTCGGTCCGAATTTCCCTTCATGTGGCAACGTTGATTAGCTGTTCCTATTAGCCAGGTCCACCGCTGCGATTTACACAAGTCTTGTAAACAACGCTTCTTGGACTCGAACCAAATATACTCGACTACCAACGTCAACGTGTCGCATGTGCGTTATGTTTATACCACTTTAGCAATGAAAAGCAAACACTGACATGCTAAATGCAAGGTTATATTCGCTATAAGGAAGTACTGTGGTATTAATATTCAAAGCATAATAGAAAGTTAGGAAGCGAACGCGGTGCTGATTAAAATGCCCTTATCATTGACCAGCAATGGTTGTTTCATTCTTGCCTGCGGCCTCATTTCTTATTGTAACCGCTTTTGAAATGTAAGCACACGTGGAAATGAAGCGTCACATTATTGCGGAAGCTGTTTTATTCAACTATACATGACACATCCTCAGCAACGAAGCGTAACCAAACTTTATGGAGAAGTGTAGTGCCGAATAATAATAATAATAATGCCATTTAATTTTGAAAATCTACGTCGACCCTTCTATTCGCGAACAGTCCTAATTGCGAACACTAAGTAGCTTATGAATTAGAATTAGCTAACGTCGATTTCTGCCCTCGGGTGATAATATTTAGAACTAATTTTCATATATTTAGAACTAATTTTCATATAATTAGAACTTATTTGCGTATATTTAGAACTAATTTGAATATATTTAGAACTAAATTAATATTTTTATGTGTATATTTATAAGTTTTATGAATATATGGATATTAATTTATGAATAATGAAACATATGTAAATAGAAGGTAATTAGCGTTACTAAATGTTATGCATATGGTTTTATGTTAATTTCTGCAAGATATGTAAGTAGTAGATGACTGCGCTAACGGCTATTTTAGTTTTAGTGTTTGTAAGTACAATTCGTTTAAGATGTAAATGAGAACTTAATAATAATAACCCGTTGCGTAACAGCCCATTGAGGGTTCGGGCCATCATCACTCCCACCTTATCCTACTCACTCACTCACCTCACCCGAGATGGGAGATCATCCAAGTTGCGGGGTGACGTGTGGTCAGTACGACGAACTCGCAGTCGTTGTAGGTCTTCATGGTCAGGAAAATAACTTAATTTCCTGAAATAACAGACGTGGTGGTTTGTGTTTATTTTCCTTCCTATATTTACTTTGTATGCAATAATAATAATAAACGAGCTAAAACTAAACGCCGTGGAACAACAGCTCTTGAGGAGCCAAGGCTTGCCAAGCTGTTTTTCGTTGGTCGACACGTGGTCAGCGCATCGAATCCCATCGTCGCAGTTTTCTGACTTTCGAGACTGGAGCCCACTACTTGTTCTTTTCAAGTAGCTCCCGAATTGTCAACAAGACGCTAGGTCAACGAACGCCGATAATTTCAGGGCTCCCACCGGGAATCGAACCCGGGTATTAATATTTATGAATATTATTATAGTAGTGTGCATAAATCTCTTTCGTACTGTCATTCAAAGCCCTATGATCCCAATCTAATCTCGATTGCACAAGAAATGCTAAAGAAGCATATTTTGATTATTGAATTTTAGTATTTGATAAGTCTTTCGAAAGGGGGGGGGGTCCGGACACTCTTGACACCCCTAAATACGTCCTTGGCTCCGGTTACGTTTGCTACAGGTTGCACTCAGTCGCGGATCCACGTGGAGGGAGATCAACACTATTTTTTTTTTCGATATATGGTTATGGCTAATATTTTTGAATACTCGAATGTTCTACGTAGAATTTTCAAATTTTCAGCGAAAAATGCAGGCTCGACCAGGACTCGAATCCGGGTCTCTGGCATACCGTGCCATTGCTCTTCCACTGAGCTAACCGAGCTGGCCTGGCTTCGCCTGATTTTTCGCTGTCGCTGTTTCACTTGTGTGGAATCGTCTCTGCTGGTGCTACCGCAACGGGATCTGTTGCCTTTGAAACACTGTAGACGTCCGCAGGATTTTTTCCAGGGAGGGACAAGGATGGTATTTTTTTCCGGGGGGGCAAACAAGGCACATTTTTCCCAATAATAGTGTTATTCCATCAAAAAACATAGCTTAAACTTGAATTTATCATATTCATGCAATAATTAACACATGATTGAGGCTGAAATGAAATCATATGTGTGAAATATATAATTTTGGTTTACTTTCATTTTCCAGGGGGGCACCCCCCCTTGCGGACGCCCATGCGTCACAAAACACTCATTCCTAGGCCGGGATTTGAACCCTAGATCCGTTTAGATAATAGGTTTTGCTCTCTTTATTTATTCACTTCACCCCTCATCATGGACGTCCGCAGGATTTTTTCCAGGGAGGGGCAAGGAAGGTATATTTTTCCAGGGGGGACAAACAAGGCACATTTTCCACAAAAATAGTGTTGTTTCCTAAAAAAAAACATTGCTTAATTTTGAATTTATGGTGTTCGTGCAATAATTAACACATATTATTGTGGCTAGAATGCAATTATATGTGTGAGATACAAAAAATTCTGGATGACTTTCATTTTCCAGGGGGGGCACGCCCCCCTTGCCCCCCTTCCTCATACCTGTTCGTTCAGTTTACTTTGGTAAAGGGAGAAATTATGATAGACACAATGATAACCATATATTCCAACCCTGGATCCTATGTTTGAAGAATAACACCCAAAAACATGAAAGTCAGCTTTGTTCCTTGATATAAAACAGTGCAAATGTAGGTTAATATTGATTCTCGGTGAGGTTAGGCACCCAACTGTAATTCGCCTCTACCAGCTGTAACTTCTGGATCCACCCCTGATTGTACTTATTTACGGATGCATAATTTATTTTTAAAAAATGACAAATGTCCACATTTCTTCAATTTGCTGGGGTGCAGAGAGGAATTTTTAAGTTGTTGGTTGTCCCTGGAAATACGCTCGGTAATCACGTGACTATCCAAACGATGCATATAATGGTTGACCTGGAAAGCTGGGATTGGCACTTCGATGACCAAGGTTACTTCAACACGCATATCTGCTTCCTGTTTCCTGAAGCGGTGAGACATGACAAGCGGCCATTTGGAGAACGCTTATCACTTATGGGTTTTTCAGCATGCATTAAATTTGTTTGGCATTACAAAGTTCTAGATAGTGACAACTGGATAAGTTGAGAAGAGTGTGCTCGGCAAAAATAGTCTAAAAAATCCTTAGTTATTCTATTGCAGTGGCGTCCGATGATATTTGCGGTTAGGCAAGGGACTGAATATGATTCTAATTCACACAAATATGTACTAATAATAATTATAGCTACCATTATGTTACATTACACATGAGTCATTCCATGCCAAATCAACACAGATATGTGCAATTTCCAACCTGACCATCTCCGATTTTCATGAAATTTGGAGAGTTGAAACTATGCATGGAACTTAGTAACTATGAAAATTTTTAGTTTCGTTTGTCAAGTAATTGTTAAATTATTCAATGTCAAAGTTCGCATATATTGCGCTTTTTGAGCCCGCTTAGCTGTACTAAATGTGCTGTAACTCCGCCCCTATTTCGTTTAGGAAGCTCAAATAAAGCTTATTGTACAGGGAATTGAACAAGCTTTCCAATGATATATAACAAGCCTACCTTTGGATAAAAATATAATTTTGTCATGTGATGTTGACCTATGACCTTGAATATCTCAAAACGTGTCATCACCAAAGTCGTGAAAAAAATATATTTAGTCTCTCATGCCATACTCTAAAACATATAAAAAAATAATTCTGGGACTGCAATGGGATCAGAAGATACAAAATAATATGTGTAACTATGTGACTGCTAAAAGCCCCATTTCATGATCTATGACGAGTCAAAAGTCCCTTAACACCCCCTACAAAATGTAAAGGAGTTATTCTGGTCATGAAAGAAATAGTTTAGGCACAGGGAGATCCCTAGCTGTGTCGCAGGTCCGGCATATTGTTGACCGCCATATTGAATTCAACTTAAAAATTTCAAAGGAAAGAGAGTGATGTGATATATCAAATCAGGCTAGAATTTCACGAGAAATGAAGCGGCGAAGGTTTTTTCAACGTATCTTTAACCAGCAAAAAGTTATTACTGCATGCTTGTAACCACTTTCTCCTTTTGGAGGTGTTAAAAACAAAGCATTAGAATTCTCCTAACGTGTTAGGAACTCATCGAGATGACGCTGACATCTCGGGAGAGAAAGACGTATACGCACCATTGCATATGATTTTAATCAGCGACATTCACCAAATAATTGATTAGTAAAGAATGTTGAGAAAAAATATCTCAAACAATTACGTGACACTTCCTTTGGAATTAAAAAATTTTCAATGACGATGCTATTTTTTTTATGTTCACGATGAAGTTAATAAAAATAATATGCAATACCTATGATTTGATAATCTACAGTAGACAGATCCCAGCGGAATGGTTGTTGCTGGTAAGCTAATGATGTGGTATAGTGTGAACGGGAATGGTTTGTCCATATTCAACAACGGAACCTTAAATGGTGAGGGCTTCTTGGATTTGTTAAGTGAACAGATTTTTCATCCTTGCTTACGAAATATGGCACTTTTCCAGAGTTTTGAAACAAGACAGAGTGTGACAACGCTATGTGTACACTGTGGTGATTTCTTCATGGTAAATTTCTAGGTAGATTGATGGGCAGACGGGGATATATTAAAAGGCCTGCATATTCCCATTCCCCAGATCTAACATCTCAGGAGGACTTTTATCTTCAGAAACATTTGAAGAGAATGGTGCATGCATTAAAAGTCCGTGCGGGTCTCCCCCATGGCGCAGTGGTAGCGTCATTGCCTTGTAATCAAGGGGTCCCGGGTTCGATACCCGGTGGAGGCACAAGTTGTTCGGATCCCACTTTAAACTGTAGGTCCAGTCCCGATTAGCCTTACTGTACATAAAGTGGACTTAAAACACCAACTCAAACCCAACTCAAACTAAAAGTCCGTGATATTACCCATCTGCTGCTTGCGATGATGTTGCACCTGCTACATTGCCAAATGTTCTATTTAGTGTGAGAGACGTCAACGAGTGTGCTCACAGGAACATTGAAACATTATAATGTGCATATATCGTAAGTGAAAGATATGCGTGTAACTTTTTGCTGGCTAAAGATACGTTGGAAGAACCTTCACCGCTTCATTTCTCGTAAAATTCTACCCTGATTTGATATATCACATCACCCCCTTTCCTTTGATATTTTTACGTTGAATTCAGTATGGCGGTCAACAATATGCCGCAACTGCGCTTGACACACACAGCTAGGGATCTTCCTGTGCCTAAACTATTTCTTTCATGACCAGGATAACTCCTTTACATTTTATAGGGGATGTTAAGGGACATTTGACTCGTCATAGTTCATGTAATGGGGCTTTTATCAGTCACATAGTTACACATATTATTTTTTATCTTCTGATCCCATTGCAGCCCCAGAATGATTTTCAGATATTTTTTAGAGTATGGCATGTTTGGTCCAAATATATTTTTTTCACGAATTTTGATGATGACATGTTTTGAGATATTCAAGGTCATAGGTCAACATCACGTGACAATATTATATTTTTATCGAAAGGTAGACTTGTTATATATCACTGGAAAGCTTGTTCAATTCCCTGTACAATAAGCTTTATTTGAGCTCCCTAGGCGAAATAGGGGAGGACTTACAGCACATTTAGTACAGCTAAGCGGGCTCAAAAAGAGCAATTTATGCGAACATTGACCTTTAATAATAATTTAACAATTACAAGACGCACGAGACTCAAAATTTTCGTAGTTACTAAGTTCCATGCATAGTTTCAACTCTCCAAATTTCATGAAAATCGGAGTTGGTCAGGTTGTGGGCTGTGTTGATTTCATATGGAATGACTCACATGCAAGTTTGAACCTGCACTACAAAGCAGCCTATTTAAAAGCATTAATAACGCTTAGGACTATGGAGTGGTTCTTCTTATAAAAGGTAAAGTTCCCAACGCAAATTTAGGGGCCACACATTCTCGATCTCGGACATTTTGTAGGTGTGATCAGCACCAGGCTCCGGCCACCTTTACCTCCCAGGTACCTATTGATTTGAGGCTGGGTGAACCCCAGAGCTGGGGACAAAGCCGGAAAAAAATAGACCTTATCACCCACCCTGGAAATGAAACCATGGTCACCCGTGTGGATCTCATTGGATTATTTAAAAGGCCGAGTCTGGTGACACGCGCGTGGCAGCAGTAAGAATAAGCGTCAAATTTGCTGCTGCCACGTAATTCGTCTGCTAAGAGGATGTTACAAATCTTAAGAACAGATTAAGACGAGAGAAATGCAAGTTTATGATTAGTGGGAATGAATGTGCAGGTAATTTAAAACCTTTTTCTTTAGAAAGAATTTAGCGATATTATTTTAATGCTAACAGAACCTAACCTAACTACGAGAGCATTTAGGTTTATTATTAGAAGAATGCTAAGGGACCTAATCTTAAAATATTTTTGTGTAAGTAATATGCTAAAACAACAGTATGTGTTACAGACGTAATTGCATACTTAGCATGATGAAATCACGATAAAACAAAGACCGAGTCTGATGCCATGCGCATCTTTTTTGAGGTTCCAGCAGACAAAGAACGTGGCAGCAGACACTACCTGATGTGGCCTATAGGTGGGATTCATGTGACGTCAGGATTCGCAGCGCCGCCATGTTTGCGGCGAAGTTGCTTGTCGTCTGCAAGGAAATACCCACCACGTAGCGTTCGTTACACTTGCGCCAACTGTACGTTTGTTAGTACTGTGTAAAATGTCGGTAACATTGCATAAAATTAATGACAATGTCGTGTCATCTGGGAATAGCTGTAATTTTTCATATGTTCAAACTCTGCGCAACCGACAGAAAAAGATATGGAGAAAAAGCGAAGTTTTGCTGTGTAGATCCATATGAACTGGACAATAACGAAATGAAAAGGGGCCTAAACCTTTGCCCAACTGCAGTTCGCGTGTGTTTATTTACTTGACCCAGCTACCTGGAATCAATTTGTTTTCGTATTTATTACTCGTTAGGATTCTGCTTGAAACATTTACATCCAATAAAGATTAACTGTAAATTCCAAGGCTCAGCCATTATCGTCTCCGTTTCCTTTTACGGTTTGTTGAAGCGCTGTAATGTAAAATGTTGAGGAGCTCGAAAACAGTAATTTCACTCCTTGCTTTAACAATTTCGGATATACCGGCCTCCGTGGCAGAGTGGTTAACACAGCGCGCTAAGATGCCAGGGGTCCCGGGTTCGAACCCCAGCCTGTTTGTAGGTTTCGCTTTATCAGTTTCAAGATAAAGCATCCACTGCAATCAATATGCTATCCAATTGGTGTGATCATGCTAAACTCAAAATAGCTTCGGAAAAGACTCATTATATTATCCTTAAGGGGAAGTTACAAAGAAACCCTCAAATCAAACTCAGAGAAAGAAATTTAAAAAGAGTAAGAGAAGCTAAATACCTTGGCATTACTCTTCAAGAGAAGATGTTTTTTAACAGACACATAGCCCTGGCAACAACCCAGGCCGAAACAACTATAAACAGTCTAGCCACATTGAGTTCAGCAAACTACAACCTTCCACTATCACACATAAAAACATATCTCATTACCATATATAATTCTATTATTTCCTATGGCTCGCCCCTGTGGGCCATGGAAACCAGTAAACAGTACATTAAAAACAGATTGAGATCTTCACAATGCAAAGTGATACTTCGCCTAACGGGTGCATTCAGAACAACCTCAACCCTGGCTCTTCTCATGATTGCGGGCCTACAGCCTATTGAAATCGTTATTAAAACTAGAGCATCAAAGTATTACTTTAGAAATGGACAAGAGGACGAAATCTATAAACTAATTGGAATACGCCCTGCCACGGTACCAGAAATTTACAACCACTTGTTTAGCGTCTGGCAACAGGAATGGACACAAGCTACGCAAGGAAGGAGACTTCACAGCTTCCTTCCAAACATAAAAGAACGACTTTCGATGGACCATTTCCATCCCACGAGAGGTCTCATACATTTCCTAACGGGACACGGTCCCTACGGTCAACACCTAAATAAGCACAACCTCAGACAGACTGATATATGCCTGAAATGTAAAACCGAGACGGACACACCGGAACATAAAGCCTTCTTTTGCCAGACATCAAACAAACAAATCAAAGATTTAAGACAAAAGCTACCAAACTTCAACACGTACCAGTTAATAAGAAATCCCGAGCACTTTACGTCACTAAACGACTTAACAAACCTGGTGTCGAAAGAGGAACATTCCCTCTTCAAATCCGGCATCACTCACCTCCCCATTCAACCCCTACCTTCGGAATGTAATATACCCCCCAGAAGATCACAAAGAATCCACCTTCGACAAACTCAACAACAGGACATCCCTCCTTAGGACTAAGATCACCAAGAGGATAATGAAACAGAACCTCCCACAGGAACATCAAGAAGGAGACACTAATACAGAAGACAGTGATATGCCAAAACGAAAAAAGGTTACGTCTCCCCGGAGAAAGGCAAAGGATAACACTGCAAGGACTCGACCTAGGAACCAACCGAATTTAACCCAGATTCTTCTTTTTCGTTTCTTTCTTAAATTGTAATCTTACACCCCCTTCTTTATTCTCGTTACTAAACACACTGCAAACTTCTCTCACTGATTCTTGACAATTCTCTATATTTCCACTACCGAACGTACTAATGTACCCGATACTTCCCAGGAAATCCCTCCCTACTTCTTCCCTTCCTGATGATGTCCCGGGTACCAACCGTCGTACCGATGTTCATCCCAGTCCGACCAACTCTTGCTGGTCTCCCGCAAGTCTCCTTGCATCAGGTACCACTCGTTCTTTCATATCTCTTCCTACTATTAATACGTACATCTCAAAGCCAATAATACTCTCACTATCTCAAACATAACATACTAGAACATAGACCCTGCTTAACATTCATAGAATCGTGTTAATGTCCATTCCTCATCTCATCCATCAACACTAATGCACACGACACACAATAAAACTTATCCTAAGAAAACATTACCCACCCAATTACACACTTATGTAATTTCGTATCTGTGATCATAAATAATATTAATGTTAAACACTAACACTTATTTACTTCCTACTATTTCTAACCTTTATCTTAATCTTCTTACCTTGTAGAATGATGTGAAACCAACTTTGTTCAGGAAAACCGAACAAATTTGGTTCTTCACACTGGGACATTCTTGCCAATGTCACAGTGAATTATTGTAATTAAAAAAATAATGGAAATCAAGGATGAATCAAAGAAAAGCGGGGGAATCCGTAAAAAATTCACGGAACTGACGCCCTGGGTTAATTTTCAGGTACCAGGGCATAAGCACATACCTCTGAAAGTAGCTTGACTACTTTTATCCGTATACATAATAAATAATAATCGTTCTATGTAACCATATCTTGTATACTGTTTAGGAAATAAAATTCTATCAGTTTCAATATCATCACCCAGCCTCGTCTTCACGATTAGCCAAAACTGGCAGAAAAGCGAAGTAAAATAAACCAAACCAGTCAATCGGTTTGGGATACATTGATAGTCCTGTTTTCTTTTTCTGACAGTACGAAAAGCCCTTTTCTCATGGATCGAATAACAATTAAAAACAGTTCGTGTTAATGAACGAAATGTAACCCAGTACAAACGTACAATTATCAAGATGAATTACATTTTTAAGATTATCATTTTTATCGTCAAACTTCTCGGAAGTATCAGCACCTTTCTACCAAAAAACAAGGAAACACTATTGCAAGTATGATTAAGTACACCAGTTCGATCTATTTGTACTAAAAGTCACAGACAAAGGCAGGCCCGTAGCCAGGCAGGGGCCAGGGGGGGCTCAGCCCCCCTGGAACTGCCATCAGCCCCCCTTTACATCAGGTAAACTATTTTGCATAATTTGTTTGCAGTGAAGAGTGAAAATGTAGACAGCTCAAAACTTTAAGGATAAATCCACAGAATATGAACAGTATCTATTACATTCGCTCATTTTGTTTATGAGCAGAAGTAGCTGCAATTATTTAGAATATTCTCTAGACTTCAGAAAGTTCTTTCATAGGGGAGCTTCTTTATCTGTACCTTCACTGTCCCTGTTGCAACCTCCCGTTTAGACAGAAATCTGTGACTTTGATGTCATCATCATAGGCGTAGCTACGGGGTGTGCCGGGTGTGTCTAGGCACACCCTAATGGTCTACTTTATCAAAGAGAATTAAAGACAGATATTTCAATAAGAGAGAAAATAAGCGGCAGTTTGTAAGAAGTTGAAAATGTCATTACTTGGTACAAACATGTGCATTATCGCTGATGAAACGAGTGTCTATAGATTTTCGATTTTTTGATGTCATTGGAGAAAGAAGATATTTACTTCATTCTACTCTGTACTGCAGCGCTTTCCTTCTATACCTGTCACAAGCTGCACGTGTGAGAGAGAGCTTTCTCCAAGCTTAAACAAGTTAAGACTAAATTAAGAGCAACTCAGAAGCAGGATAGATGGAAGCCCTGCTCTTGCTATTTGTGGAACAGGAAAAAGCTTCGTCTATTGATGTAAATGAAGTTATTGATGAGTTTAAGAACATTGCACCTTTTGACAGACGTCTCTTGTTATAGATGACGTGTATTTTGATGTATTTGTTTGTAACATTTATGAACATTTTGCGTGTGTGTAATTTCTATGCAATTTGATTTTTTTTTCTGCTACATATATTCAGAAATTTTCAACACTGTCATTTAGTGAATTTATATTCCTTTACAAACATCAGTGCAGTTAAAGAGCCAAGTGATTGTGTTGCAAAATATGCTATTAAAAAGGTACAAGACCTCATTTTTCCTTTGTGCACACCCAAATATAAAGTTCTAGCTACGCCTATGGTCATCATGCAAGTTCCCTCCGCATCTGCGTCAAAGGTCAACAACAGCTCCCAAGTTTTGGGAAGGAAGGGGAGTTTAATTGCTTCGGCCGGGGGTGGAATATGCCGTAAGGATTCTGATTAAATTTTGTGCGTTTTTTGTGTGTGATATACATACATATCTGTATCATCTAAAATAGTATGGGGTGTCTAAGGGATAATTTCAGTATCAGTCAATTAACACTTCAAGAGATGTTTTAAAAGATGCAGAAAAAATGTAGTATCTGTATGATATTTATAAATTTTATATATGTTAATGACCCCCCCCCCCACACACACACACATAGCTCTATACACACATCTTCATTTAATACTGTAAATTTTTTGAAAAATGAACTAGGTTTATAAAGTTTTCCCTGATAACCCGTGAGCCCCCCTGGAGATCAATTCTAGCTACGGGCCTGCTGCATACTCTGTAATGTTCGCTTTGTTCATTAATGTTGGCACGATTTACTTTCGCCAACCTGACGACGCGGTATATTCTGATCAACAATTATAGAGTCCCGTGCTCTGAAGCGCACCTTCTGTTCATTCTCGGAAAATTCGAGGATAAACGTGAGTTTCTGTTAAACAACCGAAAACTACGCAGTACCATCATAAACAAGGTTGAAATCTCCCGCTTGAATCCCGTATGTATACAAGAACCGGCCTCAAACATGGCTGCTCGATACCACAATGCAACAGTTTGTGACGTAGGTTGGAATTTCTTTACCGATAATTTCCCGGCATTTTGGTCTTTCACGGGCTCCGCAGATATTCCGTGTGGAGTGTAATTTTCAACAACAACTTAATTTTCCGGTAATATGTAACTTAATATTCTGACGCAATTCTCAAATATTTTAAAGAAAAAATCTTGGTTAATTGATGCGTACAGAGTGGGATACTAACTAGTGTTCTTGGGTTAGCAGCCAGGTTAAATCGCCACGTCATTCGAGTCCAACGTTTCGAGCGCATATATTACTCTCAGTCATCACAGATAAACATATTATAATTTATACAGGTGAAAATTTGGATGTTGACTCCAATGATTCCATTCTCGAGAGTGCTGAAGATGAAAGTGGCAAGGAAACTAACGCCCTGCAGTCGCTTGCAGCTAACAAGAAAAACTAGATAGATAAGTGCTCTTTTATAAATAAATAAATTTAAAAAAAACAGTGTGTGGTGAAGTAGACAAATATGGAATTTCATTTTTGTTTTGGGTACATAACTAGTAATGGAAAGAAATAAAAAAGGAAGATTTTGCACTGATATGTACGGAGGGAGGGAGATACACACTTAACAGAAAAGTAAACAAAAGAAAAAAAGGAACACACGCGTACATTTGGAAAAGGGTCGACAAATATGGAATACCTGGTACTAGGCAACAGTGACTCAAAATAGTATTCAACTCAGCACAGGCCTCACATGGAAACATGTACAGTGGGATCCATGAGTATTACCGTGCAAATTGTCCATGATTATTTTCATTAATTTTTCTCTTACATCTTGTGTGTTTTTAAGGGATGGATTTTTATGTATGCTGGTGCAGAAGTTGTCAACAGCTTGTTTTGAGTTTTCTTTAAATTCTTGAAGCTCTTATTGGGTCAAATAAAGTGCACGAACATGGTGATGGACAATTTGCACGATACTACTCATGGATCCCACTGTACAACAACCAGAAAAGGAACGAAGATGGAAGTACAGTACATGTGCAGTGTGCACAGAAGTTTAGTGCATACTATTGATACAAACTACACAGAAAAGAAACACCTTTAGTATTTGACAGAAGGAATACAGAAAAACATTAAACAAGATGCATAATTGGAGCTTAAAAAAGTATTCACTTGCAGCATATAAGGTAAGGCATAAGGTACATTTTCCCGATTTGTTTTTAAATATTGCAAAAATTTGTTTTTCGGAATCCGCAAGTTTAGATATTTCATTAACACTAAAGCCGAGTTCTTATAATTTTGCAAGACCGTTGTGGGACTGATTGATTGCACCGAGGTATATGTTGTCTGTCGGGCAATATGACCCCATTTGTCCAACAAAACGGGCTTGAGGCAGGGACGTCGTTAGAGTGGGGTGGGGGCACGCGGGGGCACTGGCCCCGGCAAACGTCAACGTGGCCCCGGGAAACTGTTCTGTATTTGCTGGAAATTTTACTTTGATGACAAATATTGCAAAATAATTCTTCAGTAAATTTTGCTTGCAGTTTGAAACACTTCTTCAATTTTCAGTAGCACGAACCCAAGCAAGGCATTTCTTTCATATTTCCCTGTTTCTTGCTTGTTGAACACAAACAGATGTATTGGGAGGGGATGCAGTTAATGGTTTTGTGGTCAGGGAAGTGAGACCTATTGCAAATGCACTTTTCTTCCCTGCTGCACACCAGATCCAGCATTCCCCCAAAACCCGCACTTTTTCTTCATCTGGCCCTGCACTGGCTCCATGGGCGCCGAAAGGACGACACAAACAGGAAGATTTAGCTACGTGTGGCTAGAACTTTCTGCGTTAATTATTTTATGGTTCAGAAAAGATATCCCCATGCGTTTCAAATTCCAAGAACAGAATTCTATTGCTTGTCCCTTTTTCGGCGCGGGAATCAATGATATAGCGGTCCTTCTCACATGCACTCAACCCTCCTGCTAATGACCTGCCCTGCAAGTAGGGAAAGGCCACTTTCTGAAAATTCGGAGAAACATCGAAGCGGTCGGTTCATCTGTTGATTTGGTGGACAGTTGATATCTGTCAGTTTGAAGTAGGATTTGTTGTCCGAGCGGTGGTAAACTTCTGTAAACGCGAGAAGCTAGCATCACGAAGTGTTTGTGATCTCTTTTTCCTTCATCCCGAGTAAAATGTCGAACGAGAAGATGCCAGATTGTCTTCCTCTGGAAACAATGGATCAGGATCGACTGATCGACCAAATATCCAACATATTAGCATTCTAAAAGAGGGTCTGACTACCACACAAGATCCTGGGTTTGACTCCTAGGGTGGTTGATCTCATGTATAATGAAGAACAAACCACGTTTCAATTAAGGAAGGAAACTAGGTATGTAGCAATTGTTTTTACAGCCGTCTGCATGCTCTATAAGTATTATGTTACAAAATTTGTATATATTTCTGACTTTCTGTGATTTTTCTTCATTTAGCCTCCACCTGCAAATGCGGAAGCTGCTGCTGCTTAGCTGGGAAGGTTGGCTAGATATACAAATATAATTAATCCCTAGTCATACAGCGAATAATTCTCATAATATAATCATGAGTTATGGAGAAGCAAATAACTTATCAAGCATTTTCTGTTTCTATTTGTTGTGCAGTGGTTAACAAGGTGCATTACGATGCCAGGGGTCCTGGACTGGGCGTGTGTTTATTCATTATGATGGTCCTCTCATCAATTTCACATCACTCATTGTCATCTTCATCTTCACGATTAGCCAAAAAGTGTCAGAAAAGCGAAGTAAAATAAACCAAATCAATCATTTATATATTTCTATATTACGCCGCTTTTCTACCTCTTGGGTTAAATGCGACACTGAGGATGAATGATGAACCGAAGGAATGGCGATGGGACAGACATGATACAACCATACCGGTCCAATGTCCGAACCTTGGACCTCTGGTTTCGTAGCGTGTTATACTCAGTGGAATTGTTAGGAAGAAAAACTGTAAAAGTAGGGTGAAAAGAAGCAAAATTGTACGATGCATAAATAGCCATGTTTTGTTTTTCTAAAACCTTCCAATTATCGAGTTCGTGTTTCAAGTCCACTTTATGCACAGTAAGGCTAATCGGAGATCCGAACCACTATGTGCCTCCACCGGGTATCGAACCCGGGACCCCTTGATTGCAAGACGGCGACGCTACCACTGCGTCATCGAGGAGGCCGAGAAAAACTCACAATTAGTCAGTAAAATTAATATTCAGGGGCAAGGCCTGCGAAGAGTTCTTTCATTCGGTTGCACGTGGTCATCACATCGAGTCCCATAGTTTCGAGAGCAGAATTTGCTTCCATATCGCTTTCAAGTACTTCCCAAATTGTCCTCACAATGTTGGAACAGCACAGAAATTTTGGAACTAATACAAGCAGGCACATAACCAGGGAAGGGGCTCGGGGGCTGCAGTCCTTTCCCGAGATCTTACAAATATCTGATTTTAATAATGTGTAGTAGTAATTAAATTTACTTCATTAACAGGATTAAACATCTTGTATATGGTAAGTTGCAATATACCAAGAAATTCATCTTCAGGGAATTTACTCCTCCCCCCAACCTTTTCGTCTTTAGATGGCGGCTGCCGATGAGGGATAAGCCCCTTCCGAAATCAAATTCTGGCTACCGGCCTGACCACCAGCGATCGAACCTTGAACCTTTCGATTGATTGATTAATTGAACTGGTGTTTTAAGTCCACTTTATGCACAGTAGGGCTAATCGGGACTGGACCTAAATTTTAAAGTGAGATCCGAACAACTATGTGCCTCCATCGGGAATCGAACCCGGGCAGGTTGTTGAACCTGCCGAACCAAAGACGAGAGCGTAATCATTTGAGCGTGTGGGAACTTTGTTTTATCCAGTGCCATCATACAAATTCAGTTTTCCACACACAAATCTAACTAACTAACTAACTCTCTAGCCTTCTTAAACCCGAAGGTTCATGGCTGCAGCAACACAGGCCTTCCATGTTTCCCTATCTTGAGCAAGATCTATATACTCTTTTCCATCCCTACCGATTTCCCTTAGGTCCATCTCAACGTTGTCCCTCCATCTTCGTCTTGGCCTTCCTACAGGTCTCTTACCATCAGGTTTCCCAACAAGAATCCTGTAAACTCCTCTTACCTCTCCCATTCGTGCCACATGGCCTGCCCACCTAAGTCTTCTTGATTTAATTATTCTAATAATATCTGGACATGAATACAAATTATGTAGTTCTAAATTATGTAACCTTCTCCACTCACCTGTCTCCTCATCCCTTTTAGGTCCAAAGATTTTCCTAAGGATCTTATTTTCAAATACTCTCAATTTATGTTCCTCTTTCAATGTAAGGGACCAAGTTTCACATCCATATAATACTACAGGCAAAATTACTGTTTTGTATATTTTAACTTTTAGCTTCTTAGATATTAAACGAGAAGACAAAAGTTTATGAAGAGAGAAGTAACATGCATTTCCTGAATTAAGCCTACTTTTTATTTCCTCTTTAATATAATTTTCATTTGTTAATATTACTCCTAAGTATTTGAATTTGGAAACTGGTTCAAACGAGTTGTTATCAATAATTAGATTTTGATTATTACCTAACACTTGGTTTCGGCCTGTAAGCATATATTTAGTTTTCTCTTTGTTAACTTCCAAACCTATCTCTTTAGCAGTTTTGAAAAATATTTTAGCATTATTCTTAATTGTATTCACATCATCCCCCAGTAAGTCTACATCATCTGCATATGCTAACAACTGAGTCACACCATTTAATTTTAGTCCTTCTTTAGTTTCTTTTACCTTCCTAACAGCATATTCTAAGGCAAAATTAAAGAGCAATGGAGATAATGCATCTCCTTGTTTTAACCCTTCATGAATTGTAAATTTGTCAGACATATTAATACCCACACGAATTTTACTTTCTGTTTCACTGGTGCATACTTTTATCATGCTAACAAGCTTCTTAGATATTCCAAACTCAACTAATATATTATATAGTTTATCTCTTTTGACTGAATCATATGCTTTTTTAAAATCAATGAATAGCTGATGGACATTTTGATTATATTCCCACTTTTTCTCAAGTGTCTGTCTGATGTGAAAAATTTGATCAGTAGTTGATCTGTTACGTTTAAATCCACATTGATAATCACCTATAATTTCATTAGCATATGGGGTTAGTCTTGTTAAAAGAATGTTAGATAATATTTGATATGTTGTTGAGAGTAGAGAAATTCCACGGTAATTATTGCAGTTCATTTTATCACCTTTTTTAAACACAGGAACAATTATGGATTCTTTCCACTGTTGAGGGATTTCTTCTTTATTCCATATTAAACAAATTAATTTATGAATTTGACATATTAATGAATTTCCACCATATTTAATTAACTCAGCTGGTATTAAATCAATGCCAGGTGCTTTGTTATTCTTTAGCCTTTTAATAGCATCTTTATCTTCAGTCAAGTTAGGTTCTGGAACTAAAGGTTCTGTTGTGTGTACTTCATTCACTTCTGATAAGATTAATTTTAAGAAATTAGACGTGTGCATAAAATTTCTTATCATAATTTCCCAAGTAAACAATCAGATGCCATAGAAGACTCGGGCCCGCCCTTGAACTAAGAGATACCGGATTCGATTCCGGTATGAATTGTATACATGAGATGCCTAGCTTGAACTCATTACACACACATTTCATATTTGCACTGTTGCCAATACTTGTAAACCTGGTTCCAGCACTTTAGATCTAAAACCACGGAAAAGGGTTTTATCTACTTCTCAATTTTTTTCCAGCAAATTTACAAATCTAAAGACTAATAACATTGTTCTTGGTGTATAAGCCATTAAGCTAATGAGTTCATTCTGCATTTAGTTTCCCGAATAATGGCTGTGTATTTCGCGAGAGTATATCCGTAGACTGTTGGGGGCTACAGAAGAAAATGATGTTCCTTTCCAATTTATTGATTGATTGAGTTGGTGTTTTAAGTCCACTTTATACACAGTAAGGCTAATCGGGACTGGTTCTATAGTGTAAAGTGGGATCCGAAGGCGACAATGCTACCATGCGCCACCGTGGAGGCCCTTGATCATTTTCTTTCCAAGACTATATATATATATACACACACATATATATAATGTATGTATACAGCATAGTTAATTTATAATAGTTTCATAGAAAAAATCTTACGTTTGGGCACCCCAAACTGATGAACCTAGCTACGTCCCTGGCTTGAGGTCATTTTTGTTGAAAATGTGGTGTTTTTGGATTCTCTCCGAAAATATGCCAGACATTCTCGATATGATTAATGCCTTGCTATTCGAGAGCTGTTTACATCCAGCGTGGGATGTTGTATAATAACCAGAGGTTGGTGTTGGTGGATGAGGGAGAGGGAAGAGAGAGGGGGAGAGAAATAAGGGGGTCTCTCTTTTTCTCTCTGTCATAAAGAAGGAAGAAGGGAGAGAAAGAGAGAGCGGGGCATCGAAGGAGAGAGAAAGAAAGGGGAGGAAAGGAATACTCTCTCTCTTTCTCTTGAGAGAGAAGCGGGGTGGGACTAACCCGGGACAGGGTATACCATCAAGAGAAGAAAGGAAAGGTTTCGAGCTTTGACCCCCCCCCCCAACCTTTCTTTATCTGTTTGCCTTTCTCTGTCGAAAGAAAGAGGGAGAGAGAGAGAGAGAGAGAGAGAGAGAGAGAGAGAGAGAGACAACTCCCCTCTCTTTTAAAAAAGAAAGAAGAAAAGGGGCAAGGGGCAAGGGGGCACACATTTCATTCTCTCCTTCTTTCTTTGTACTTCCCTCCCTCCTTCATTCCTCTTTTTCTCTCTGCAGGTGAGAGAAGGGGAGGAGTTTCTTCTTCCCTCTCACTTTTTCATATCTTCCTTTTCTTCCTTTTTCTTCTTCTTCGAGGAAGTTGGGGCAACCCTTTCTTCTTTTCTCTTTCTAGAAAGGGAAGAGGAGAGAAACGAAAGTAGAGAGATAGGGTGGTGTGGGGAGGGGGTGATCCTTGGTTCCTACTCCCATACCCCTACCCCTTCTTTCTCTCTCTTTTCTTTCTCTTTCCTCATCCTGACCCTCCCTTTCCTTCTCTCCTCCTCCTCTTCAAATCTTCTTCTTTCCCAGGATGTAGAGAGAAAGAGGAGAGAAGAGGAGGGGGTTTGAGGAAGGCCTGTAACTTCTCCTCCATTTTCTTCCCTTCTTCTTCAAGGGAGGGTTACGTGAGAGAGAAAAGGAAGTTACTGGTAGGGTGTGGTGGGTTCGGGAGGAGAGAAAAAAGGGGAAAGAGAGAGATAGATATATTTTATTTCTCTTGATTCCTTTCTTCTCTCTCTCCAAAGAAGAAAGGAGAGGGGAGGGGGTTGGTGGGAAGGGGGTTACGGGCGGGGATCTCTCTCTCTCTCTTTCTCTCTCATCTTGGAGGGAAGAAAAGAGAGGATAGAAGTGAAGAGAGACCCCAACCAACCCCTCCCCTACATCATTTGGGGGCAGGGGATCTTACTTCTTGCCTTTCTCTCCCTGAAGGAGAGGAGGAAAAAGAAGAAATTAAAGAAGGGAGGAAAGTGTCTTCCTTTTTCCTCTCTCGTCTTCTTTTCTCCTTCCTTCTCTGTTTTCCCCCAACCTCCCCGGCCCGCATTCCTCTCTCTTTTATTGAGGGCTGAATGTTTTGGGTTATCTACACAATTTTTTCAAGTAGCAACTTACACTCAACTCAATTAGTACTCCGGCAGTTCGTTTCTTTATACAGCATATTTGCTGAAGATACAATTCAACTTACAAGTATAACAATATACACTGTATAAAACACAACGTATTACTAATTTCGTTGGGGTGGTTGAATAACCGCGAAAGAGATTAAGCGCGAAAAAAGCACAACCGCGAAACGTAACACATGAAAGGAATAAGAGCGAAACGGAACAAGCGCGAACGGAATAAATGCGAAGGAACAAGCTCGAAAAGTTTAACCGCGAAACGGAATAAGCGCGAAAGGTTTAAGCGCGAAATGGAATAAGAAACCAAGTTTCCGAAACCAAAACTGAACACAGGAATAAGCGCGAAAGGAATAACAGCGAAACGGAATAAACGCGAAACCAAAATTCAACACCGGAATAAGCGCGAAAGGAACAACCGCGAAACGGAATAAGCGCGAAATGAAAATTCAAAACTGAAACAAGCGCGAAAGGAACAATTGCGAAACGGATGAAGCGCGAAAGGAATAAGAGCGAAAAGATTAAGCTCGAAACGGATTAACAGCGAAAATTTCACTTTCGCGCTTAATCCCTTTCGTGGTAGTTCTGGCGACCCATTTCGTTTGAACCTGTACAGTTTAGTTGTGTGCTAAATTAGATCCCCGAGTCATTTTTTTCTGGCGACGTTACAGGCTACATTGCGAGAATATAAAAGCTCTGACGTGATTAATTTTTCATTTGATTATTCTAGTTAACTTAATTTAAGCCCGCATCACACGGAACTGGATATCCAGTAGGTATGCCCTAGTTGGCGCTGGACTGGCTTCCCATTTGCTAGTTTTCGCCATACACGATACTTATCAGCGTACTTGTCGATAGACTTTTGTTCCCATACGAGGGAGGTTACTACTATAGGGGGCCGATGAGGACACTTTTCAAAATATGTCATATATAGGATAAAAATCACCAAAAACATAAAGAGAAATATTCAAAATCAAGGTAAAAAGTATTAAAAAAATAAAATAAAATTTTTGTTATATTTTGTCACTTTCTAGAGCAGTACAAAAAATAACCAAAAACATAAAGAGAAATATCCAAAATCAGGACAAAAATTTAAAAAAAAACAAGCTAAAAATTCTGGCCGATGAGGACACTTTTCAAAATATGTCTTATATAGGATAAAAATCACCAAAAATATAAAGAGAAATATGCAAAATAAAGGTAAAAGTGTTTAAAAAACAAGGTAAAAATTCTGCTATATTTTTGTCATTTTCTAGAGCAGGCGCCAATAAACGTAAGGTAAAAACCCAAAATCAGGGCAAAAAGTGTTAAAAAACAAGGTAAAAATTCAGCTATATTTTTGTTATTTTCTGGAGAATTTTTATTTTTGGAGGAAACCGAAATATAAATGGCGTTGTTTATTATTGTATATTATCTGATTCCGCTTTGATCTTCTTATGAAACTTACACATACAGCCATTTGTTACACATATCCGATAAAAAAGTAATTAATTCATGCTTACAGTCACAACAAGAGCATTCTTGTCCATCATATTTTATATAGTGTTTTTCAATTTCTGAGACGGTGTCTGACTGATTTATTACAATTACACTTTCTACGTGAATTTTATTCTCTTCATCATATCCACCAGTAATCTTATAAGATAAGTATAAAGGTAAACAATTATTTAATAACCATAAGGAATCGTGTCAAAAACACCATCTTTTTCCGGTAAGATCACCCGTTTATCGTATTCCAATTTAAATTTCTTTTGAATTGTTTTGTTAACCAAAGTATGGGTTTTTCTGCTTTTTGTAATTTGGTTATATTCTAAAATAATTTTATCAATTTCTTTATTTAAAATCTTTATCATTTCAGCCATATTTAATTTCTGAGAGTTTATGTAGTTTAATGTGAATCCTTTAATTTTGCACACAACTTTATTTTTTGATGTTTTATATGCATAGCTCTTTGGTCCTGTAGATATGAATTCTATTATGTAATCACCGCTTAATT
The DNA here is from genome assembly GCF_977018435.1 of Lepisma saccharinum. Taxonomy (NCBI): domain Eukaryota; kingdom Metazoa; phylum Arthropoda; class Insecta; order Zygentoma; family Lepismatidae; genus Lepisma; species Lepisma saccharinum. Next base: position 88,901,990 of record NC_139238.1, on the reverse strand, counting down.
CGTCTGTCCATTCTCCAAGCATGCAACCTGTTTTTACAGTGTTTGTACCATCATCAATGTATATAATAGAGTCAGTATCGTAATAAACTACTTTGTCACCTAGTTTGTCAAGCATATCATATAATCTCAATCTAGAATATGAGGTTGTAAATAATGCAATCAATATGTTTGTTTTAGTAGGATCTTCCAACCACTCATCTTTTGTTTGATATCTAACCTCAATCATGTTATTGTTGATTAATGAAAGGTTAATACATTCCAGTTTAGGATTCAATAATATATCATACAGATCTTTTGCTGAGTTGATATAATCTGTTGTTTCCATTTTTCTACGTTGACCAAATTTACCGTAAAATGCGTTCAAAAGTAGTTTAGCCATGGCGCGTAACACTGGATTAGGTTTAATGTTATTAATATCCAATTCGATACCTAATCTATTTTTTACATCTTCGACATACAATTCTTTATTGCTGTAATCATTTTCCCACTCGCTGGTTTCTAATTTTATTTTTAAGAATTTTGAAATGTAACTTTTAAACAGATTGGTGCTTTTTTTTCTTAAAGTGCCAGACTTCATATATTTTAGTTAACTTGTATCCCATTTCAAGTGCTTTATTAATTTCAGGTGTACTCCATGTACCAGTAAATCTACGTTCAATGTCTGTGTGATTGCATTCACGATTTTTTGAATGAGAGCATATACCGCATAATGGAAATATTAATTTTTCTTCTTTAATAGGTAGTACAGGATGATATAACTTTCTTGGTGGTTGTACCTTGCATTTAATTAATCCAAACCAATTCGAATCGTAATTTTGAGGATGTAATATTTTTACTGGATGACCAACAGGAAACTTGTCATAGAACATAACTGTTGGATACAAACTACAAATATCTATATATTTTAACTTTTTTCCACGAACGTGTAATTTACTTGCATTTGTTCGTCCACCGAAATAAGCATCCCTAGGGGTGATTGGTGTTACTATATCGTTTATTTTATGTTTAAGTTTTTTGTATCTAGGTTCCCAATCACACTCCCACATTTCTATAACATTGTACCCTTTATCTTTTAATTGCTGAGTAAACCGTTTTGTTTTTTCATGAAGGTCACCCATGCTTTCTTGCTTTTTGTTGTTAATTATATCATCTTTGTAACAGTTGGGACAACCATGCCAGAAGCACCCATGGAACTGATAAACTGTGATGGTTGTTTTATCAAAGCCATCAACCTTCCGTCCTAGTATAGTTTCTTCCCCACCGTTTAAAGCGTGTTTTATATTGTCCCCAAATGTTCTAAGCCATGATATAGACTTTCTACTATAGGTTTCATGGTTGCTATCTTTTAATACAGCTATGGTATCGGATTTTATATGATGGTATCTAAACTCAGCCATTGCCACACTTGAGATTATTATATATTGAAATGGATCGATGTTACACGTATCTAGAAATGTTTGTCTAAGTTTTATAACTGCTTGAGTAAGTATGTCTACATCTGACTCACAATACTCACTCATTTCTTTTTGAAAGTCAAATATGTAATTCTCTTCAGCTCGTTCATCATGCCACTGTAAAAAGTGATTTCTTGTATGCCAATGTTTACAAGTCGCATCTGGGTTGCATTTACTGCATTTTTTCATAGTGCTCTCTCCATAATATTCAATATTCGGTATTGGTCCCATATACGTCTGGTTTTTCGTTGTGTTGAAGAAGTGAGGAAAGTATCCTTTTTTTAACTCGGCTAATTCAAATGTTTCTGGGAATGTACTCAATGGTTGTGAGATAAAGTTGTAGCTATCTATGAATCGCATATTTGCATTACTAAGAATCATGGACATGATTTGGCAACCTTTATAAATTGTGAACGGTTTGTATCCATTTCGCATACAGTAGTTCATAACAAAATACCAATCATATGATCTAGCGTTGTGCGCTATAACTGTATAACCACGATGATCTTTAGATATTAACCACTTACAAAATTCATCGCTATCTTTGAAATGAATCTTTTGTCCATTTCCAAAAGCATACTCAGCAACCACATAATTGGGTTTGTGTTCTCCAGTTTCTTGGTTAGCCTCGAAATCAATTGTTATATATTTTTTGTATAAGTGCATGTAGGTTTTTGTAATGTATTCTCTTTACAAGTATCACATGTTTTCACTTTTGAAAGTGGAACCTTTAAGGTTGTGTAGTTTTTACATTCTTTACATTTGTACATATATCCATCTACTTTAGTTTTCTTTAAAGATTCAACATAACGATCCACAACTACTTCATCGTAATCAAAATCAGGATAATAGTTTTCTTGTATATATTCACGTGCAAGTTCATTAATTTCTTTTTTGGTATATTTAGTTACTATATGTACATTATTTGGTGAGCATTTTTCACATCCTTCTACGTAACAGTCATCATTTAATTTTCTTATACATTTTCCACCCTTACCTTTTTGCCACTGCATATAACACAGATGAGTTTTTGTTTCAACTTCTTTTTTACAATTTACACAAATTTCGTATCCACATTTATGCTCTTCATTTCTTTTACATATTTTATTACATTGTAAACATTTGTAAACTATTTGACATACCTTTTTTTGTGCTGCCTAAAACACTCTTCGTTGTAGCAATATCTATTGCAATCTTTGCAGTATATGGCAGATTTGTTACCAAGATGAGTAGGACCGCAACATGTTACACATAATGCTTTGCATTTATGATTTTTGTGTTTATAAGGTGTGTCGCATCGATCACAGTAATTTGACAGTCCTAAAAACGCACTCATTTTAGTAATCACGTGAAAGTGATTTTCAACTTTGTACAAGAATATAGTTATATCTCGTTCACCTATTCCTTTGTATATAATGGTGTTAAAGTTTTCGGCACACACAATTTTTATACACACGTTTTTAAGAAAGCGTTCAACTTTTCTAAAAGAACTTAGATCAAACGGCGCATCAGGATCGTGTCTAATTTTGTTGCATAGTTCTATTGCTAAATCTTTTTGTAGAGTTCGCCCCTTTCGTATATAAGCGATATCATTATTACTTAGTTCTCTGTCAAGTATAATGTTTGTCTTGTATGTCAATGCTGCAATAACAGCTCTCGGTCCACACAGGTTGTCGTTTGGATTTTTTATTTGCAGTATGCTCTGTTTTGTTCTAACATCTTCAGCAAGGTTTATTATTTTTATAGGTCTTCCACCAGTTGGCATTTTAACTATTTGAATATAGAATCTTGTATCTTCTAAAGCAATCTCATCATATTGTTCCATGATTTCGTTAAAATGGCTTACCAGAGCGCCATGGTTGATTGTTGTACTAAAACCTGTAGAGAAAGCTTTACTATGAAGCCTAGAATTTTCAATAACAACGTTTATTCTATCTACGCCTTCTCTAAACCCAACAACTGCTTTTCTTTTTTCAATAATTTGATTAATAATATCATGTAATGCAAAGAAATCTACATTATTGTTGTCACCTATTCTATAGCGAGCATCCGAAAAAAACTGTAAGCTCTCTATCATTTCCTTGTCTAACAGATTCTTCAATAGCTACAGTTATCATTGGATGCGTAATACTCATTAATATCAATTGGAGAGATATTAAATATATCCTCAACATCAACAGTGGATTGGTTTGCCGCCAAAGTATCATCTAATGGACGTGATATGTTAAATATGTTGTTATACTCATTATCAGTTTGAGAACTTGGTGTAAATAGATCATCACTGTTTGCAATATCTGTAAATGGCAATTTTTCTAGTTGAGTTCTTATGTAGAACCGAAGGTCACTTTCTTTTTTATATTTGCTATATCCAGTAATTCCATTATCTCTAGCAAATTGTTTTAAATTATTTATACCCTTGGTAATATCTAACAAGTCAACTGGTTGTGGAAATTCTATATTACGTCTTGCAAATTGTTGTAAATCCAGCATATGTTTTATATAATACCTTAGTTCCTCGATTGTTTTATATTTGTTGCATCCAGTTATATTATGCTCTTTAGCAAACTTAACTAAATTACGTCTACCTTTTATATTATCCACAGCATGAGTGGAAGCCTCTTGTGTTAGTTGTTTTCTTATGTACTTTTTTAATCCGTTTATTGTTGTGCATCTGTTATACCCTTTGATACCATGCTGCTTAGCAATGTTTATTAGAGCACGCTTGGTTTTTATATTATCTAGATCCATAGTATTATTTATATTAGAAGTATTGTGTTGCACTATATTATTATTTAGTATCTCCATTTAATGCAAAAAAAATTTAGCAATGCATTTTTAACATACGTATAGTTTTTGTTTCTAGTTTATGTAATTGTACTAATAATTCATGCAGTCTAGATTTTTGGTGTCTCTTAAAATTAAGGTTTGATATATCTTTGTTGCATAAATCACAATACACTTTTTCAAGCCTTTTTTGATTAATTATTTTTTGGCAAACATGACACGTATATCCAAAACCATTTTTCACGCATTTATTTTTAATAAACTCTTTCTCATTGAGAGGTTTAACAGTCTTACAAATAGTGCATTTTCTTCCTTGCTCCATTTAATAGGGTAAAATTTTATCTTATATTAATACTGTACCCTTACTTCAATGTGTAGACATCTTTTTTAGGAACCCAACTGTTGTGTGAACTATCAAAACCAAGCCATTTAACATAGACCATATTTCCTTTTTTACGTAATACTTTCTCAACCAAGTATACATCGGGGTGTTTTGTTTTCTGTAGTTCTTGTTCATAAAATGTGCCGATGATTTGTTCGCCCTTAGAGTCCTTGAGATGATAATATGGTGGATCGCTTTTAAATACTTTTTCAATTGTAAATATCTCAGTAGACCAGTTGGCTGTGTATCCTTTCTCGAATATGCCTTTTATCTTACTAACACGTACATGATTACCAACATTAAATTTTGGATGACTCTTTGTTAGGGCCTCACTACGATACACACTGTTGTAGATCATCTCTTGCTTCTTTAAACTGACATCAACAGGTTTAATTTTGATAGTGCTATGTACTGTATGATTGTAGTCGTGCATTAATTTTGGTAATATGTCTATCCATTTATAATTTCCTTGCATGGAGAACTGTTTCCACATTTTTTCTTTAAGCGTTCTATTGAATCTTTCAACAACGGATGCTTTGATGTTTGTATAAGTAGAATAATGATTTATGTTGTATTTATTCATGAGCTTATTAAAGTTCTTGTTGTAGAACTCTTTGCCTTTATCGGTTTGAATATTATTTTGTTTTCGCTCATTCAATATGTGTTCGAACGCGTCGGTGACGTGCTTTCCAGTTTTATTTTTTAAAGGAATAGCCCAAGCATATTTAGAAAAGACGTCTATAATGGTTATCATGTACTTGCACCCTTTGTTGATTTTAGAAATTCCTTTAAGATTGCCAGAGTCCATTTCAACTAAATCAGCTTGCCAAACATCGTCTATTCCGTAAGTTAAAACTTTTCTTGTAGGGTAATTTTTTCTAGCTGGCTTATGTAGCTCATCAATGATCTGTTCCCGCTCACCAATGATCTGTTCCCTCTCATCAATGATCTGTTCCCTCTCATCAATGATCTGTTCCCTCTCACCTAAGTTTTTTTAAAAGTAGATTTTTTGGATCCACATACAGTACATTTTGATAGAGTATAAGACTTTCCATTTTTAGATTTTTTAGTAACAGAATTAATGCTGTTAGTTTTGTCTTTGCATTTAACGCAATATGATGTGATCATTTATTACGCAAAGAAATTACGTATTGAAATTATTCAATTATGCAAAGAAATTGCGTATTGAAATTACTCCATTATGCAAAGAAATTGCGTATTGAAATTATTCAATCATTGTATGAAGAACAATATAAACAACGGTATGCTCTTCCATTTCTGCTAGCCTATGTGGTTCAAAATGTAAAATATCACCCTTTTCAAATTGATATGAAAAATTTTCAATTATATTTGAATTTATAAAAGTATGAATATGAGCATCATGATCAGATTCAAAGTGGAATAGTTCTCCTTTGTATGGAAATTTGAATTGTGTAGTACCGTGAGTAAATTTGAATATACCCGGTTTATCACCTTTTAACTTACCAATTAAATTTATTTTATTAATTTTTGTATTTCGCATTATTAAATTATGGAGCTGGAAATTTACATTTGAAATTTTTGTATTCGTTTCATTAATTGAATTTATGAACTCAGAATAATCAATTTTTCGATAAATTTAATTCATTATTTCATTAATTTCATTTGTAATTTTTGTATCTACAAGATCAGTTACCACTGTATTCACAAGATCAGTTACCACTGTATTCACAAGATCAGTTACCACTGTATTTACAAGATCAGTTACCACTGTATTCACAACATCAGTTACCACTGTATTCACAACATCAGTCAACACCTGATCGTTTAATATTTTATCCTTAAATCTGTCAAAATCTTTCTTAAGTCTATTGATAGCAACATTCTTTGATGTGTTTCCATAAATATTAACTCCCATTTATATAAGGGATAAAAACATCTTCGATTTTTCTACATTCTGATAAAATCATCTTTGATTTTTCTACATTCTGATAAAATCTTTTATTTTATTTCTGTATTTCCCATCATCTCGTTTGCATGTGCGATCTATAGTAATAAAACCGTAATCCTGATTCCAACAATCACTACACAGAGAGCTAAATTCCTCAAAGCCAATGTCACCACCAACAAAGTCTTTGTGTATATGTTTTAAATTGGTTTCATCCTGCCTAAATATGCAAAGAAAATTAGCATTGTCCCTAATTAACTGTTTTGGTATCTTACTATACGTCTGCCCTAGATAAAACACATCAATCTGTTTATGTCTACCACGTGTGTAATAGTCTCTCACATTATCTTGGTTCTCCTGTATAAAATCATCAAAAATGACTATAGAATTGCTTTTACAATCATCAAGTGATACCACGTTTTCATTGCTATTACGGAATGTACATATATCTTCGCCTAATACTTGTTCAACTTTTTTAAACAGATTCTGTAAATACACGTACTCTGGTTGATTTAAACTTTTTGAGTATATGTACACATGTCTGTTCTTTTTATCCAACCACCCTGATGACAACAAAAAGTTATCTAGCATTAGAGTCGTCTTGCCACATTTCGATGGACCAACTATAATACACCTCATGTAATCATCATTTGGTAAATATTCACCATTTTTTCGATTCAATGATGATCTAGGTATAATGGTTTTGATATCCCAGTCCGTCATTTAATAGCACAAAATATTTTATATCGAACTGAAAATTATTCTTAATAAATGAAACCATCTGTTTCCGAAGCGAAGCTTGCAGAAGCGAATGTTGCAGAAGCGCATAAACTATTGCAATTACGAGATCAATTAATTGAAGAATTTAAAAGTATCAAAAGATCCAAAACAGGAATATATAACAAATACAAAAAACCAGATCAACCCATTATTGATGCTATTAATCACCTTGGAGATAAAATTGAAAAAGTTGTTGACAACACATCACTTGTTCCAGTAACAGATGCGAAGCATGCAGAAGCGAAGCTTGCACCAACACAAACACAAACACCAACAAAAACACAAACACCAGCACAAACACGTGTTAAGGCGTTAACTAATTATACCACAATGTCATTAGGCCCGATTGTTTCCAAATACCTAAACACTAGAAACGATAAGTCATTTGGGATAGTTGGTGGTAATGATGGTAAGAATTACATTGGTAATGCTGAAGTCACTTTTGACAACGATAATGTCATTATTAAAGGTACAAAATATAAAGCAAGTGAAGGACTAATGGCTTTGTTAACAATAAATGACATTCCAAATGATCTTGTAACACAAGAAGACGCCAAAAATTACGAAAACATATTATTTGAATCAGATGTAATTTATCAGAATAACGATCCTAATACTAAACATAGTAAATCAAGTAGATCAAAAAAATATATTACATTTATTAAACCCATATGGGATATAAGAATGAAAAATGCAGTAGTGGAAGTGGATTGCGCAAATACACAGGCTTGCCTAAAGAATATGTTTGGATGAATGATGTTAGAAAACTAGTAGACAGACTGTTTGTTATAATGGGTGAGGAAGAGGCAGGTAACGATAACTTTTATAACGAGAAAGCCAGCATTATGAAAATGTTTTGCGATACGCTAACTAATTTCATTTTACAGAATCCTAAAAATATAGGTCACTTAATAAAAATAATTAGCATACTACCTCCTCGATTTTGGGATAAACAAGGAGCAGGGTTCGTTAACAATCTACTTAGTATGAAAGGAATGCCTGAGCTACATTTACCCGGATACAATTTCTTGGGGCCGTATACGAAGCTGGATGAAAGATTGGCTTTGGGGTGACAAAGGAATCAATCCATTAGACTCAGCTTGTAAAGAACACGATATTGCTTATAGAGATAACCAAGATTTAGAAAATCGACATAAGGCTGATAAAAAATTGGAACATAAAGCATTAGGTAGATTGTTTAGTAAAGATGCCTCAATTGGTGAAAAATTGACCTCTTTGGGAACCGCTGTTGTAATGAATAAAAAGGTTGCTTGGGGGTGGGGAATGCCAATGTAATGTAGTAATTTTTATTATTATATAAATGATGACAGATTTGCTGATCACAGAAAAATTTCTTAAAAATATAAAAAATGGTAGTGGTATTAAAATACAAAAAGGCGTTACTATTTTCACATTGCCTCTACTACTATATAGTGTTTCAGAATTACGAAAACTTTTAGGTCCAACCAAAATAGGGAGTGGTGTTACGTTAGCACCTCCCAAAAGGAGTGGTATTACATTATCATCATACATGAAAGCAGTTAATAACCTTAAAAAACTAAAAGTTGGTAGCGGAATAAAAATTCACAAAGGCGGTTTCATATTTACTCTTGCCACATTGTTTGCCGCACTTGCTGCTGCTGGTTCATTGGCAGGAGGAGCTGCTGCTATTACAAGTGCTGTTCATAATAAACAGAAAAATGATGCAGAGTTAGAGGAAACAAAAAAAACATAATTTAGCAATGGAAACAAAATCGGGTACAGGTGTACGTAAGCGCAAATATAAACGTAAGACAACTATAACAAAAAACTTGATAGGATTACGCCTCTAAGTAACTATGATATCATAAAATTGTGTAGTGGTATTAAAGGCTTCAGAGGCGTTTATATGATAGATGAATTACCGAGTAAACCTAACAATTATGAATGTGGTGTTGTTAATCTTGATGTATCTAAAAATATAGGTACTCACTGGATATGTTATATTAAAGTTCGTGCTGAAAGTTTTGTATTTGACTCATTTGGGGGCGTTCCTCCTAAAAAATTAGTAATCTATCTTAACAAGATCAAAAATCAAAGCGATCAGCTTAACAATAACAATATTAAATATAATAACGATAGAGTACAAGGTTTTGATGAAGTTACGTGTGGTCATTTGTGTGTTACATTTTTAAAAATGTATGATGGAGGTTACAAGATTAAAAATATTTTATCATTATTAAATGCCGATAGACATATTTGGAAAAACTATTACAAACCTTAAATTTAAGAAAAAAATAATCTTACTAAATGGCCTATGTATTCAAATTGTCTGAACGAAACTCCATCTTACAAAAAACCTTGAGTCATTCTATCACTAATGACAATTTAAAAGTAGCACTGATTGGTTTTTATACTACATATCTCACTCCTAATATAACAAAACACAATAATACATTATTCTATGAAGAAAATAATGTTACAAACGAATTGGTTATTCCACCTGGTCAATATAGTATAACCGCACTTGAAGAATACATCAACTCACAATCGCCATTCAGTTCACAAAATATATCAATAAAAGGCAATGATGTTACTAACCGAGTTGAGATAAAATCACCATTCAAATTGAATCTTAACAATGCTATCGGTGAAGTACTTGGATTCGATATAGAACTGGAACCTAATAAAGATTATATTGGAAGTAAGATTCCAAAATTTCATCCATTCGATACAATCAATATTCATTGTAATTTAGCAAAGGGAATGATGTTAAAACATGATGATTACTTGCAGAAGCGAGCTTATAGACATAAAAATACAGATATCATTGCATCATTTAAAACTAACGCAGAGTTTAAAGAATCTATTATTTACGAACCAACATATCCACTATTTTTTCCACTTCAACATATGGAATTTGATTATATAGAAGTGTCTATTTTAGATGAAAATGATGATGCAATTCATTTTGGACATAGTCTCGTCACTGTAATTTTAAAAGTTTGCGAATAGCATTAGATTTTTAGAAAAATTATAAATTTTATTTATTATAAATGGAAAATAATATCATCAAGTATAGTTTTCAAGAATATCCACCAACACAAGAGACTAAAGGTGACTTAAATTCACCGAATAAAGATGTTATTTATGAAATAGACTCAGGTGATGGGTTTATACATCCTTGGAACGCTGATGTATACATGGAATACAAATCACTTGTTAGAGATGATGGCACAGGATACGGCGATAACGATAAGGTTAGGATAGTTGACAATTTCTTCTGTCATCTTTGGTCTCAAATATTAATTGAAAAATGTGAGTATCTTCTTGACAGAATTGATTATCCAGGTATTACTTCTACAGCTTTAGGAACATGCTTTCTTTCTCAAGCAGAAGCAAGAACATATAAAATGTCTGGATTTGAAACAGATGGGCAACTTAAAAATGCAAACAGAACAAAAGAGGTATTATTCAAACTAAGGCTTCTTGGTGGGTTCTTTAGTGGATTTCAGGATGTATTATATAAAGGAGGGTTGAAAATTACGTTTAAAAGAAATAACAATGATGATATGGCTGTCCATGTCTGGGAAGATGGAAAACCTGGAAAAATAGTAATTCAAAGTATGGTTATCAGAATGCCTGTAGTAAAATATGACCCATTAGTTGATATAAAGTTAAAGAATGATCTAATCAAGCAAGATTTTCCTATCAGCTTTATGAAAAGTAAAACAGTTAGAAAGTCTATAAGTGGAAAGTTTTCAGATATAGATTTAACAAATTCTTTTACAGCTGGTATATCTGACACGCCAGAGTGGGTTATAATCGTATTTCAAACAGATAGAAATAATACTAACCAGAAAAATTATTCAGCATATTTCGATCACTGTAAATTAAAATCTGCTTACCTAGAAAACGGAAGAGACGAAATATTTTCTTCATCTCTAAAGAATTTAGACATTTCAAAAGGAAAATTTTTAAAAATGTATCATGCGTACACAGAGATTAGAAGACTTGATGGTGTAAATGATGACTCATATTACACATTTGAAGAATTCATCGAAAAAAGACCCATGTATGTTATAGACTCGACTAAACGAATGAAAGTTGTAGATAAACAAAAAACCAGTTTACATCTCGTTCTTGATTTCGAAGAGGATGTGGCTGATAAAACTCTGTGCTATATCATAATGTTGAGCTACAACGTTTTATCGTATGATATCAAAAATCAACGAATCACTGAAAAGATTTAGATGGCGTTTGGATTTTGAAAATTGGTTAATAAGTAACAAAGATATTTAAGTTTTTATAATTTTATCCTTATAGTTATGCACCCAACACCACATTAGAAACTAGTATTTTTAACTCTCTTTTCATCTTCGTTCGAATTTTTAAAATCGGTTCATAAATAAGAAAGATATTCAAGTTTATATAATTTTATCCTTAGAGTTATGCACCCAGTAACACATTAGGAAACTAGTATTTTTAGCACTCTTTTGATATCCGTTGGAATTTTCAAAATCGGTTCATAAATAACAAAAATATTAGTGTTTTTCATTTTGCCCCTGAAATTTTCAGAAGGTATGCAACCACACAACACTTGCCCCTGAAAATATGCAACCCGCAATACATGGGTGGGCTACCCAAATCTGAAGTCAGATTGCCGAAATATCTAATAGGAACCAAGATAATGAATTTCTTATTTCTGACCGCTGTGCATTATATATACACAACATTTTTTGAATTTGGCGCCATGCCCCTTAGAATTAGACCGCCTGCTCGACATATTGCGCAATATATGTATCGTAGCAAATCTTCGCCGCCGTGACGGCAAAGTGAGAATATTTTACCTGATAGTGACATCTAGTAGAGAATTGTGGAACTTGTTAGATGTACACACACTTGGAACTATAAAGACCGATTTATAACATATTATTCTTGCCTGACTCTGTGGCTCAGAGAGTTAAGGCAACAGTCTAGTAAGCTTGGTTCAACCGATAATGTAGGTTCGAACCCGGCTGAGGAAGAACAAATTTATACACCCGGCCGGGTATAAATTTACTTCCACGTGACTGTTTAATGTTACTGAGTTATTGGTGGGTGAGTGAGGGGCCCCTAAAAGGTAAGAGCTGTGTTGGTGGATGCTATAGCTCGTATTCAGATAAAAATGCTGGGTGGAAAGCTATAGGTACACTTACAGACCTCAAAAAGTAATGAGAAAAAACCTAGGTGTCCATCTGGGGGAAAAAATAATAAAAACCAGCGCTGGTCCTCTCAGATGGACATCCAGGTTTCTCCAAACACGGAGTTTTGCTTCCGTAAATAACAGCCCTGGTAAAAATTCATTGCATAACTCCATATCTCAACTAAAATTCACCACATAATCATAGATAAAAATCATTGCATAACTCCATATCTCAACTAAACTTCACCACATAATCATACCATAGAGAAATTGAACCTCTGGCGTGGACGTAAAGTCCCATAAGTTAATCAAGTAATGAGTAAATGAAGGTCACTGGCGAGAGATTAAGTTCTCCCTAAACCTGTGTGGGCACAGCTGAAACCTCTGGCGTGGGCGTAAAGTCTCGTAAGTTAATCAGCTTTCAAAAAACCTAACTAAGGGAGTTAGTCTCTGGTGAGGTTTCCTCAAAAGAGGTTTTTTAGTGGTCTTAAAATGAATTTAATTCAAGTTCATTTATTGCCGAATTTAGCTTGTTTAATATTTCTACAAATGAATGAGAATGTTTGGGACAATTTATATTAAATAATTGCAGGTTATTTCTTCCTGCTCTTATTAGTTGGTTAGAGAATTCGTTAAATTCATAGAATACGTTATCTTTGAAAAAATACAACATTCCGTTATTGTATCTGAAAGAAGAATCCACGTTTGGTGGTAAACCGGGGAAATTTCTGGTTATTAGACCATGCTGTTTGGGTCTTAAAGTGCATTCATCTATTTCTGTAAAATATATGTCGTTATAAAATATAAACGTGCGACCAGAATAAGTGTTTAAAACAGTATGAATTCTCGATCTTGAATTGATGCCAAATTCCCCTATAGATTTAGGATAACCGTCTAATAAAATTAAACTGGGGTAATCGAACATGTATATCATATTTGTTTTCTGTTCTTTAATTATTAATACTATTTGTCGTGAGGGTCTTTGATAAACTGCGACAACTCTTTCAAAATCAGATGGTAAAAATGTTAACCAATCAGTGAGTCGTTGCGGTGCAATTGCAACTGTAGAATTATCAAAACCTAAAATCCAAACCCATTTGCCATAAAACACGTACAAGAATTCATTTACAATTACAAACTGATTAATATTCGTTAATTCACATAATTTAGGTGATTCCTCTGCTGCCTGTTCATCTTCTTCTTCTTCTTCGACATGTTTGTCTTCGATAGTTTGTTTCTTTTTCCCATATAAAGATTGTATGGCGAGAATGTTATCATTGTGTAATTCTATTTTGTTTGTGTTAAAAGCAAACATGAGGGAATCTTGATTATTATTATGAGATATTCCAAGAGCGTGTCCAATTTCATGCATCAAAACCGAGAAAAGATTTGTTTGGTCACCAGGTGTATTATCGTCTACTTGTAAATACCAAGATTCGTCTTGATCAAGATGTATTTCAATAGGTGAATTCGCACTGTTTGGGTAAGTTGCATGGCCTAACACACCACCTTTACCATCTAATACAGAGGTGCAATGTCCGCCTATTTTATGATTTCTGTGTGGAGTCCCACGCTTGTTAGATATAATAATATCAGGATTTTGTGAGTCCACTTCGAAATTTAAATCCGTGTGCTGACTCCATGTTTCAAAAGCGGCCTCGGCTATTCCTTGAATTTCACGATTAATTATTGCATAATACCATTTTATTGTCTTACTGTTCCATTTATATCTTAGCATGTTAAATTGCATTTCATCATCTTGTACCCCACACCTGGGACGATTAATTAATTCTAAAGTTGGTGCATCCAAAATTCCATTTGACTCTAAATGATAATATTCTTGAAAAATTCTTAAAGCACTTTGAAACGTAAGCGAATCTATTTGCGTGAGTTCGTTCATGGTATTAGGTAAATATCCATAATTATGCAGATACGTGATTGCTGATAAAGTCTGATTAAGTTCACATAACCCAAAATTTAAAAATAACAATAATGGAATAAACTTGTACATTTATTATTTATAATTTTTTTATCTTATAAATGAATCAGTCATCACACAAATACCTAGGCGCTAAATCATTAGAAGAAATGTTAAATTCGTCGTTCGAGTATATCAACAGTGGCGTCGCTAGGCCCTTTTTGGGGGGGCTTCAGCCCCCCCTATCCCTCGATAAGCCCCCCCAACTTTTAGCTATTATTACATACAGTATTTCGAGAAAACATATTTGAAGAATTGTTAATGCAGGAACATACCTATAGATACAAAAAATTACCTGAAGAACTTGACATACACCATCACATCCATAGTACATTTAATGAACGCCATTCCCAAAGACATGTTTCCGAACTTATGCAGAATGTTGCAAATTGCAGTGACAATTCCTGTGACATCAGCATCGTGTGAGAGTAGTTTTGCTGTTTGAAGAGAATCAAGACATTTTTGCGTAATAGTATGGGCCAAGACAGACTTTCCTCACTTGCAATACTGGCCATAGAAAAGGAAGAGTGTCATGAATTGTGTGTGGATTGTGTTATTGATAATTTTGCAAGAAATTCGAACCGCAGAGTACAGCTGATACATAAAGACATAGTTCATCAGCATTAGAAAAACAGGACAAGAATATCCATCTGTTTTCATAAAAATTAATGCACTAAGTCTATGTTAGTTTTAATTCCTTATGCTTGTTATACGTATATTATTGTCTTATTAATCACTTTGCTATTTTCAAACATTAAAAATATTTACAATAGTAGTAAGTCATGCATCTGGTTGCAGCCCCCCCAAAGCAGATGGCCTAGCGACGCCACTGTATATCAAGATGCAAGGTTTAGAAATAGGTAAACCGTATGAAATCACCAATGGTGAAATTGTAAATACAATGCATGGTCTAAAAGCACGCGTTACATTAGATAACAAAAACAAATTGTTTTTACCAGATCGATATGGCAAAACCTTAACTAATGAATTGATGCAAGAACTTGTTGACGATAAATTTAAAATTATATATAAAGGTAAAAAAGAGCTCTTTGATAAGCAAACAAAGCATGACATTGAATTTGTTAAACCATGAACTAACAGAAAATATCTAAAACAGCATCGTATCCCTTATAAGATTACTGGTGGATATGATGAAGAGAATAAAATTCACGTAGAGAGTGTAATTGTAATAAATCAGTCAGACACCGTCTCAGAAATTGAAAAACACTATATAAAATATGATGGACAAGAATGCTCTTGTTGTGACTGTAAGCATGAATTAATTACTTTTTTATCGGATATGTGTAACAAATGGCTGTATGTGTAAGTTTCATAAGAAGATCAAAGCGGAATCAGATAATATACAATAATAAACAACGCCATTTATATTTCGGTTTCCTCCAAAAATAAAAATTCTCCAGAAAATAACAAAAATATAGCTGAATTTTTACCTTGTTTTTTTAACACTTTTTGCCCTGATTTTGGGTTTTTACCTTACGTTTATTGGCGCCTGCTCTAGAAAATGACAAAAATATAGCAAAATTTTTACCTTGTTTTTTTAACACTTTTACCTTTATTTTGCATATTTCTCTTTATATTTTTGGTGATTTTTATCCTATATAAGACATATTTTGAAAAGTGTCCTCATCGGCCAGAATTTTTAGCTTGTTTTTTTTTAAATTTTTGTCCTGATTTTGGATATTTCTCTTTATGTTTTTGGTTATTTTTTGTACTGCTCTAGAAAGTGACAAAATATAACAAAATTTTTATTTTATTTTTTTAATACTTTTTACCTTGATTTTGAATATTTCTCTTTATGTTTTTGGTGATTTTTATCCTATATAAGACATATTTTGAAAAGTGTCCTCATCGGCCCCCTATAGTAGTGAGGTTGTAGTGGCGGCCGCGTGAGATGTAAACAATGTATCACTTCACATTCTTAAAGGCCGATTACTATTCAACCGAGAGGAATAACGTTTCGTATAAAATGTTATTAGGTACAAAACAATGGCGCCGCTTAAATACATGCTTTACAACGTTTACTGTACACGTATGGAAGAATATTTTAGTTGTTTCAAATGTAAACACCGTTCACTCAGCAAAGATGTTGTAATTTGACGTGCCTTTCATGCTGTATATGCAGGCGCGGAGCGTCCATGTAAGCTGGGCTTACACTTTATTAGTTCTAGTAAAATGTATGTAATTATATGGCAAAATTCGTAAAAACTTCAAAGTTCATCTCGGCCCGATACCAGTCTTCGAGATCCTGTTTGTTAGATTGCAACACTTCAGCATCAGATGGCACATGAGAACTCCCGCCTTTTGCTTTGGGAAAATTGTAAGCCGTCTGAATGTTGCCTTAGGGCCGGTTTTTCAATGTTCAGTTAAGGTTCATGTTAGCACGTAACTGGAAGTTAGTGAAAATTTCGGTTTTTCAATGTACAGTTAGCTCGTAACTGGAACTCTGGTGGCGATTATCTTTACTGGTACTTCTTCTTTCAGTTACCAGCCTAACTGGAAGTTACGAAGCAACATGGATGCCTCATGCAGCTAACGAAGTTCCACACTCGCAACTTCACTGTCAGATTAAGCAAGATATGATTCATAAAACTTTTAAATTCGTACAGAAAAAGACTTATTTTGTTTGGCAGAGCTTACCAACGTCCATGCAAATATGGAAATTAAGCAGCGTAGTTGCTAGAATTCGCTTGGCAAGGTTGTGTTGGAGAATTTGTGGCCACGATATCCAGTCTACCAGGCGGTACAATCTCCAAACAGTAATTTGGTATAGTGGTTAGCAGCACCACCTTCCGAAGCGTGTTGTGTTTTTTAATACGAGTTCGAGTCCTGATAACGGGTATTTTTTTCTTGTCAATTATTTATTACGTGTGATGCATTCAATTCACGCTTTATTGTTGAATGATCTTCTCGGATAAATATTACTGTAAATTTTAAATTTTATTTTTACTCGTACCTTCATATTTTTAGAAGTTTACAAAGCATGCTTACTATTAACATGTTTTTTTCGCTCAACAACATGCATAGAGAGGTACAAAGCATGTAGTGAAATGTACAATATTTACATATTAATAATAATAATATTAGTTTTTATATCAAAAAACGGGTATTATTAATGTCTCGACTTTCGAGTTCTTCACGCTTCTTCTGCAAGAAAGTATCTACGCTTGCGCCTCGTAACATCATTTATCCCACGTGGAATTGGCCTTTATTAGAAGAAAACCAAATTTGTAGTGCTGTCTTTCGTTAATTTATTTCGTAAGCATACAAAATGGATACGCAGCCATTGTTCCTATCGTTTCACAATGCAATAACGTGCTTTCGAGCGCGGCGCGCTTGTAGTTCTATATTTAAACGCCAGGCTCTGTGCCAGTCGACGCGGTTTCAAACTATACTAACAGATGGCGCGCAGATCGATTTCATGTAATTTCCGTGCTTCAGAATTGCCAACACACTGTTTCGGAGAACGAACCATGGTTTAGTTAACTGGCAGTTACTTTCACATTGAAAACCCCGGTGCTGGTTATGACTGGCTGTTATCTCCAACTGGCAGTTAGTTAACAGAAACATTAACAGGACATTGAAAAACTGGCCCTTACAAATTTCTGACAGCGAAGGAGCAGTGCCTACCGTCGCCCACAGTATCTGGAACGAGAAGAGCAAGGAATATAGGGAGAAGAGCGCGTCGAAACCCTAGGTGTGTAAACCTACGGGCAGAGGTTTACAGCAGCGTTGCAAACCTCATGTTTAGAAAAAGTGTTGTTCATGGACGTCCGCAGTATTTCTTTCCACCAGGGAGGATTAAGCAAAGTATTTTTTTCAGGGGTTGGGGTAAACTAGGTATATTTCCCTTCTCAAAATATACTAATTCAATTTGAAGTTAACATTTTTCTGCAACACCCTTACAACAATTAACAATTTGATGTGACTGAAATGAAATTATATGCGTGAAAATGGTTGACATTCATTTTTCAGGAAGTGTCTCCTCCCCTTGCCCCTTCTGGACATCCATGGTGTCGTTTAAACTCCGAAATTATGCTACATACTACTAAATTGTTCTGGGATTTTCATATTATAAATATTAATTTATAACAAAAACAAATATAAATTCGAATGTTTCAACCAACGGCATGGGTTCCACGTTATGTGAAAAGTTTGAGAAAATTCAACCACAACGAAAAGCGGCCTGTTGTTTTATTTATATCTCCAACTTACAAACAACTTTTTAAACTTGTGCGAGATTTTGCACCATTATGCTTGGGTTGGCTTCACTGAATACGCGCCAGCGAGACACAGGTCCTGCAAGAGGAGGGACTCCAGCGTTGTCGGGTATGAATGGTTGACTGCAAAGGAAATTTGAGCCGGTGGTGTTTCAAGGAAGTTTTTTTTTCCAGGGACAGGGAATTCTGAAGCAAAAAACTAACAGGAAGGGGAAAAAGGAGAAACCTAGAAATGAGCGGGATGCGGGAAAATTAGATACACATTGATGTGCTAAATTCGTTGTTGTTTCTGTTTTTCGCTTGTAGGAGAGCATAAACATTAGACATATTAAGATCTCTGTTTTCCGTTTATGTATGAACTCAGTTGGTAATAACTGAGCTAAAAAGTGAAATAAATAAATAAATGTTAATGAAAACTGAAGATTGAACCAATTTTACAAATTTCATGTCAAATGTGAACCAAATATAATTAATTACATAGTCCGTGATTCAAACACTCTTCGAACAACGTACGAAAAGCCTGTTTATGATCTTTTAGGTGTTAGATTTGCTTTTACACTATCCTAAGAAAGCACTTACATGTCCTTTGATAGAAATTTCTGGGTATATCCCTACAATTTGCGAGCATTTCTTTTATATTTTATATTGTATTTTTTTTTTTACTAAATATAGGGAATTTTAAGGCAAGAGAGGGAATTTATTTATATCCGAAAGGGATATTCCCCTCACAGTCCGAAAGATCACTGCTTTGAGCAGTGACCGATTTTGGATCTGGTTTCTTTTTGTTTCCCCCTTCTTGCTGTGTGTTTGTTAAAGTCTCGAGGTATTGCTTTTGCGAATTCCATCTTGAAAAGCGGAATGTAGTCCCTGTGCTGTGGTGTGATACAGTAGTGAAGTGCATTATGGAATAAAATGAGTGTGATTGTGCGGTGGGGTGCAGAACTTGTTGAAGACGTCGTTGTCCAGCAAGGATTTTGCTGCCAAGAAGAAACTTGTGGACATAGGTAGGCCCACCCCTTCCTTCTCTAGCAGACATAGTAACAGAAACGAAAAATAAAGTGCGCCGATTTTGAATGAATGAGGATGACGAGCCAACTCTCTGAGGGATGTTTCACGAGCAGCCAGCTTCCTCAGGACGTGAATTTCCGCAGCCTTCCCGGTGCTTTCTTCATTCCATACCTGTCTCAAAGTTTTAGGAAATTGTTCACCACACACATCTTTCTCTTTCTCTCTCTCTTTTCTAAAAAAAAAAAAAAAAAAGTCGGCGTGCAATCTCATTCGAAGACACTCCCTCTTCCTTATTTGCCAATATCTACCTCTTTTCACGTTCCAACAATCCTGCTCGACGGCCCATTCTGCACCTTCATCAATGCTGTGGTACTCCTCAACAGAGCATGAATACCTCGCAATCTGCACGGTAGCTGCAACAGCGCTCTCTGTAGCCACTGGCAACGACATTTACTGGGTAACCGCACTCCCTTCTTATCATTTTGCAACGCTCTTTTGACTTCGACCTTGTCTGCTCTTACATATACATTTCTCCCTGAACAGTACCACGTTTCTCATAACATGCTTTCCTCTCTCTGTCAGTTTGCATCACTTTAGTTTCCTGTTTCCTTTTCGTTCCCATGATATGTTCAAATTCCATACTGTTCTTATCATTTTGCAATGCACCATATTACATTATTTGAAAGACTATACACTGCCATTAAATGTGGAATAGGATATCTGACTCTTCAAAATTCTGCTTTCAATTCAGCAATCGTTCTTATTTTCGCAGCAACTTTGGACTTCTTGGTGGACAATACACTTCGCTGTTACATGAGATGAGTCACCCATAATTGTTTCCTTAACGTTCTCCATACTTGTAATGAATTTTAACGATCGTCACTCGCTCCTCCGTTATGTAGTGTTCCACATTGACTAACTGCAAAGTGTTTACCACAACATGTGGCTCACAGAATGCTGCCAACCATGTGTGTGTGTGTGGGGTGGATGGGACACAATTTAAATCCTGCCTTAATTTTGGGACACCCTAACTGAAATTGACAAAAATAGCTGTGTTAGGGCCAGTTTTTCAATGTCCTGTTAATCTTTCTGTTGACTAACTGCCAGTTGGAGATAACAGCCAGTCTTAACCAGCACCGGGTTTTTCAATGTGAAAGTAACTACCAGTTAACTAAACCATGGTTCGTTCTCCGACACAGTGTGTTGGCAATTCTGAAGCACGGAAATTACAGAAAATCGATTAGCGCGCCATCTGTTAGTATAGTTTCAAACCGCGTCGACTGACACACAGCCTGGCGTTTAAATGTAGAACTACAAGCACGGCGCGCTCGAAAGCACGTTATTGCATTGTGAAACGATATGAACAATGGCAGCGCATCCATTTTGTATGCTTACGAAATAAATTAACGAAAGACAGCACTACAAATTTGGTTTTCTTCTAATAAAGGCCAATTCCACGTGGGGGAAATGATGTTATGAGGTGCAAGCGCAGATACTTTCTTGTAGAAGAAACGTGAAGAACTCGAAAGTCGAGACATTAATAATAACTGTTTGTTAATATAAACACTATTATTATTATTAATATGTACATATTGTACATTTGACTGCATGCTTTGTACCTCTCTATGCATGTTGTTGAGCGAAAAAACAACATGTTAATAATAAGCATGCTTTCTAAACTTCTAAAAATATGAAGGTACGAGTAAAAATAATTTTAAAATTTACTGAAATATTTATCCGAGAAGATCATTCAACAATAAAGCGTGAATTGAATGCAACACACGTAATAAATAATTGACAAAAAAAAAATACCCGTGACCAGGACTCGAACTCGTATTATAAAACACAACACGCTCCGCAAGCTGGTGCCGCTAACAACTACACCAAATTACCGATTGGAGATTATCACGCCTAGTAGACCGGATATCCTGGCCACAAATTCTCTAACACAACCTTGCCCGCGAATTCTAGCAACTACGTTGCTTAATTTCCATATTTGCATGGACGTTGGTAAGCTCTGCCAAACAAAACAATTCTTTTTCTGTACCAATTTGAAAGTTTTATGAATCATATCTTGTTTAATCTGACATTGAAGTTGCGAGTGTGGAACTTCGATAGCTGCACGAGGCATCCATGTTGCTTCGTAACTTCCAGTTAGGCTGGTAACTGCAAGAAGAAGTACCAGTAAAGATAATCGCCACCAGAGTTCCAGTTACGAGCTAACTGTACATTGAAAAACCGAAATTTTCACTAACTTCCAGTTACGTGCTAACATGAACCTTAACTGGACATTGAAAAACCGGCCCTTAGAGAAACCACACAGCTATATCACTTACCTCCACTTTTGGTCTTTTATCCATACATGCTACGTAGTCAGCATTTTATGCCATCTGTTCTGCAAATCTGCAATATACCTTAAATCCTACTTTGGTGATGTAGGCAATATAAAATGAAACCGTACGTTAATGGAAAATAAATAAAATGTTTGATAATTTATTAAATTATAATCTTTTTTCATAATCAATATTTCCTGCTAGTAGTGCTCCCTGCCATTCAGGAAGCCCGATTGTCACGGGACTCAGCACACAACCAATGCAAGACTACCTACCACAAACCTGCCATGTCAAGGAAATATGTGGGTCAATGCTATTACATAAAAACACTTGAATTTATAACATGTATCAATTTCTTTGGAGGGGGTATTCACAACTTTTACAATATCCTACTCTTCTTCCCTATTTTTAGAGATATTTATGCACTGTACAAAATTAATATTCTACAACTTGTGTTGCAGTCGCAAGTACAGCAATCTTCCTTCTTTTATGTACTATTTAAACTATACATACATTTTTCATTATAATATAACTATAATCACTTTTACATACTTATGCATATGTAGTGCAAGAATTTCTTTTTAAACTCTCTGTACAAAAATATTCATAAAGAATTTTGATTCCAACATTTCTCTTAGAAAAACAGTTTTCTGAATTTTCTCTCCCTTTCAAGATCTTCAGCAATTAAAAAACAATTAAACAGCAACTCTCCTGGTTTCCACTCAAGAACCATAACCTATCCATGCACTATTATTAATCCAATACGATCACATCTTCTTCTTCAGATAATCCTACCAAAGAAAAATATTATCATCAAGGTAAATACAAAATGTTATATTAGACACAGCACAGTAACGAGTCTCAATTTCTTGGATGTTTCACAGAGCATCAAAATATTTTATTTAAACATCATATCATGGAGATTACAGTGTTGAATGTCAATGTTGTACAGAGGCTGTGTCCGAAAGGTACGAAGTACAGACTTGAAGTATGGTTCTTCACGGAAGTGACATCACCTAGTGCGGTTCAAAAGCGTCAAGTACACAAGAAATCAAGACCATTGCTCGGAGCACAGATAGTTGCAGAGTTTGTCACGTGATTTCCGCACTCTTTGTTCATTTGTTTGAAATCAAGGAAGTAGAAAGCCTGCAACAGGTTTAGGCCAGCAAGTTCTTCTAATGTGTGGAAATAAGGACATTTGAAAATGCTATGTGATTTCTATGGTGAAAAACAAGTGTTTAAAATGCAGGGAAAACAACGTGATCTTACTTTTATCTACTGATCGTATTTGGCGCTGCAGTCAAAGTGCAATTTGAAAGACTTTCACTACCAACCCACAACTTCAACACCGTACTGCAAGACCATACTCGGAGGATGCTCGTTTCAAGTAGGATCTTGAACCTTTCGGACATGGCCAGAGCAGTGACATTCAGTTAGGAAAGATTGAATACAGAAGGAATAACAGAATGTCAAGAAACTTCTTTTTTGTTTTGCAAAACGCTACGAATGTATAGCAAAGAGAACAGAACAGATGTGAAAAGAGCAGTTAATGTCGGCAAACACACATGAACAGCTGCTCCGAGCAAACCAATTACTGAACCAAGCTGAAACATCCAAGAACCTGGCCTGCTGTTTTTTTCCCAACCCAAGATTGGATGGCAGTAAATGGACATTTCCACTCAATTTTTTTTACAACAATTTTAAAAACTACACCCTGGAAAAATGACCCCTGCAAGTTCTCTCGTTTCTCTGCATCCAGTTTAAGGCAGAAACGAGACTTCCAAAGTTGCGAGGCTAGCTTTGCGCTGAAAACACGCCGCCACCATGTAACTACGTCACTCCTTAGGGAGGGTTGGTTTGTCGTCTGCTTCGAGCATCCAATTCCGGATGGGTAGCTCACGGTGAGCAAACACGTGCAACAGTTTTACAAATCTGTACCAATTTAAATAATGGAAGAAGGGGCGATAGAAGAAAGGAAAGCTATGCTTTGTAATGATCATTCTTCTATGAAATATCCGTGCTGCTCACGTGCAAGATAAATGAAAGGGTTCAGCTGCGTGTGTGTTCTCAGGCCATGCGAAAAATATTGCTTATAAAATTGGTTGCTGACCAGACACTCAAAAATATTTTTTAAAACTTATATTTATCGTAACCTATGTAGTGCAAAATATGAATTTTCACATTCTTCACTTGATTTATAAAGCCTATTTAACTTTCTTTTCCATAAAGCAATTTCAGTTTGTGTTCCATTACTGTTGCGCAAATTATGATCAAATATTTTTGTGCAGATTACATTAGTTGCACAGTACATATCTATACTTAGTTTATGTATAATTATTACAAGGAAATAATGTGTATAACAATGGGCGTATTTAAGGGGGATTCAACGGGTCCGACCCCCCCTTTTTTGGTTCACTAAAATTACCAGTTTCCTTGTTCTATCCGCTTGTTCATAAATAATTCCTTCGGACTTATTTCATTCTCTTAAATTAGGACGGGATACGGTGGGAAGGAAATTTCGTAATTCCACACACCAGATGGGACTGCAGACCAATATCTGCAATTTCCTGATAGTTTTGGGATTTCTGCGATAAGAAACTACATTGAGACTGTCAAATCAGTTATTTTTCCCCCCTCGAATCATATTAAAGAAATTTGGTTCTTAAAAACGTAGGGACACAAGATGAACAGAAAAGTATCAATACTAATAAGTAGTGTGACCACATACACACAACTTTGTCGGGTCCAGCACCCCTCCCCCCCCTGCTCCCCAACAAGCTTCCGGCCAGCAGCATCCTGGATTTTCACTTACGAAATAAAGCAACCCTAATCATACCAAAAGTTGACCCATCCCCCCCCCCCTGTGAACTATATACACGCCCATGTGTACAACAATATCCCATACTGAAATGGTACGATATAATTATTTTGAATTTTGTAATGCGATAAAAGCCGCCTCAACTCGTTACCCCGAACGCATTAATTGGTTGGTTCACAACTTCACCACTAAGGATCCTATCGAAACGAGACATGGCAGCCTTGGTCTCCTTCTCGTTGAGAGTTGTAAATGTCTGCCTCGTGTTTATTTGTAAATGTCTCATTGACAGTCTCCTCTCAATTTATAAACATCCGTCTCGGTTTGGGAGGGCAATTCTCGTTCTCGTTTCAAGTCTAGAAAAATATAGAATTAACAACGTATGCAAAGGCTTATCATTATAAATACAAAACAAAAAGCTTTTTTAATATATATATATATATTTGAGACTGCCCGACCCTGTGTCCGAGTGGTTAGCACATCGCGCTGCGACGCCAAGGGTCCCCGGTTCGAATCCCGGTCGGGTATGGTTGTTTGTGAATGTCCATTTTCATCCATTTCATCACTCATCCCCATCTTCGCAAATTAGCCAAGAGGCACAAAACGCGAAGTAAAATAAACTAAATCAATCAATCAATCAATATATTTGAGACTCCTCGTTTCGACAGTACAGCACTCGAAAACTAAATATTATTCTGCTTATATACGCAAACCAAACCGCACATTCAGAATTATCAGGAATGAACTGGGGTTGTAATTATTAAACACAAAATTCATGATTTATCTGAGGAAGTTGCATGTTCCAGGTTCGACTCGACCTGGGCATGACTGTTTCCTTGTGAGTGACATTTCATTGCACTGGAAATTGTAACATGGGAGGATGTTGGCTCGAGACTTTGGGGACAGCTAGGGGGATGCTTCTATTGTTAATGTTAGTGTTGTTCACGAGACGAGGCATGTTCCGTCTCGTCTCATAAAAGGAGATGGGACAAGTGAATGATTTGGAAATGAGATGGGACAGAAGAAAAAGTTCGTCTCTTATCGTGGCAGGTTTGGTGATAGATTGTGCAGTTGGTGGTAGTGTGTGTGTGTGTGGGGGGGGGGGGGTACTCCTACACCCCGACTTCGAATACTGCTTGCAGTCATTCATCTTCATTGTAGCGATTAGCCAAAAGTGGGAAGAAATGTGATGTTAGAGATGATACATAATAAATTAACCATGCGTTCTCATCGTTGCGGTTAAACAAAGTGAACGGAAAAGCGACGTAAAAGTAAGCTAAATACAAAAATTTGCAATATATATTAACTGAAGAAAACTGTCATTTACTGCAGGAAATTTAAAAACTCACCGTACCTTTTTATACCGTATCACCTCTTATATTGCAGAAATTGGCGTGTAAACCAGTGTGTTCTAAAAGTATTATCTTAAAATTTGTCAAGAAAATATTATGACGAAAATAATTGTAATTCCAGAAAAGGCATTCCTATAACATTAAGTTCTTGCCAGTCAGAACTAACCTATGTATTCGCAATGAACAAGGCTGTTCACGTGTTCAGCCATTGACTGTTACAAGGTTTGCTTTGTCACCCTAATGGGAAAACCCTCTACCGAGTGGCTGAATTATAGTAAATACTACTATACTGCTAGGGCATAATTCATCTCCAAGAAATGGAGCACAGATTTTTGCACTGGAAGTTGTAAAATACTTGTTTTACACAGTAATAAGTGAATTTTCTGTCGCTTCCGCGGCTCATGCTAAGTTGACGGGACGAGCAGAAGCCCCGCCTGCACGCATTTCTAAGTGATGACGTCAGAGGACCTCGTGTCTGTGGAGAGGAAGTTTTCAAATGCGTGACGTAGTAGGTGAATTTCAGCAGTGTTTGAAGGCGTGTTTCTCGAGAACCAAAACAAATATCGTCAAGATATTTTGCACATCTCATGTTTGTGTCATTACCTGTAAAATGAATGGATTTAAAACGTCATGTCAAAGTGGAAATGTCCATTTGGATGATCACACATACGGACGACACAACTCCTAGATTATCCCGGCTGCAGGTCCAAACACCACAGCCTTGTTAGCCTACAAAATACAGTCCATGAAGAGAGATTTAGATTTGGCTCTCTCCTGAAAGGATCACTCCTTACTCCCTTATGCTAGCTTGAACTACAAGAGGAACAGCTTCTAGGTGCTGAACAAGAAACAAACTCAGGGTGTGCACAAAGACACTGATGTGCTATCAAAGGCTGTTGCATACACGTGTAAAAAATGTGAAGTTCGTCTATGCCTCACTGGGTGTTTTAAAGATTTTACAAAAGTGAACTAATTTTGATTGGATTTTTACATGAGTTCTTATGTGATGTAGAATATCACACAATTCAATTACCACAATGGAATATCAACTGTATTTGTTTTCTTTATTCCTTGGTGGTTGTTAAGTTTTGCTAATTGTGCTTTTATTGAAATTATTTTAGGTTTGCAAAGCTCATGACATTGTAGCTCAGAATAAATGTAAATGTTGCCTTATTGGCATCATAATCCATCATTAACCAAATATTTGGAAAAACAAAGAATGAACAAACAAAATTGAGATATTTTTCCTATATATTGGGGGATGGCAACACTGAAAACTGAAAAATCCATATAATTTTTGTAAGTTGTATTGTAGGTTTGTACAGTATACAATTTTTCAAGAAAGGGTAAAAAAATGGGACATTGGCTTGACATTTACACTTCTGTGTATAGAAGCTGAAAAGGTTAAAATACTGCACACAATCACTGTACATCAGCCATGTAAAACTCCATTCGTAAGTAGGGTCCCATAACGATAAATGTCAAAAACTCTCCAGGCCCCACACATCTCGAAACCCCAACTTGAAGCCCAAAACTAAGGGGTTCGTCAAGAGGGAGAATCCAGTGCTTTCTCTTGCATCACCTTCATATTATATAAATTACGAGGGTCATTCGGAAAGTAACTGCTGTTGTGGCGTGGCACTAGTAGTAGTGGGCAGAGTGCAACCATTGTCACGTCACGCAATATGTGATTCAGTAAAGTTTCCAGCTGTGCTAGTGAGTGCATCGTAGTGCCGTGCGTGTGCTGCCAACGAAAATCTCACCAAATGCGAGATATGCGGAGTGATAAGATTTCTTTGGGTAAAAATTCATGGAACGTGGTACGACCATCACTTCTGAAGTTTACTGTAACACTTTGCAGAAACTGAGAAGAGCCATACAGAAAAAACGTCGTGGTTTGCCGACATCTGGGGTTGTGTTCGTGCATGACAATGTTCGGCAAACACAACTCACACTGATCGGCAAACACAAGACCTTTTGCACCAATTCAAATGGGACCTTTTTAATGATCCCCTGTACATCCTGGACTTGGCTTCTTCTGATTTTCATCTGTTCACTCGCATGAAGAAGTGGCTTGGGGCACAGCACTTCGCTGACAATGAGAATATTCAAAATGCTGTGACAGGTTGGTTGAATTCCCAGGCGGCAAAGTTTTATGCAGAAGGGATTGGTAAGTTAGTGAAACGCTATGACAAGTGCTTGAATTTACATGGCGACTATGTTGAAAAATAGAGGACAGATGTACCTTTCAGATGTAAAGTAAAAATTTGTTGTATCTATGTGGTTTTTTTTTATTTATACCCAAACGGCGGTTACTTTCAAAATGAGCCTTGTACATATAGATCCCCCAGACAAGTGCCCGAAATTAGCAACCGGAGGATGCAAAACCCATAGGAGGGAATCACCCTCATTCCCTTTAACATACCACCCTCCTCAGAACTCACGGTTATCCTTGTGTATTTTATTGAAATAAAACATACATTTTTGTAGCAATACTATTTTACATATTTGTTTAAATTATAAATTGTTGACAATTGTGCGAACATTTTGACACCTTTGTCTAGAAACTCTCTTCTCAATGTCTACATTAAGTTTTTGTGAGCAGGAAACTCAATGCAGACAACAAATGTTTGTCAATGATTCTTGATCTTTGGGCAATGTTCATAATGGAGAACAGCTGTTCACAGAGTTAAGTGCAGCCAAATATGGCTAATACTGCAATAGCAAAATGACTCATTCAGTGAAGCTGTTGTGGGAGATGAGGAAAATTTAGGAACATCCAGGTCATTATATTTCTCTTTTAATACTGGCTTGCGGTCAAGCAACAAGCTTATCACTTTCAAGTCTCCACATATGATCCATCTGTGGTCGTTGTAGTTGACATTTTTCAGAACCAGGTCAAATTTTCATACCGTCCCTTCAAGTGCACAGAGTGCCCTACTGGTACTGACGCCTACTTGTTTCCGTTTTGCAGAAGAACCACCTTGATACTTGTCTTGGATGAGTCAATGAAGAGCCTCCATTGGTCTGAGGTATACTGAATGTTGAACATAGACAAAAGACTGGGGATGTCATGACAGTAAACAAGTTCTCAGTCTTGAAAATGAGACGAAATCTTTTTCTCTGTTTCTATACCAGTAGAATGAAGTTGCGGGGGCCAACAAGTTCTTTTGCTTCAATTTGGAGCCAAGGAGCTCTGCTGACACTCTGGATAGGCCCAAATCTTTGACCAAGTCGTTTAACTCCATTTGGGTGAAGAGTTGAGGATTACTGGAAGTAGTATCATTGAGGAAATCATCACCGGAGTCTTGACATTCGCCCTCAGAATATGGCGGGGTTTCTAGAGTTTCTGGAGGTGAAGGAACCAGAATAGGCATTGGACGCACTGCAGAGGGTAGGTTTGGATATGAGATTTCCTTCCTATTTTTCAGATTGAACCCTTGTATGTTGCAAGAGCAAAAATAACAGTCATTACTATAGCCTGACAAGTTAAGTCCCGATATGTGCAGATTGCTGCGGAGCACTTCCTATTATGTCATCCTCCCCACCACTCTTCTACGTACTGGTCTGGCCTTGAGACTATGAGTGGTGCAAACTCAGCAAAATTAAGCTAAAACAAATACGACAAACTATTTTTACTGTGTAGATTGTCGGTGCTGGCTCATATCAGTTTATCAGTGGTTCATTTGGTTTAATCCGGTCATTGAAAATGTGTGCGGTGCGCGGATCGTAAACTGCAGTATTACACATGCACGTTAACGTTTATAATGAAGAGAAACTACTGGGCTAAGGACTTCATTTTTTGAATGTGACATCGAGCAGTGGACTGTTTTTTCTTTAAAGCCGAGTGGGGTGTGGGTTATTTTGTTTATTGTACAACAATCGCTACGAGAAGGCAATCTGATAACACAATTACCTGTGTTCTTTTTTAAAGCACTGAAATGTTCTTGCTCTTTATTCTTGGCTGCATATTTTTGAAATGCAAAAATAAAATCATGCCGGGTTCAACGAAATCTACAATCTGATCTGGAAAGCCCCTTAGAGGACAGGCCAGAGAAATTGTTTACACTATTGCAACATATTTGCGAATTCAGGAGGAGTTACATAAACTTAAGTATAATGTTGTAGAGTCCACAAGCGCCGCCATGGGAGTATCTAAATGGGTGGTTTCTCAAGTTTTAAAAGGATTGGATTGATTTGTTGTTATAAGTCCACTTTATGCACAGTAAGGCTAATCGGGACTGGACGTACAGTTTAAAGTGGGATCGTTCAAATCCAAGAATCTAAATTTGCGCAAAAATGGTACGTGACTGAATGTTTTTACTATTTTTCCCATAATCAGCATGAAAAAATACATAGAAATCAGCCATTCAAGTTGAAACATTTTTTTTTCATCGCAGACCTGTGTTATTAATGCATGTAAAAATTAATGCTTCACACTTATTCCTGCATGGGGAATGGCCACGTTATTTAATATTTTTACAGAACTTCACGCATACAAAAATGTAATTCTTAAGAAGCAAAGTGAACTAATCTTGACCACAACTCGATACAAATTTAAATTTCCAAATACTCAATATTATGAAATCCCAGTACAGGTACACATCAATGTAAATTCACTATGTAAAAAATAGTAAAATGTCCTGACCACAAACACAATTTCTAGACTTTTTCTTGATATTCTTGACTGATAAGACACCCTGAAAGTTAACAGTGAAAATTTTGTCCTGTGGCGTAACTTGGTTGGGGCAAGTAGAACACCTTCCCCACCCAATTTTTTAGGTTATTTAAAATTTACAATTTAAAAGTACTTTTGTTAACTTCTTGAGGAGCAATGTAATGAGTAATTTTGTAATTTTGCAAGTGTAAAAGTTATCAAATAATCCTACGTGCTATTTTTATAGGATGAAAAAACTTTTCGATCCTGGCCCCCCTCTATCCGAAGTTTGTATCTAAAGTTACACCCATGTGTCCTGATGAAGTGAATTCATTCAGAAAGATTTCTTTTTCATGAAATACTGTTGAGTAGAGGATTGGTGACAACAGGCGATATAGACAAACAATCGAAATTGAACAATTAAAAGCGAAGATTTCCTGTTTTCTTGCATTTTTGCTCACCATCCATGGGGAAAATTGCCCTTCGCACTCTTTGAATTCATGAAACCTGCTTTCACATTCACCAATCTACTGCTCGAGGTTTGTTCACCCAATCCAGGGTTCGAGGTTTGTTCACCCAATCCAGGGTTCAAGGTTTGTTCACCCAATCCAGGGTTCAAGGTTTGTTCACCCAATCCAAGGTCGAAGATTTGGATAGTGAATCCACGATTCAGAATCTAAGAGCCAGGAACAGGAAAGATGCTACTAGGGTATATAAAGCAGAAACAAGATAATACTTCAAAGAATTTTATTCTCATTCTTCTTTCCAAAATTTTATACAGTACTACAAAGAAACAAGGTAATTTAAATGCAATTATTCACCTTGAGAATAGGAGTATTTTGCCATCCCTTCGTCAATATTTTTAACACTGATTTGCAGTTGCAGCTCTCCGTGCTCATTCAGTATTTGAATTTATTTCTGCTACATTCCTGAAATTTGGTGTGAACTACTTTGTCTTTAAAATCATGGGAGTTCCCACAAAATAAGTTAGGAAATAAAAAGGTCAAATGTTACGCAGAGAATAATTCTGCATTATAAATAATCAACTAGTGATAAGATCACCTCCTCCCATGGTCATTCATTTTTCAGGAAGGACCTTTTTATTAACTAATTGGGACTTAAAATAAGATCTTTTCTTGGGTTAATCATTTTAAAAAATCCATTAACTATATTCAACACACCATACAATTCTCAAAAAAATAATTTTGGCAGTGTGTTTCGGTGGTGAAAATTGAAATGACCTGGTACGCATGGGTGCATGCACAAGAAAACTTATCTTTCACTAACAAACATATCCACTGGTTTCGTGTTTTTTTTTCACTTGTTCCATTAGTATTTCTTGCAATTCTGATTTACAGCACCTGCAATATTTTCTAATTAAGTACGTAATTTTTTTATTTAGAAAAAACATTAAAGTGCTTGCACATAAGCCCTGTAGGTGCCCTTCTGTGTTTCTTTATTAATAATTTCCTAACAATAAACCTTCTAGCTGCAAGTCTGACGCTTTGAAAAACTGGAAGACTTAATGATGTTCATATTGCACTGTAATTTCTCTTTACTATCAACAATTATCATTAATCCTACATTGTTATTGACAAAATTATAATTAAAAAAACCTGGCAAGATATATTTTTCTCAGTGTGCTGCACAACTATAAAGTTACTATCACAATATGCGTCAGACACACAGCCTTATAATTAATTTGTGCTACTTTGAACTGCAAGAGTGAATAAGACACAAGCTCCCTTGGCTCAGGATCTCTTTTGTTGCATACGCAAGGTACACAGCGAACCTCTCATAATTTTATTATCACAATTAATTACAAACATTCCCACTCTTTTACCACGCAATATTTACACTCTCTCGCACACGCAAACACAACATGCACTCACAGGTTTGATTTTTCATTATTCACACAAAGAATTCTTAAAAAGATTTGTACATTGGGGGAAATGATGCACCACCTCAGTATTTAAAAAAAAAATGAGGCAGTGTAATTCTATTGAGGAACAATATATAGTTTTATCTTTTTATGCCTCACATTAAATAGAACAGCCCATTATGAAAAGTGTCACCATGACGCGAGGCCGCTGATGAACGAATCCGTATGAAATCTATTAGGCCTACGGCTGTCATGGGTGAACTCGTTCAACCATGCGTTACAGAAGCTGCAAGACTTCCTTAAAAATTGATTGAGAATTCACGTATTTATCACTTAAAAATTGATTTGAGAATTCACGTATTTATCACAGGCAAAGCCACAACACCAACTGGTGTTCAACAAGTAATATGTTGCAAAAACATCACAGACAATAAGCTAGGCATTTCTAACATGGAAATGCACTCTTCTGAAAGAAAACAAGAAAGAAATGACAATGTAAATTAAATTATGTAGCTCATGACAAAATAAATTACAATGATTAATAATGAGCATGCAAAAACGGGGGAGGAAAAATACTTTATAAAGGTAATAATAATAATAAATGCCTGTCTGGCTTTGCCTTCAAGAACTAAAGCTTCTTTTTTTCTGTGCACATAACCTACAGGGACTAGATGCATGTGTAAGTTAGTTTTATTCAGAAAAAGAATCACAGTTCTCGACAAGGGACGACGTGCAGTAATGAACACTGCACTTGCCTTCACGTGTACGCTTGCGTGTGTAAATATGTATGTGTACATGTATGTATGGATGTATAAAGATAATTAAATTGAAAATATACTTGGCAGAAACTATTTCCAATAATATGGAATGTTTCAATTGGTTCCACAAATAACCTAGAACCATTCTTCTAAAAAAAACAACAAAAAAAAAACTTTATATTGTGAAAATACTGATCTGAGAGCAGGTGGTAGATTTTTCAACCACACTATGTATGACACTATCAACAAGCTTCCTTAACATGTATTTACCATATTCCCTACAACATTTTGCCCTTTCTATGAACTTTCAAAAAATATTCCCTTCCCTTCCAATACTAAATACAATTCAAATATAAATAATCCTGAATCACATATACTACATTTTTAAAATATATATATATGTGTATACAATTTAAATCTTAGGCATGGAGTGAAAAATTGACAATACTGTTGATGTTTTTTATTAAAGAAATTTTTGAGGACTCAATTTTGATTACAATCTTGAACATACCAGAATTAAATCTGCCCCTTAAGAGGCATTCAACATTTTAAAGGGAATATATATCACTGCCATGTTTCTCTTTGAATTGGTCTCCCATTTGTCATGCAACCATTTTGCTTTCAATGGATTCCGGTTGCATAATCTTCACCCCCCAAACTTTTCTTTTAAGTTCCCCCCTTTTTAATTAACACCAGATTGGTTCACTCCAAACAATGTACCAGAAAAACACTTTGTTCCAAAAGCACGATATTTGAGAGAGCTTGCCTTCAACTGCACGATACTGCAATACAGCATTTGTTAAAAAAAAATTCAGCATTCTTTGAGCCTTTCAGCAATTATTTTTTACACAAAAAGAGGAAACCAACACCATATAACTTCATATGTTTCTCAACCCCTACGAAATACAACACCGTTATCGCGTTCATGGCTCAAACAACACTGATCCAATATGCAACCACTCTACACATGGTTGGCCACATATTTTTAAAATAATTCACCTCTCTTTCGAGCCCCTGCGTCAGGAGCTTTACATTCAAATGGACCCGGCAGTCCACCAAGACTGTATATAAATATAAAGTTAACACACTCTCATTGCTTGTTCATTGGTGAACAGGGACGGCAAAAAAGTGCAAGGGTACAACAGGTATTTTAATTCTACAATTTTTCTTCTTCCTTTGGTGAATACATTTCTAGAACCTGGGTTATATATGTATATCTTGCATATGTATTATAATATACGTAGAGAGTGTCCCTGACTGTATTTAATAAAAACTACCAAGTGCTTTTATCTTCAGTACTGAATGCCATGCCCCACATAACACTTCACAAGAGTTACTCAAAAAAGATTTACATTAGAGTTACTCAAAAAAGATTTACATTAACTTAAACTCCAGGTAAAAACTTTGCATTCAAAACTTGTGAAGTGCAGCAAAATATATAAATTGTGCAATAGGAATACTGACAACCTGACCAGCAGGGAACTAGTCATTTTTTTTATTTCTACTAATCAAGGGCTGTATTTTGTATATTAAAAAAATCCTTACCCTCAATATTTCGCTTTCCCCTTAAAATTTTTTGTACTGTACTTCACACCCATTGGAATGATACGCTGGTTACAGCTTTTCAAGTACAAATTAGCCTAGAACATTAGATCTAAGCTTCAAGAGGTCAGCCTATTCGCTGATGAATTACAGGCTGGTTAATCAAGATTCACTCTATGTGGAACATCACAACACTGCACACTTCAAAGAATAATAATATATAATATGAACAATTCATAACAGTCAGGGACTAAACACAA
This sequence comes from Lepisma saccharinum, assembly GCF_977018435.1. Classification (NCBI taxonomy): domain Eukaryota; kingdom Metazoa; phylum Arthropoda; class Insecta; order Zygentoma; family Lepismatidae; genus Lepisma; species Lepisma saccharinum. Next base: position 88,866,676 of record NC_139238.1, on the reverse strand, counting down.
AGAACACACTACTTGGGCTCAGAGGCCGCAGGTGTAATTAGTACGTAAGAATAGTGAACATCAATTAACAGAAATATTCCAATGCAACAGCTCCCCCTATTGTCCACACAGTCTCTCCGTAACAAGATAAAACTAACTGCCTGGGTATGAGTGTTCAGGTGACATACATACAACTTGATTAAACCATTACATGCCTTCAAACTGCATTTCAGAAAAGATTTACAATTACTACTGCTCTAGTTTCCCCCTTTCGTTGGGGATCAATGAACACAAAATTACACACTTAAGATTAATTCACAATGCCACAACTGAAACCTCCTACACGCACTCCACACATGGTGCCTATTATAGGCTACCAAAAAAACCAACTGCAAGATGATTTCATTGAAAGACTGATGCAATTTTTTTTCTCCTAAAGTTAGAAAATATGTTCCTTAGTAAGGTCACCATTATTAAACGTGCGACCGACCTGTGATGCTTCACTTGTAGCATCTTTATATGACTTACTTACTTTGCAAGTGTTGTTCTATTTAGAAAAACAACTAATACAAAAAACCCATGTTTCGATCAGAAAACAACTGTGGAAACACTTGCAACTACGAGATTCTGCAAGTCAGACAAAAAATGGCAGTTATTGCACACAAGTACATAATGAAATCTGTATGCCACTTGTAAACAAGCTATGTATGACAACTGCTTGTACGCATACTATATCTCAACCCTGCAAAATTACATGCTTCGACTTGACTGTTCATACCTTGGAATCGTATTTCAACTGGTCACCTGCTGAAATTTAATACTACACACCAATTGTCAGGAGCTGATGCACTCTTATAATGATTACCAGCTGATAGATTAATAAGACAATTATCCACCAATCAGAAGTTTTCGTAAAAAAGCTCAAAACTTTCTGAATGGTGTAAGGGTTTTGGAAAAAAAATCAAAAATGATATAGATAATACCAGCAGCTTTTTCTTTATCCCCACCATCCTTCTACAGAGCACAATAAGATTGTTCTAACTACACAGATGATTCAAAGGTGAGGAGTGCCGCCAAGATGGTGGTTATCATTCATCGTAGTTCAATTTCCCCACCAATCCGGACCTTGGTTGTGTGAATTGCTGTACGATCCACCATAACCATTTCCTGATCCATAGTATCCAGTGTGGCCACCTGTGAAAAATCCAGGCACGGGTTGAACCACAGGAAACATCTTCAGGACTGTGGGAAGAAGGAGACATTTTTTTTACAAAAATCTAATCAGCTCCTCTCCCTGTAAACACTGCCAAAAGGTGACGGACAGACACCAGAAGTCAAGTGGAAAAGAGGAGCTGATGAATCTCCTCTACGTTTACATGCAAAAGAAGGAATGCTTAAGCAACTCAGCCCATAAGCATGCCCAAGCAAATTTTACGTTAAGGTCATTACAATGCAATCTGCATATACCTTCATTGGGGGAGAAAAAGCAAGTAGCTGAACAATTTGCAATTGAACACAGAAATAACTGGAATACTATTTGTTTTACACATGGTTCTACAGTATCTGTAGGCAAGTTGTGCTTATATTGATTGATTTGGTTTATTTTACTTCACCTTTTTGCCACTTTCAGCTGGTTGCCAAGATGAGGATGAGTAATATGACGAAAGTAATAAAGGAGCACTCTCAAAGAATATCCATACCCAGGCTGGGATTTGAATCTGGAACCACTAGTATTCTAGCACGCTGCGATTACCACTCTGCTTTGGACGTAAGTGAAAAGGTAGATTCGAATAATTCAAAACTTCACATCAAAGATTCGGATGACCATATCCAGAATGACAGATTGGGGGAACCCAGTGGAGGATACGTTTTATGAATGAACTGAATTCAAATTCTAAACCTACTCCTAGAATTAAATATGGAATTTTATCTAATGTAATATATTCTGTAGCGAATCTGAATGATATATTCAACCACCCCTGTTTCACGGCATTACATTGAATATGACTGAGTGTCTGAACATTGCAATCTGTGCATCAAAAATTCCATTAATGGGGCAATCCAAGAAAAGTGGTCGTGTTCCATGTGAATGAATAAAAAAAAAACTACAGTGTTGAATGCCCCTAATGCAACAACAAAACCTGTTGAAGACAGTCTTTCCTCCTCCATTCCAGGTGTTAGATGTGTACTAGTGAAAAATGACACAGTGAGCACTATTAAAATTTCCTTGCTCAGGGGTATAGTGGAATCGCAGATAGGGGCCGAAAGTTCCTTTCCTTGTGGTCCCTCTAGTCTTCTTGCAACAGAATTGGTCGAGGCAGAAAATGGGAAATGCCCCAGGTAATTGTGTTCAACGTACTTTCATACTCAGCATCACTAGCAACTGACACCAAATCAATCAATTCTTTTCACACACACAACTTGCCATAAAATGCTATGAACCTACAACAAAAAGATTCCATTTTTCATAGATTTACACTACATGGAACATCCCACACCCAAATTGTTAAATAACCAGTGTATTAATATGTGAATTCTTCAGCGTTATATTATAAGTTAGATATGCATATCATGAACTAATGACATGAGAAAAATTATAGTTACCACAGCTACAACCAAGTTCTTTGCTTTCACACACACTGTATTACAAACCTATGCATCTACATTCTGTATCAACTTGGAGCAACAAGAGACTAAAGGAAATCATGTTATAAAGCTTTAAACAGAACACAACATCCTTGGACACACTTATGAGGCTTTCTAGGCTCAGATACACATTGAGCAAGCATGTATTACTCACAGTGGCTCAGAACAGTACATACAGAAGCAGTCGGAATACAGAGAATGCCTACTGCTTTAAAACAGATAGCAAATATTGTATATTTTTGTATAAAGAAACTAAATATTTCAGAAAAATTCTTTCGGCCAAAACGAATTAAGTCCTTCATTTGGATTTCAGCATTATCTGCACTTTCAATATTTTTGGAAAATTATTTCAAATGCAGATCAGATTTTTGAGGTGTAGTGAAAATGGGGATATTGATTTAAAAACAGAAAAGATGAGTGAATCGAAAGCTTCTAACAGCATACCCTTTACAAGAACTCGAGGGTTCTTGTTTTGACTTTCAGTGTAGCCTTATGCTTGTGTAAACATACTGCACTTGACAAGTTACATGTCAATGTTGAATATTTTGTGGTATAAATAAAATGCCAGCTAACAGTTAAAAACCAAATGGAAGAGTCTAATTTTGTTTCTAGTGTGTTGAGGTTGAAGTATTGTGGTCAACTTTCCAGTCACACTTTCCTAAATTTTATCCTTACATACTTTTTTAATTTTATCTTGACAACACAAGAGTCTGGTGTTCAAAGAACCCCATAGTGAATATATATATTCAAAGTAAATGGTATTATTAGAACCTGATTGTACACTGAAGTGTGGTGGTTATGTTGGTCAGAGAAACAATTTTCACTTCATTTCCCTACTTGTAAATTCTCTCAAAATGCATTTTCCCCCACCCTTAAAAGAGAGAAAGCAAAAGATTCCTTGTTGAACTCATTATTCCTATCTACAACATGCTCTTGAAAAGCTTTCCAATGGGGTAAGGGGGGGGGGATGCTCAAAACGTTTAAACTTCTTGAAGGTTTGTTTTGAGCTCATATGGAAGATGAATGGGAAATTAAAGGAAAAATTTGTTACATATTTGTATTTTGTTTATGTTTCTTTACTGTCAGTTTTCATTGACTGTGACAATGATGAATGAACACACATTCTCTCATTATAATTAGAATTCACTATATTTTCCCCGTGAATGTGTGTACTGTTTTTTAAAACTTTTTATCCTAAAATTTTTACAAATATATATTTTTCTCAGTCTACACAGCAAACTACAGTGCGTTCAGTAAATAACGCACTTTAACAGACTCTAAACAGGATCATCACATCGGAGCAACAGACGTTCTTGAGCACTAGATACGGAGAAATTCAACCAACGAACATTTGTGACTAATGGGCTAATAATCCGCATCCTCATATTACATTATTATTGAAACTGCTAATTCAAGGCAGACACTTAGCTTGAAAATGGTAATGGTCAAGAATAGGACCCGTTGGCAAAACTTTGTTGCAGCCCTTTGCTCCAGTGAGAGACAAGTAAGTCAATATCAGTTGAAAATGAACTTGATTATTTGGGTCATGTCAACAAGTGAACGTTATGATGTTCACTTCCCAAATTTTACCTCCTCCGTATGTCGAAAACCTCAAAATTATGGTTTAAATACTTTCTCATTTAAATTCACCTTAATTTGTACTTCTTATAGACAACTATCAGTTGTATATACTGAGCCACTGTGAGTAAAACTCTTCTTAGTTTTATTGAATGTAAAAAATATCTTCTTCTTTGCCCCACATCAAAACAAAAAATTCAAAGTATATATATATAAAAAAATAATGCATTACATAGAATTTTGTATACAAATTTGGAGAAAAACACCACACCATAATTTCATGTATTGAACACGAAATACCAGAATGTTCTAACTTACTTAAATAATCAAAAGGTCTGTAGAACTTTAGTGGAATACCTACTGGATATCAAGACCAGGTTTGTGATAACTCCTAATGCCAAGTGTTTCCATGATTAATGATTGCATCAACAATTCCCACGTAAACTGTAATACAGCGCATTTCAAAACTTGGGCAACAGAGCTTTTATTGAACTTGAAAGCCATAAGTGGTATTTACATCAGCCTCTTCCTTCAAAATACATTATAATACTTAATTGTCACTTTAGTCTACAAAGGAAGTTCCAGAAATTAAGCGACGGGGCCAAGTCTGAGAGAATTTTCTTCCCTCCAGAATACGAATTTAGAGGGGAGCAGAATTTATATTCCATTACCGATGCCATGCTAATCTGTTATTTTTCAACCAACATAGGCCGTGTGCAATGCCTGATGGGTTTTGGGAATAGCAGTCATATGGGATGAGTGAAAAGTGACAGTCCTGAATTTTGTAAATAAGCGCAGGCATGTCTAAGTACTGGCCAATCAAAGGGTAAACAATATTTAAAAAAATCCTTCTGAAGCTTACTTTTGGTGGAAAATTTTGTTGCACCTGTCAACACTAAGATAAAAATCAGGATAGCATATGTGTGTGTATTCCACGATATCAGAACAACTGGAATGGAGCATATGAGAGTCAACCCAAGGTAATCAGGTGCAACTCAGGATTGTTCCCAACTGAAATTTCTAGGCAACATTATGATTTTCATGTAAATGTTTAGCCAATACTTATCTGTGCCTGTTCACAAAATTCTAGACTGCTGGTGTGGCCAACCAAGATTACATACCCCAAAATAGCACTTTTTAACCCATCCTATACAACTGCTATTCCCCCACAGCTATCACGCATTGCTAGAGGCATACATATTTAGTTTTTGGCAAAAACACAAAATGTTAAATAACTCATTGTAATGTTAATTTCTCATGTTTCTGAAAGGTATGGGGTGAATTTTCCCACAGTGTTTTGTCACGAAATACAATCAAGAGGTTTACAGTCGCAAACTTTCTGAAGTTTGAATTATCCTGCAAGTTATGCAATTCACGGAAAATTGATGAATCCCTTTATACAGGAATAAATTTAATACTCTGGTAACTACTTAAATGTGCTTATTTTGTGTAATAAATGCAGTTTTAAAATCAAATTTAGAATTATATTTACAATTTTAAAACCAAAATGTCATTTTATATACCACTTTTGAACAGATTTTTCACTGCTATAACACCGAAATTTTATTTTATTTCCTGCTTTTTAACCCAAATTTGGTTTTGTTTTTGTACAAAATTTTTGCTTTTTTATTTACCAAAAAATATGTGCCTCGACGCATTGCACACAAGTATTGGTCACAAACCACAGATTAAGAATGGCATCACTCCAATCTTTGAATTATGACCCTGTGAAAAAAAAATTCTTACCTTTTCTTGTCCAAAATTACTATTGTGGGGGGAAAAAACTCTTACTTGTCTCGTTAATTAATTTCTGGAACTTCCTGTATAAAGTAAGAATGTTAAGTATTTATTAAAAATCAAGAATGGCTTTCACAGTACCAATGAAAGAGAGTTACATAACTTTTGAAATGCACTGTAATTCAGCAAAGAGCAGAGATAATAGTACGTAAATTGTCCATAAACACATTCTTTTCCCTATTAATGTGTGTTTCGAGAATTGAAATAAAAATGCCAATGAGTAGCGAACAGCCTCTGCTCCAACATCAACACACAAATTAAATTTTTAAAAAAGTATTTAGAACAAACAATTAAAATTGCTGTGGACAGGCTACCTGATTGCACATTTCTGGTGTCAAAAAGTATATTAATATTCAGTTCTGTACTAGGAGATACTTTGTATGGTTGCTGCCCGCTAGTAAATATTCCCGATCAAGATAATTTCCACATTGCTAAAAATGTTGAGGAAAAAAATGGGGTTTGCTACATAGCTCAGTTGGCAGGGCAGTTTTATGAGAAGACACAGAGGTTTGAGTCCTGGTTGAGCCTGCACTTTTCACCACATTTCTCCAGTGGTACATATGTTAAAACAAATGCAACCTTGCATCTCTTAATTGATAAATCTCATCACCACAATATGTACGAAATTCAGTTATTATTTATTATGTATTTGATCTCCACACAAAATAGTAAAGAAATGGCAAAACATATTTTAGCACATTAAAATACTGTGGGATCGAATAACAGATTATAGAAATTAGGCATGGACTGATATTAATTTAAATTTTGGCCAATACCGATAAAGTGACAACATTGGCACATTGGTAATTCTACCAATAAAAAACAAAGAATTTTATTTCCTAAACAGTATACAAGATATGGTTACATAGAACGATTATTATTTTTATGTATACGGATAAAAGTAGTCAAGCTACTTTCGGAGGTATGTGCTTATGCCCTGGTACCTGAAAATTAACCCAGGGCGTCAGTTCCGTGAATTTTTTACGGATTCCCCCGCTTTTCTTTGATTCATCCTTGATTTCCATTATTTTTTTAATTACAATAATTCACTGTGACATTGGCAAGAATGTCCCAGTGTGAAGAACCAAATTTGTTCGGTTTTCCTGAACAAAGTTGGTTTCACATCATTCTACAAGGTAAGAAGATTAAGATAAAGGTTAGAAATAGTAGGAAGTAAATAAGTGTTAGTGTTTAACATTAATATTATTTATGATCACAGATACGAAATTACATAAGTGTGTAATTGGGTGGGTAATGTTTTCTTAGGATAAGTTTTATTGTGTGTCGTGTGCATTAGTGTTGATGGATGAGATGAGGAATGGACATTAACACGATTCTATGAATGTTAAGCAGGGTCTATGTTCTAGTATGTTATGTTTGAGATAGTGAGAGTATTATTGGCTTTGAGATGTACGTATTAATAGTAGGAAGAGATATGAAAGAACGAGTGGTACCTGATGCAAAGAGACTTGCGGGAGACCAGCAAGAGTTGGTCGGACTGGGATGAACATTGGTACGACGGTTGGTACCTGGGACATCATCAGGAAGGGAAGAAGTAGGGAGGGATTTCCTGGGAAGTATCGGGTACATTAGTACGTTCGGTAGTGGAAATATAGAGAATTGTCAAGAATCAGTGAGAGAAGTTTGCAGTGTGTTTAGTAACGAGAATAAAGAAGGGGGTGTAAGATTACAATTTAAGAAAGAAACGAAAAAGAAGAATCTGGGTTAAATTCGGTTGGTTCCTAGGTCGAGTCCTTGCAGTGTTATCCTTTGCCTTTCTCCGGGGAGGCGTAACCTTTTTTCGTTTTGGCGTATCACTGTCTTCTGTATTAGTGTCTCCTTCTTGATGTTCCTGTGGTACGTTCTGCTTCATTATCCTCTTGGTGATCTTAGTCCTAAGGAGGGATGTCCTGTTGTTGAGTTTGTCGAAGGTGGATTCTTTGTGATCTTCTGGGGGGTATATTACATTCCGAAGGTAGGGGTTGAATGGGGAGGTGAGTGATGCCGGATTTGAAGAGGGAATGTTCCTCTTTCGACACCAGGTTTGTTAAGTCGTTTAGTGACGCAAAGTGCTCGGGATTTCTTATTAACTGGTACGTGTTGAAGTTTGGTAGCTTTTGTCTTAAATCTTTGATTTGTTTGTTTGATGTCTGGCAAAAGAAGGCTTTATGTTCCGGTGTGTCCGTCTCGGTTTTACATTTCAGGCATTTATCAGTCTGTCTGAGGTTGTGCTTATTTAGGTGTTGACCGTAGGGACCGTGTCCCGTTAGGAAATGTATGAGACCTCTCGTGGGATGGAAATGGTCCATCAAAAGTCGTTCTTTTATGTTTGGAAGGAAGCTGTGAAGTCTCCTTCCTTGCGTAGCTTGTGTCCATTCCTGTTGCCAGATGCTAAACAAGTGGTTGTAAATTTCGGGTACCGTGGCAGGGCGTATTCCAATTAGTTTATAGATTTCGTCCTCTTGTCCATTTCTAAAGTAATACTTTGATGCTCTAGTTTTAATAACGATTTCAATAGGCTGTAGGCCCGCAATCATGAGAAGAGCCAGGGTTGAGGTTGTTCTGAATGCACCCGTTAGGCGAAGTATCACTTTGCGTTGTGAAGATCTCAATCTGTTTTTAATGTACTGTTTACTGGTTTCCATGGCCCACAGGGGCGAGCCATAGGAAATAATAGAATTATATATGGTAATGAGATATGTTTTTATGTGTGATAATGGAAGGTTGTAGTTTGCTGAACTCAATGTGGCTAGACTGTTTATAGTTGTTTCGGCCTGGGTTGTTGCCAGGGCTATGTGTCTGTTAAAAAACATCTTCTCTTGAAGAGTAATACCAAGGTATTTAGCTTCTCTTACTCTTTTTAAATTTCTTTCTCTGAGTTTGATTTGAGGGTTTCTTTGTAACTTCCCCTTAAGGATAATATAATGAGTCTTTTCCGAAGCTATTTTGAGTTTAGCATGATCACACCAATTGGATAGCATATTGATTGCAGTGGATGCTTTATCTTCGATTTCCCTTCTTGAGTTACCGGAAGTGAGCATGATAATGTCATCCGCATAAGCTATGATCTGGTCTATGTCTGGATGGTCTTGTAGTTTTGTAAGCGCAGGCTCCAAGTTAGTATTCCAAAGCTCGGGTCCCAGAATGGAACCCTGAGGACAACCTTTTGACGTGATCTTACTCATTTGTAGATCCGGATATTTGATGCTAATTTTTCTGTTAGAGAAATAACTTTTCAGAAGTAGGAAGAGTGTACCTGGGCAGTTCATATTTTTAAGTGTTTGAAAAAGGCTGGGCCACCACAAGTTGTCAAATGCCCCGGCGATGTCCACCATGATTCCAACCATGTACTTGTTTGGAGTGTTTTGTGTTGTAGACGATAGCAGGCGTAATGCATCATCAGTGCATTTACCTTTCGTGAACCCAAATTGTATCCCTGATATGGGTTTGAGCAGGCGAAATTCTTTGAGTCTTTTTAGGATAAGTTTCTCAAAGAGTTTTCCCAAAACGTTGAGAAGGCAATTGGTCTGTATGAATTGAACCTGGTTTCATCTTTATTTGGATGTTTCTTGATGATTATTAAGTTTGCTTCCTTCCAGGTTTCTGGGAATATCTTCTGAACAAGGCACTCATTAAATAGTTGAGTAATGTAAGGCGTAAGTACTGGGGTGATTTCTTGTATTATTTCCACAGGAATTCCGTCTGGTCCCGGGGACTTCTTCATTTTCATGCTGCTTATTTCGTTTTCTACTTCCTGGGTAGTGAAAGGTAATATTGGTGATTCTGGATATGGCTGGTGATAGATTTTTCTTGTATCCTTATTTTCCTCGCTGTCTTTTTCAGGTTTGTCGTCTGGTATGAGATTCTTCATTAAGAAGTTGATGGTTTCTTCCAAGTCCTTTGTCATATTCGTGTTGTTCTCGTCATTAATTAAGGTGGAAATGGTTTGCGGTTTTTTATTTTGCCGGTAGCGATTTTATACGGGGTGCCCCATTTATTTATTTCCAGACGTTTTTCGATGAAGATATTCCATTGTTGTGTCTTAAAATTTAGTAGCTCGGTTTCGTATTGCCTTTTTTTGGCACGGTAAATCTGGAGGTTGGCATTTCTGTATTGTGCGATGATGGATTTTTGATATAGTTTCCTGGCTTTTTGCATTTGTTTCTTAAGGTTGGTTAATTTCTTTGGCCATGGCTTCCTCTTCATTTTCCTTTGGTTATTTCTGGGTGATGAATTTTCAATTGCTTGTCTGATGTTTGCAGAGAGTTCCTCTGCGAGCATGTTGAGTGATTTTTGTTGGTCCAATTGTTCAGGGATAATGAGCTTTTCTAGGAATTTTTGATGATAGATTTTTCTCCAGTTCAATATGTTCTCCTGGTTTGTCTGTTCAAGCTGATGTTGCCTGTAGATTAAGTCGAATAGTATTAAGTTGTGGTCGCTTGTTGTGGCGAGATCTATAACTTTCCAGTTTTGGACATCGCCCAAGGCCCTTGCATTCGTGAGTGTTAGATCAATGTTGCTTGTTGCCAATAAAAAAGTAAAGTCCTCTCCTGTGCTTTGCACCACGCCATGAAGGCGTATAGGGACATAGGGTTTGGGCCCCCCCACTTTCTTGATCTCGGCCGAGCTGGGGGTGATGTGATCAGCACCATGCCACTGGCCGCCTTTAGCCCCCAGTTTCCTCCAGGTACCCACTTTATACGACACTGGAGCAGCTTAAACAGGTTGAGAAAGTCCCAGTTCTCCCGCCAGGGATCGAACCTGGGTCTCTCGCATGGTAGTCAGACACAATCCAATATAAAATTATGAATGATTCTTGTTCCTACAATAAACAATAAAATAAAAATAAAGTGGATTCCCAATTATACACTTTCTCACATTAGACGTTTAATCCTCATGGCCTCTAAAAAGCAGTTATAAAATTTTTCTTGAACTTACTTTTTCTTTTACCCTTGTCCCCTGGAAAATGTAAAATCAGGTATCCACTGTTTCTACCAATGTATAAACATTGGATTTTTCAGCTAGAGAAATAATGTATCAAAGTGATTTCCATAATTCTGCCAACATACACTTCAAACATATAATGCATCTGTTATACAGGGTGTTTTATAAAAGTATCTTTCTTTTTGTTGAAACACCCTGTATTAGCAATGACTTCTGCAACAGGTCCATACAAATATTGCAATATTTCTGAAAATACTACTGAACCACACACAATTAAAAACAATTGTAAATGAAAAAGTAATTGTTAAAAACAGTTTTTGTATATGTAAAACGAGTATTAGGGTTGAAATTCAAATTGAAAAAAAAATGCATTATAATGTTAACAAATAGGGTTTGATAATATATATTTAGGCAGACATGCAAGTTCCTCTACATCACCTTCCTAGTTCTTCAGTTAATTGCAACAACGGAGATGAATGAAGAAATTGGTGATATGACAAACTCTGATACGTACATGCCTTGCCCAGGATTTGAATTTGGGACCTTTGATCAGCCAACCATGGATGCTGGCAATATTCACTGTTAAATAGGGTTCCGCCTGTACTTTTTCGATACATATGAGATACTATGGAACATTTCGCAAAATAGCTTTACCAGCACAGCAGCTCTGCTTTAAAATATTCCCAGAATTTTTATTGGCATTGTACAATTTTGATGCATATTTTATGGATATTCAACATTTGAAATTGCACGTATATAGATCAGCCCGTAAGCTGAAGCGAAAGCCTGTGGTGTGGAGAGCACATTTAGTGAAAAGCACAAGTCACGTTGATATCTGGTTCTGCAAACCTGACCATTCTTCAAATGCAATCACATGTTCCCAATTTGAACAGAACATAATGGCAACAAGAGGAGAACGCACAAGGAACAACTGTCACCACTTACCTTGGTGCCCTCCAAACGACCCGTAGTTGTTATTACGGCCAGCACCAGGCTGTCCTCCTCGGCCCTGTTGTCGGTAATCACGTGCTCCAAATCCTCCACTGAATCTAAAAGGAGAAAGCAAGAGATATATGAATATCGTGGAAATTTCCAAAATCCAAGATTTAATTTAAATTTGTACCAAGTGTGTGTGAAACACTGTATTTTGTGATTTTGTAACAGGTATTTGAATATTCTAACATAATTCTTGAATATTTTGAAGCAAACTTTGGTAAACTAATGATTAAAATTGGAATCTAATACTTGGCCACTTCTATTAAACCTTTCTGGAACTTAAAATATAGTTCCACCTTGGAAAAATTACAGAATATATATTGTGTGTTAATAACATTTTTTCCTACAATCTATAACACTTATAGGAAGAGGAACACTTCCTCCTTGCAGATACATATAGTGGAACCCCAGTTTTACATTTTCCCGCATTATATATGGTACATTACATTTTACATAAATTTTTCTTACAATGATTTTTTCTGCACCAATTTTTCGAAATAAAAAAAATAACATTGCATGAAAGTTAATGAAAACATATTTTGAAAATAAGTAAAAACTTCCTATTAGGATCAAAATCGTCACTACCTGCGAAAACCGAAACAAATTCATCGTATGAAGTTTCCACAGTATGGATATAAATTATTTAATGCTATTGTCAAGAGTATAAACTAGGGATGGGCCGATATGAAATTTTGGCCGATACCGATACAGTACCGATACCGATAACAGATCAGATATAAAATTAGAAATGGTCCTTGAAGACCCTGAAATTTTCATTGATCTCCGTAATAAATGTGTGTTTCAAGCTGATTGCAATGCAAAAGAAGTTGAATATTTAGACATTTACTTTTTCAGAAAGTAGGGCATGGAGATTATCCATAAAAATTACAACAAAATGGCAGAATTTTGCACTAAATTATAAGATATTTATCGATATATAGGATCGGTAAAATAATCGGTTATTTTACCGATAAACTGATACAGCGATATGCCTATATCGGCCGATACCGATAGAGTACTGATTAATCGGTCCCATCCCTAGTATAAACAAAAGCACAACTTAATTCGACACTAGTAAAAGTAAAATTCTGCAATAAAAAAAATGACATCTAGTGTTGAAATTTAAAAGAGGTGGTTACAACACATGTGCACAGAGACACAGTGCGATTGTAGCTCAGTCTGCCATTCACAATGGAATTTTATAGTGAACGACGGGTAGCCCATCACTTATCTTCAATATTGGACAGTAAGTGTACAACCAGAAAAGGTTAACCAATATATTGAACAATTTTTAAACATCAGTATCAGTGGGAATCAGTAAAGCATTTGGATGGTACTCATGTAGCCAAATAGTTAGCACCCTTACTTTTGGTGCAGGTGGTCCCAGCTTGAATTCCTGGTGAGACCACCTTAAATTTCAGTGTTGACAATTGGGGAGCTACTTGGCAAGAAGTACCAAGGTCAGGCCTTAAAAGCACAAAACTGCAGCAATGGGGCTTTATGTGCTGATCACACATCACCCAATGAAAGCAGTTTGGCAGGCCATGGTACTCAAAGGACATGTCTTTATCTTTCCCAAGTTACACATACATCAACTAGAATGTATCATACCAGCAGCCAGTGAATTTCAGCAAAAAAAAAGAACATATTTCTCAAGAAATATAACTAATATTGCAAAGACATTTGGCATGCCAATTTTATGTAATAGAGCATGTAGAAAAAACATATTTCATAGTGGAAATGTCCAGTATTAGATATTTACATTACATGGGAATGGTACTTATGCTGCTCAGATCGGAGTCAGCTTAACTGGTCACAACACGTATTTTCTTACATCTGTACATACTTGCATTAAAACACTGACTTTTATGCACTTAAGAAAATAAATGTGTTCTAAGGTTTTCATGTTCACAAACAAAATTCATATAGAATGTACACAGTAATTCCCTGCATATGGAAGTAGAAAACTAAGAAAAACTTACCGTTTCTGGCCTCCTCCACGACGGTTATTCTGTGGGTGACGCATTTCCACGGCAAGAGCTTCCAACCACGAGGGCAATTCTTGCTTTGTTTCAGAAATCAGCTCCACAAGGTCTCGTACTAGATTGCGGTTCTTTTCATTGAAGAATGATGTTGCCAAGCCTGGACAGAAACAATTAAACTTCTCTCAAAAATTTTCTTACGACAGTTTATTTACAGACTAAGCATATGAAAAACATTAAACAACAAAGTCTCAAAGTTTGTGCTGTAGTTCAATCTGGGGAGTCAATTCTAATAATGCATGAAATTGGAAAATACTAAAATATATATCGGTGCAATAGTTGTTTCCATACACTAACTGTAGTTATTTTTATAGCATGTTTGACACAATGCTAGCACCAATTATACATTTTCCCACCCTATACACTTCATATTTCTTGGATTTCAAGTTCTCCCGCATTTTTAGTTTTTCTTAACTTCATCCTCTGAAAAATAATAAATCAACGTTCAACTGCATTTTTTAAAGTTTAAAGTAAAGTAACTAGTTTTTTGAGAGAAGTTTTCGTTTTAAGTCTACTTTATGCAGATAGGATAATTGGGACTGTATGCACGGTTTAAAGTGGGATAAGAAGCACTGTGCAACGTGCCTCAACCAGGTATTGAACCCAGGGCACCTTGATTACAAGGTAATGATGTTACCACTACAACAATGGGGAGATAAGAAGAGATACAGAGATAAACTTTTGCAGCATGTCATCATCACCCCTCATCATTCGCAGCAGAAAATCCAGACAATGTTTTGAAGAAAAACAACAGTAGTCATGAAATACCATATTTGTGTGTGTACAATGTGCACCCTGTTTTTTGACGGAAAAAAGCAACAATTATATATCTAATATATAAAAATGGCATAACTCTTGACGGCCTGGAGCGATTTCAACCAAATTTTGTACACGTATGACTTGCAAACTGGAAAGAAATACTGTGGGGGTAAGACACTCCTTGCACCCGTACGGGTGGGGGGTGGGAAGGGGTGACATGTAAAAATAATCAAAAACGACCGATATTAGTGTGGAATCCATAGTTTTCGGGTTCACTATGACGAATTGTGACATTCCCAATGCTGTTCAAACCCCTGGCACCCCTAGGAGTGGGGGTGGGAAGGGGGTGATATGTAACAATAATAGAAAATTGAGCGATATGAGAGTGAAACGCAAAGTTTTTGGACTCACTAAGCTAATTGGTGACATTCAAGATGAGGTTTCAGACACACTGGAGGCAGGGGAGGGAGGGAGAGAAAGAGAGAGAGGGAGGGAGGGAGGGAAGGAGAGAGATAAGGAGAGAGACACACACACACACACACTTGCTTTGTTGATCACACCACATGGGCAGTCTACCTAGATATTAAGTAATGCGGAGTGGATTTAAGATCGCCATGTTTCCCTTTAATAGAAGATTGGGGTAAATATATGCCCAGGCAACGCCGGACTATCAGCTAGTTGTATATAATGCACAGTATGTCCCGCACCATGGCCATGTGGTCTAAGGCATCATGCTTTGGGCTCTGGCTACAGGATGCATGCAGGTTCAAGTCTCGTGGGGGAAAGCGTAACTTTTCTCCGAGACTTTGGCCTGCATATGGGACTGGGGGACCACCACTCTTGTGAGGAAATTGGGGAGCTATGAATGAGTTGCATAACCAGGTATGAAAACCTACGACTGGGGGTTCGTCATGTTCACCGCACGTCAGCGAATGATCTCCCACCTCAGATGATTTAGTGAGTTGAATCAGGTGGGAGTGAGGCTGGCAGTCGGTAGGTAGGTCCAGGCCCTCAATGTGCTGTTGCGCCTTGAGTTATTATTATAATGCACAGTACAATTCAGGTTTACGAAATGGCTCTCTTGGAAGTAGCTAGCCCATGTTTAACATCCCAAAGCTTTCACTTCTGTAACCATCTTGCTTTTTCTGTAGTATAAGAGTTTGCTTGAGTTGGTGTTTTAAGTCCACTTTATGCACAGTAAGGCTAATCGGGACTGGACCTACAGTTTAAAGTGGAATCCAAACCACTATATGCCTCCACTGGGTTTCGAACCCAGGACACCTTGAGTACAAGGCAATGATGCTACCAGTATGCCATCGAGCAAGCCTGTGGTATAAGAAAGGGAGATCAAAATTATGTTATGAATTTGCACCATTCAGGATGCTCGGATTCTATCAGAACGGCACAACTTTTCTCAAATGTTACCTTACAAAGTAAAAAATCATGGAAATGGGCATTTCACTTCTATAGTGTTTATTTTTACAAATTGTTACTAAAGAAATCCAACCTGGCAATTTGTATTTGTGCCTGTTGATATGTACATGCTTTCTGAGTGACAGTAAAAACATGCATGGTTTAATATTGGCTGTCCGAATTATTCAATGCATAATAGACACCAGTTTTCTGTGCAAAGATTGTTGGTAAAAAGTGCACATTATACATGAATCCATATGGTATGCTATTTCTAAAATCAATCTTATACTAACGTGCAAATAAACTTTGACGTTCGCAATTACTCACATATCAATAAGAATTACATGTCACTCATGTCCCTCCATCCATGTCAGCTATCGCTATCACTAACTACCAGAGCTATAAAAAAAATTTTGATGACCTGATAGACATATTAAAAAATACCTCACGACCTGTCTCACAGTACAAAACAAAGAAACCCAATCTCGAAAACCAGTGAAAATATAACATTTTTCTAGAGTTAAAGATTTTGCAAATAGAATTTAAACACATTTTCCTTATTGCTCCAGCTGATGGTCTATTAAAAAGAATTATTTCATTGCACGTTAAAGTTCTTATGAACCTAGAAATTATCAAATTCAATCTGCTGCTGGCAGCTTGGCATGAATTTTGAAATGTGTGAAGTAGCTCCATGCCTTGGGGATTCGGAAATCTCTGCAGTAACACTTACGAAGAGGTGTAGATGGATCAGTTCTCATATCACAAGCTAAATCACAATTTACTAGATATGTAGTGGAAGGCAACTTTTTGTCACAAGAAAACTTCCACAATTTGAATTATTGTATTATTTTGTACAGTAGATAAGCTGTGGACTTATTAAATCACTATCCTAAATCTTAAATAAATAGCCCATGAAAGTTCGTAAGAAAAAAGAAGAATTAAAATAAAATACTATTTAGAAAGTAACACTGGATTTCTACTTTTGACAGAGCAATGAAATGTTTTCCTTACCAAGGTTACCCATTCGACCAGTTCTTCCAATGCGATGCACATACTCTTCAATATCTGATGGTAAGTCAAAGTTTATGACATGTTTCACATGAGGGATATCCAAGCCTCGAGCAGCCACCTGTGAAAAAATACAAACTTATTAGAATTTTTTAAAAATTCAATCGAAAGAGGATTTAAATGTATTGTGATCGATCACCTTGTATTTTCAGTACACACTGCTTGCAGATCAAGAACAATAGGGAACCCCTTCCCGACTGATTTTTACCTTTCAGTATTTTATCATATTACGCAAATTCATAGAAGTTTCTAAAAATAACTAAGAGCTAGTGACTTCATGCTTTTATTAGTAAACATGCAAAAGAAGTTAATTCCTAGAGAAAAAGGAGATGTTCGGCACACATATACCAACTTACAAAATGCCTTCCCCCGAAGTTAACACAGAATACTCCATTCTTTACATTTTCGCTTTTATACAACATACTTGTCAATTTAGCTTAATTTATACATCATGATTGAATTTGGGCACAATTACAACAACTTATGATGATCTGTCATAGTATGTTAACACCACTCACCTTATATCTCATATGTACAATTCATTTTGGGCAAAAACGTTTCAATGAATGCAACTAAAAGAAATGATTAATTGCAAGAGCAAACATATATTACATATAGATTTTCAGGAAACTATTTCACTGGAAAGAATGTCTGAGTATAGAACAGCATAACAGTTGCAATTTGATGCACTGAATGATGTTACACAATCTGAAGTCTTGTAATAGATCTTCCATGGTTATTGGTGGGTCTTTTGTGGAGAACATGAAAACTATCTAGGAATAGGCTAGATACCCTGCTTCCAGGAAGGCAAAAACATTCTGGTACATGAGATCTGATAGTATGTGTTATAACTTGAAAAAACTATTTCTGAACATAAAACAATGCATAAGTCATTTTGTGACCATGTACAGTAGCTTTGGTAACAAAACTAACATAAGCATACGGAATTTTAAACATGACACCAAATGAAAGAATACCTACTAGTGGAACATTGATATTATGTATTTCTTGGGACCAAGCTGAAAAAACTGGAAAATGTAAAGTCGGGTGAAGATTTTGCTATGCTGGAACCATCCTGATTGAATGCGAATAGCCAAAAGTGGCAGAAAGTGCAGTAAAATAAACCAGGTCAATCAATCTCGTTGCATTCATTTGTGCTTGTAAGATCCACATCTTGCTCCAGTTTCATGACATGGGTTCCAAAATATTGGCACAGAGCATGAAATCAGCTAACCAAATACAAACCCTTGCACCCATAATGCAGCAAAGGAAACCTTGCACTGAAAACAGGTTAGGTAATTATTAGAGGCATGCAAATTTTTTTTGACGAAAACACGAAATATGAAATAACATGCTGTAATGTTCATTTTTCATGTTTCTGAAACATGTGAAGTGCATTTCCCTACCGTTTTGTCACGAAATAATGCGAACTGAACTGCAAAATGTGAAATATACTCTTAAACATGAAATTTACCGTTTATATACCGATATGACACTTCCTGCAGTCTGAAGTATCCTGAGAGTTGTGCAATTCACAGAAAATAGATTAATTCTGCTGTAAATATTTGAGAAGCAAAAATGGACCCCCTTTAAACAGGAATAAACTTAATACTCTGGTAACTACATAAATGTGTTATTAGAAGGGATAAGTTTATTTTGTGTAGAAAGTGCAGTTTTTAAATCAAATTTAGGGTTATATTCACAATTTTAAAACCAAAATGTCATTTTATATAGCACTTTTGATGTGATTATTCACAGCCGAAAAACCAAAAAATTTTATTTTATTTACCACTTTTGAACCCGAAATCCACTATGTTTTTGTACTGAAATTTTGCTTTTGTATTTACCAAAAATATGTGCCTCTAGTAATTATGCACTACCCATTGCATGTAGAAACTTACAGCAGTGGCCACAAGAATTGGTGTACGCCCTGTGCGGAATCTCTTCAGGGCTTCCTCTCTCTCCCTTTGGCTGCGGTCCCCATGGATGGAAGTCACTGGATAGCCTTCATGGTCCAAGAATTCCTCCAGTGCATCGGCTCCTTTTTTGGTCTCCACAAAAACCAATGTCAGAGATTCGGGTGCTGAAAATGAACAAAATGTATTAATTCTCACATTAATATGAACACTTAGAGAAATTGATCAGCACATTCAGCTAACAAAACAACGTTTGCTAAGTACGATCTAAACCACTATGCAATGTACTTCCACTGGGGATTGAACACTGAACTCATTGATTACACAGCAGGAGGATTACCACTATACCATCAGGGGCTCAGTATAGTAGCATGTAAGCCAGTCATTGATACTTTTACTGTCATTGTTTATAGTCTCCAATTGTTATTCAATTATTTTTCTGCTTCTTAAACCAGAAATCAATAACTAGCAAGCTACCCACAACTTCAAGATTTATAAGAACAAAGTGGTATCCAAAATTTTAAGGACTGTTGCTACTATCTAGTCAAAAACTAACATTGGCAGTCATCACCCTTAAATTAACCCCTTCCTGCATGTGCACACCAGCTCCAATGAATCTACCATCCTTAACATGCAACCTGGAAGTTATGTTCTTTGAAGGTGTCCTGCATCCCTTCCGTTTCTGCTTGGATCATCTTAATTGTGTCAAACTGACTGCCAATCAACTTGATTCTCAGTCAGGGGAATACTTATACTACCTTCTAATTTTTACAACAGTTGTCCAGCTGGCACAGTCCAAAAATTTCTGGATAAACACTTATACAAACTGTACAAATTGTACACTATACCAAAAAATGTTATTTTTCAATTTCATATGCATTAAAAATAAGTTTAGGATGTATCATTGACCAACCAGGACTCAAACCCATGTTTCTTTCATACCACTTCTCTACAACTGTACTACAAGGCCAATTTTGGTCACACCTATTTTTTTTTTCTCCCCACATTCACTGCTGAACATGTGTTAGATTGACATCCTCGGGGCACTGTAATGTTAAACTGAAATAATCTAATGGCCAATACTGCTCTTAGTATCTGTATTTACTTACTTGGTTGGTTGAGGCCTGCTGCGTTCAACAGATCAAGCAAAAATGACCTCTTGTCATGCTCCTCAACCCAAACGATCTTCTGGGTGATATTCTCAGATGTTGAGCCGACTCGACCAATTGCCAAGAAGATGTAGTTGTCCAGGAAATCTCTGGCTAACATCTAGAAAAAAGATAAATTACATCAATTAATAATGAAACGGTAATAAGTTAAGTTACTTTCTTATTCATAAAGAAGGCATTCATGTTTAATTTGTGTCAGAAATGCACTATAATGTTAATATTAGTTTATTTTCATGTAGTGTGATGTGCTGTGTCTCATATTAGGCACAAAATTAAAACTTAAGAGAAAAAAAAATCTTAAGCACAAGATAATATACAAGGGTCGTTCAAGGTTGACCGGGACTTTTATTTCTGCAAACAAATGATAATCACTGGGGGCTAAATCCGGACTGTAGGGGGGGGGGATGGGGCAGAACTTCCCAGAGCATGTCGGCCAGAGTTGTTGTTGTCACATTGGCCGTGTGAGGGCGGGCATTGTCATGGAGAAGAATGACATTTCCAGACAACATCCCAGGTCTTTTCTTGCGAATGGACTTTCGTACAGCACCACTCAACAATGTGGAGTAACACTGGCCATTAATCGTGCTTTCTTTGTTCAGAAAATCCACATGGATAACGCCCTTCATGTCCCAGAAGACACTTGCCATGATCTTTCCAGCGGACGGCTGCATTTTGCTTTTCTTGGGGGGCGGGGAACCTTTATGCCGCCACTCCATGCTGCGTCTTTTGGTCTCTGGGGTTGAATCGTGCAACCATGTTTCATTACACGTGATGATGGATTGCAACAATTCATCACCTTCTGCTCGAAACAGATTCAGAAGCTGTTCACAGACCGTCCTGCGTGTCCACTTCTGATCGAATGTCAGCTGGCGGGGAACCCACCTTGCACAGATTTTGCGGAAGCGTAAGTGGTCGTGAATGATTATCTCAACACTCCCGACACTGATATTCACCTCGGCAGCAATATCCCGCACTGTTACTCGCCGGTTCTCAAGAATTATTTGCTCAATACGTGCGATATTCACTGGTGTGACTGCAGTCAGGCGAAATTGTCCATGCGCTTCATTTGTCACCAGCTCCAGTCCTTCGTGAAACTGCTCACACCATTCGTACTCTTGTCCGCGACATCGTTTGTTCACCATACTGTGCTTGTAATCGTCTGAAAATCTCAGCTGGTTTCACTTTCTCCTTCACGAGAAATTTGTTTACACATCGCTGCTCCACAGCCACAGACACACTGCTTGCCGCCATGTTCGCTGCAACTGCTGCGCATGCGCGAAATACGTCATGCCGGGCGGTAGTTACTCGCGAAGGAATACATTATGTCACCCGCACGTTTCATCGATTTTTTACGTACGAAAATCCCGGTCAACCTTGAACGACCCTTGTACATATACATAAAATCGGTGAATTAATTACTGTGCATATACATACATTGTTTTGTAATCTGGATATCTTCTGACTCATGGAAACTGCTGAAACTTTAGTTTTATGGCACACATGAAACAACAATCTGAGCATTTTTTGTTTACTTGATAGAAACTTGAGTATCGTATTATAGATAAGCACTTATACGTATGCAGTTTCAGTTTCCTTCTTGCTTACTGGCAAGTAACACAAACATGTATTGGACAGTAATGTACAAAAATATGCTGAAAGTACATACTACATCTATTCTTGCTCTCTATTTTCATTCTGGTCTTTTACACACACACACTTCATTTTCAACTATTCTGTAGTATATTTATAAAATACCTGAATTTCCTTTGGGAATGTTGCAGAAAACATTAGTGTCTGACGCTCTCCTGTTTTGGGCATTGTATCCTTCTCCACAATGCGACGAATCTGAGGCTCAAAACCCATATCCAACATTCTGTCAGCTTCATCAAGGACCAGGTACCTGCAATTACGACAATCAAGTTATTACATAAAAAGAAAAGCCAAACCACGAAATACCAAAAACTTTGGCACCTAGTCAATGTTAGGAAAACCAAAATTATGTATCATTGACTGGTTAGCTATGCCGCAACTGAATATGGCAATCGAATCTTGGTTTTCAGTGAAGTGAAATCAGTCATACCTTTCAAAGTGGCATTCTTTTTCTGGCAGCCCCTAAGCTTGTGCACTATTGTTGGAGGTCTGACAATTAAGTTTGCGAACTTGCCACCGTTTAGCACTGAAGACGGCACTATACAAGCAGCTCTGCAAGATTTTGTAACATTGGTATATCAGTGTCTCACAGCAGTGTTCCCGTTGACGCATGGTGGATTTGTGCAGAGTGGTCTTTCAAAAAACTGTTACAGAAAATAATTCATAAATGAGAAAACTGATGTAAAATGTAACATTATAGTATATCAGTTTAAAAAAAAAAGTTGAATAACAAGACAGTTTATTTTCTATGATTTTTTTGAAAAACTGGGCGAAAAACTGTATTCTCGGAAAGGGCTTAACAGGAATTTCAACCTTCACAAAATTAATTACGCCACAACAAAATGTTGATTCTTCCATTTGCCACGCTGCACATTAATACACCCTATGTAAAATATTCTAACTCAAGAACTGTAACTACCCACTACACACAACCCACAACCCACCTGCAGTTGTCCAATCCAATCTTGCCTCTCTCAAGCATGTCCACAAGTCTACCTGGTGTAGCCACAAGCAAATGACATCCTCTGTCCAATTCTCTCATCTGATCTAACACGTGTGATCCTCCATATCTGAGTGTACAGAAAAATAATTATAAACAGAAACTCTTATGAACTGGGTGTTTAACATGAGTACATGAATACATGTCAATGACATCAATAATAATAAAATACCACATAGTACAGCAGAAAGAAAATGTAAAGTTTCTAACACTAAGCTAATAAAAAATATATCTTCAAAAAGGTATTGAATCATAGCAATATAAAAGGAATTAATACATTTTGAAGAAATAAATTATTCAATGATTTGCTGGTTCAGCTAAAACAATTAGATATATTAAGATATTCCACATATGCAAAACATCTGTTACAATTATATTCAGTAAACTTGGATAAAATGTAGCAGAGATTTCCCGTATTTCATTAACTGAAATTAAAATACACAATTTGCATTTTAACAACAGATGGTATGGATTCAACACTCTGATAAGTACATAAATGTGCCATTAGAAGGGAACTATTTATTTTGTGGAATAAGTAGTTTTCATATTAGGGAGAATTCACACCGAAGAAACATGCAACAAGAGTGTTTCACACCGAAGAGACAAGATGCATGCGGCAAGCGACACTTGGTTTCTTTGCTCAGTTTGCATGATGGTACCGACATAATTGCATTAATCAGTTTATTAGTCACCCGAAAATAACGTAACAAGAAACACTGTTACATATAAACTGCATTGTAAAATTTGTGCAAGTTATTGAAACTTGGGAGAGGCATGTTGTGCACGAGAAAACTGAGAAATAATATGCACTAACCTCAAACTGTATACGCTAGACTTTTCAGCCTGAATAAAACGAATACCGAAACACTAGAGAAATGTTCTCAACCTTCTTGAAACCATGTCACGGTATTCTTTTTAAGTCAATGCCCTTAGCCGAAGAATTTTCCTCGTAAATCTTTACGGTATTTAAGATCTTGTGCATGAATTAACATGTACCTATGAAATAAATATTGATAAATAAATTCTAGTATAATCATGAGAGTAATAATAGTTTGATTACGTGTATATTTGTTGACAAATATAAAAATATGAAAGACAAAGTGGTAACATCGTCTCCTTGTAATTAAGTGATCCCGGGTTCGATAACCGGGCAGATCGTTTTGATTAGTCTTTTTGTGCATAAAATAGACTTAAAAAACTAACTCAAATATGATATTGGGATTATGATAGTTGTCAACCAGTTTCAGCAGAACATTTCGGTGCTAAGTATAGTTGATACGAGGGCACGGTTTCGGGTCGCTGCCCGGCGGTTAAAAACTATGCACTAGAGTACTTTACCATGTTGACTAATATATTTTGGACTACAGTGCCTCCATAAGCTGACTTTTCAAATAAAAGCATTCAGGTAAATGGCCAAAACACGGCCTCTTTTCACGATGTTTAAGGCAAATTACAGCCGATAGATAACTGCATCAAAAAAATTGATAAAGCAAAATGAAGGTTGTGTTTAAATCTTAAAACATTGTACATATCGATACTTTATTATATCAACAAATTAGAGGATGAAACATAATGCCGGTTGGGCTCTCTTCTAGAGTCTAAATACAGCTCCTTGGAATGAAGCATTCGCTGCGCATGCGCGAACAAGAAAATGAAGCAACACGATGCACGGTATTCAGAAAACGGCACAGTCCGAGAGGCACGTAAGCGACATGTGACATGTGCATCTTGCCATGTCTCTTCGGTTCGAAAGGTGGCATTGAGTGTTGGCTTCCAAGCAACACGTATTTCGTGTTGCGTGTTTCTTCGGTGTGAATTCTCCCTTAAAGTTAGTGTTATATTCTAACTAACTAACTAACTAACTAACTCTCTAGCCTTCTTAAACCCGAAGGTTCATGGCTGCAGCAACACAGGCCTTCCAAGTTTCCCTATTTTGAGCAAGTTCTATATACTCTTTTCCATCCCTACCGATTTCACTTAGGTCCATCTCAACGTTGTCCCTCCATCTTCGTCTTGGCCTTCCTACAGGTCTCTTACCATCAGGTTTCCCCACAAGAATCCTGTAAACTCCTCGTTCCTCTCCCATTCGTGCCACATGGCCTGCCCACCTAAGTCTTCTTGATTTAATTATTCTAATAATATCTGGACATGAATACAAATTATGTAGTTCTAAATTATGTAACCTTCTCCACTCACCTGTCTCCTCATCCCTTTTAGGTCCAAAGATTTTCCTAAGGATCTTATTTTCAAATACTCTCAATTTATGTTCCTCTTTCAATGTAAGGGACCAAGTTTCACATGCATATAATACTACAGGCAAAATTACTGTTTTGTATATTTTAACTTTCAGTTTCTTAGATATTAAACGAGAAGACAAAAGTTTATGAAGAGAGAAGTAACATGCATTTCCTGAATTAAGCCTACTTTTTATTTCCTCTTTAATATAATTTTCATTTGTTAATATTACTCCTAAGTATTTGAATTTGGAAACTGGTTCAAACGAGTTGTTATCAATAATTAGATTTTGATTATTACCTAACACTTGGTTTCGGCCTGTAAGCATATATTTAGTTTTCTCTTTGTTAACTTCCAAACCTATCTCTTTAGCAGTTTTGAAAAATATTTTAGCATTATTCTTAATTGTATTCACATCATCCCCCAGTAAGTCTACATCATCTGCATATGCTAACAACTGAGTCACACCATTTAATTTTAGTCCTTCTTTAGTTTCTTTTACCTTCCTAACAGCATATTCTAAGGCAAAATTTAAAGAGCAATGGAGATAATGCATCTCCTTGTTTTAACCCATCATGAATTGTAAATTTGTCAGACATATTAATACCCACACGAATTTTACTTTCTGTTTCACTGGTGCATACTTTTATCATACTAACAAGCTTCTTAGGTATTCCAAACTCAACTAATATATTATATAGTTTATCTCTTTTGACTGAATCATATGCTTTTTTGAAATCAATGAATAGCTGATGGACATTTTGATTATATTTCCACTTATTTTCAAGTGTCTGTCTGATGTGAAAAATTTGATCTGTAGTTGATCTGTTACGTTTAAATCCACATTGATAATCACCTATAATTTCATTAGCATATGGGGTTAGTCTTGTTAAGAGAATGTTAGATAATATTTTGTATGTTGTTGAGAGTAGAGAAATTCCACGGTAATTATTGCAGTTCATTTTATCACCTTTTTTATATTATATTCACCATTTTAATATTGAAATGCTATTTTATATACCGATTTTTAATCTGAAATGTACCCAGAAATCTTTATCTTTCATTCACCATAACTGTGTGACCATAACTATAGTTCTAATGAAAACTACATACATTAAAATTTATAAATATTCTTCAACTACTTTCAATTCTACCAATTTCAAGGATTATTTTACAAGGCAAAAAAATGATCGATCCCTAATCAATGCAAGTCTTCATGCATGAAGAAATGTGGGCTTACAGTTACGACATAAAAAAATATAACTCACTCCTGGGAAAAGGGATACTTACACAACACAAGGTCGAAGCCGGGAACGGTATGAAAATTTCCGGGCTTCATCATAAATCTGCGTAGCAAGTTCACGAGTAGGTGCCAACACCAGAGCGAGTGGGAACTGCTTACGGCGTCCACCTGACTGCAGAGGATTATCCTTAATTAGATTTTCACATTATCTGCCAACATATGGATGTATTACAAGCAAGCGAAGCTTCTGTAATACATGTTCTTACTACAGTGGAATAGTGTTTTTACGCTTTTCATGGGGAGATGGTTGAAAAACTTAAGATGCAGGGAGATTTTACAGCATTATGATCTATTGGGAGCATGAGGCTGTATTCTGCAGGAAAATGAAAAATTGGGAATGTAAAATCACGTTTCCACTGTGTAAAAAAAATTCAAAAAAATTTGTACATGGGTACATCATTTGTATGTGGTTCGATTGACTGAAATAAAATTTATGGGTGTGTCATCATGTGCGTTATTGCCCAGCCCATTACCGTAACTAAAATCAATTATCTCTGAGGATTAAAAACCTTCTTACATGTGTTAAGGTTTGGCCTTTGGTTGACGCTAGGGCAGGTTTTTTTTAGGATTTTCCTCTACTCTCGAAAAACCACTAGATATTCCAAAATGTGAAAAGTTATGTATACTTAGAATTCCATCTAGAACATTCATGCATGTGGTAGGTTTTCACTGTTGTCTACAGTCACGAAACTATTGAAAATATCTAGATTACAGTGAAAGCAAATGGCATGTTTACCAGTTAAGAAAGTCATGAAAGTCAAGAAATTTTACTTGTGGTCAAGAATTTTTGCTATCGTAATGACCGATTGAATAAATTTATTTTACTTCACTTTTCTGTCCTTTTGGCTAATTGTGAAGATAAGGATGCATGGTGGGAAGATGGATGAAAGGACAATCACAAATATACAGAAACGACAACATGAGCCCAACATAAGATTACATACTGGCTGAGTACAGACACCAGAGCTTAGCTAGTGTGCCAAAAGCAGTTCAGGATGCATTATTAGCAAGTCTAATTCTCTTGATAAATACAGCTTCAGTTTTCAGCTTAACTGGCTCTTTGGTAAGGTTTTTCATTAAACATTTATTTTCTTAATTGCTAATATTCAACTTTACCTAAGCAGGGGTTGCATAAATGCAGGTTAAGAAAAACAAAATGGTCAAGAAAAAGTCAAGAAATTTCGATTTGTTATTTTGGTAGATAACCTGGCAAAACCACAAGAAGTGTGAATGATTCCTTCAGGACCCAAATTGATCCTTTTGAAGCCATTTTAGGTGCCTCAATATCTTATGTCTAGTTATCATCAACATTAATTTACGCTAGGGAAATACTTACTCGAACATTTCCATTCATGTTCATGAGTGCAGGCCCCCGTTCGTACATCTGGTTCAATATTGGGACTAGAAAAGCAGCAGTTTTTCCACTTCCTGTCTGCGCACATGCCATTACATCACGATGGCCTAAAATTATAGGAATGGCATATTTCTGGAAAGACAAAGAAAGATACAACGATGTAAATACAAAAGAAATACAGCATGTAAGCAACCCTTTGTCAAAAGGTTTCAGCTAATTTCACTAAAAATATCCAAAGTTACGTGCATGTACAAAACTTCCACTTTGAACAACTGCCCATATAATTAACAGTCTGCTCTAGATTCTACGATCCCGGGATATAACTACCCCTTTTCCCGGAACCGTGAAAAATTTGGAAAAAGGTTGAAAAATTAAAGGAAATAAATCGAAAAATATTTTTTTTTGCACTCATTCCCTTCACGAGCAATCTACCACTCACAATTGGGTCTGATCTAAAAATAGACCACCACACCACGCTTGAGTGATATCCAATAGCACTTTGACATCTGCTCCCCCCCCCCTCCCCCAAGTGAACCAATGTTATCCAGCACCCGACGGCCGCTACCCGTGCCAGACTTGTTTTGCCATTGTGATTTAGCTTGCTCTTGGATGCACAAAAAGATCGAATGTGCTTGGATGTTTATTTTAAATCGACCTTGACTTGTTAACTTGTGCTAAGAGCTGCTGACAACTCGCAGGGGAGGGGAGCAGCCTGAAATGACTGCTGGACTTGCAATGTGCCAATGTGTATGGCTCTTTGAGAGAAGATCACAAGAATGTTCCAAAATACAGACGCATGGCACCATCTGTGACCTAGAGTTCAGCAGGTTCCCATGAGTGAGAAACTTTTGGCCTTGTAGCCGACAACTTCCTGTAACTGCCTTCATTCAAAACATGTAATTTGTTCAGTCAAACTTCATAAAATGCGAAACTGTTAAGAGATGATCAAAGCCACAAAGGCCAACTAAATATCATAACCTGCTTAATGCGATGTAATCCAGGTTTCCACAAAAGTTTACTTCGATCTAACGTGCATCATAACTCCAGTTTCCCACTTCGTAAGTTTTCCTAACTAGGTCGATGTCATAATATTTGCCAAAAAAGTGTTCTGTTGTTGGCTGAGTGACTTCTCCCACTTCTGTGTGGGGGAGTGCTCAATGTAGGAATGGACTAAAAAAAAAGTTCAAGGGGAAAACTTTTGGAGGAGCTGGCGTTTGACATCGAGAATACTCCTAAATCCAACATTAAATCGCTGATTAACGTCACAGTAAATATCTCCCATTTTCATATCTGAAGCTTGATTTGAGTTCATTTTATGCTGATGGGGCTAATCGGGACTAAATATACAGTTTAAAGTGGATTCCAATTCCAAACCAGAATGATTATTGAGAGCGATGCTGCTTAATGTCCCCTAGAATATGCATTAAGTGCACACAGATCGCAAGTTGCATGTTTCCTTTATCAGGCTGGGTTACAATGCAAGTCTAGGAAAAGTTTGGACTGCTCCCTGGAATGGTGGAGGGGATGAATAAGTTGGTTGAAACAAAGAAAAAACGACATTTTTTTACAATGTATTTTACACAGACGAACCAAAACAAAATTTACAGCACAGTTTCTTTTCTGGTGCCTAGAAAGGTTGTGTTGTGTCTCCAGACAGATCTTATCTTACTAGTTAATCTTGTAACAGACAATGCTCTAGTAGACCCGTTAAAATCCAACATTCATTCTGCCCGATTATCTCCAGACTTTTGCTGGCATCAGTGTGACTGGTGTCAAGATTCTTAGTTTTGCTTGCAATAAACGAGATTGTTTTCCTTTCCATAGGTCTCAGCGGAAACGGGTTTCTCATTAACTAGAACAACGACTGTGCACAATTAAAAGAAAAGAAAATCTTTTAAATCCTTCTGTGAAAACATTTTCATGTTCTATTTTCCTTCTCACAACATGTCTCTTGTGCATAACAGGTTGTATAACTACCAGGATAAATGGTGTAACAGTCTCCTAGGAATCTGTGTGTCTCTTTGAGCTCCGTTTAAGCTGAAAATTGGTGCAAATTCCAATAACGACCGATTTTACGGGACCTGTGAAAGGTTGTTGTATCGAGTTGACTGTACATATGAACAACGTAAATATAGGATATAAATTAGGGATGGGTTGATATGAAATTTTGGCATATACCAAAAAAGTACCAATATGAAATTTTCCAATACCAATAAATTGTATTCTACCAATTCGATATAAAATTCCAAATGGTCCTTAAACCTGAATGGTTCATTCACCTCATTATTAAATATGTGTTTCGAGGTCGGTGCAAAAGACATTGCATATTTAGATATAAAAAAGTAGGGCATGGAGATTATCCATAAAAATTATAACAAAATGACAGAATTTTCCACTAAATTATAAGATATTTATCGCTACATTGGATCAGCAAAATAATTAGTCATTAAGCCAATATGCCTATATCGGCCAATTAATCTGTCCCATCCCTAATATAAATATAGAGCAGGTTTTTCATTTTTATATTGTAATTAAGTAAAATTAGCACAAGGTGTCTACAATTTTGCAACAAATTTCCACTATAATCGACTGAACACACACGTTTTGAATCCTACATACAGCTACTTATGTCAGTAAACTATAAAAAGTCAGTATAACTCATTCCTATTTATAGTAAAATTTAATAATATATTTCTGCAAATAACTATCTACCAAAATGCCCCAAAACATAAGTTCAATGTAGGCTGATTACTCTACCATCTGATTTATAGAAAATTACTAAGACCATTTATTCTAGTAAAGGTTTTTGCAGCCACCGCTAAATGTAACTAAAAATGCAACTCACCTGAACTGGAGTGGGTTTATCGTAGCGAGCCAAAGCAATATTACTTTGAATTATCTCTGTCATCTGAACATCATCAAACTGAAAAGATACAAAAACAAAACACATGAGAAATGAAGGAGAAAAAACAATCTCTGTTCATAATACTTACTTACAATCCCTAGAGGAAAGCAATTTTGGAAATGTGAAATAAGACAGTGTAATGTTCATTTTTCATGTATTTGAAAGGTGCAAGGTATTTTTCCAATGATGCGAAATACACTTAAAACATGAAATTTGGAGTTTTTTTTACCAACACGAAAACTTTCTAAAATCTTATTTATCTTGCGAGTTACGCAAATCATGGAAAATTATTTCTGCTGTAAATATTTGAGAAGTAAACTTGGGACTTTTATATAGGAATTAGCTTTACACTCTGATAACTACATAAAATGTACTATAGAAGGGAGGTGTCTATTTTGTGTAGTTTGTTAAATCAATTTTAAGGCTATATTTACCATATTAACATGGAAATGTCATTTTATATACTGCTTTTTTATCTTGAAATGTGACCAGTTTTTTTTACTGAAATCTTGATCCTTTATTCACCATAAATATGTGGCTCTAACAACTCATTCAAATGTCAAAGCTAGACTGTACTGTGATTGAAGTAACAAGCTGAGGAATATGTAGTCTGCTGATTCAGAGTTTTACAACTCTGAAACTTTCTAAATAAATAAATAAAAAACAATGTAATAATATGAACTGAACTCATGATCCATACTAACTCACTAAACTTTATATCCAGTTTCTAGTGTTCCAATGGAAAAGAATGTTCAGGTAGAGTACACACATTTCTAAAAAATAAAAAGGTTCCAGTGAACTGAACAGAAAATTTATATTTTGAGTTCTTGCTTTAAGATATTGACAAGATATTATCAATAGTTTAATAGACTTGCGTAATCACAAAACTTTTGATAATATCTAAACAGTGAAAGAAAACTACACGAAAATTCACGTCAATGCTCTACAAAGAATTCTAAGCGTATGTAATTTTTCATATTTTGAAATATTCAAGAGGTTTTTCGAATGGAGGAAAATTTAAAAAAAAATCACCCATTAAAAGGCCAAAGGTCCAGCTGAGCCTTAAGTCCACTTTATGTGAACATGGACTAATCGGGACTGAACCTACAGTTTAAAGTGAGATCTGAAGCACTACTGTGTCTACTGGGTTTTGAACCGAGGACCCATTGATTACAAGGTGGCAACATTACCACTATGCTATGGGACGTAGAATGATTTTTAATGATTTGGAGTGTAAGCACTACTTGAACATATCATCACTTTTTGCAAACAAACTCTGTGAAGATTAAGGAAATAAAAGTGTGAATGGTGTAAAGAACTGATTTGTGAATGAAATACTCAACATTGTCAGACAGTCTACAACTGCCACAGTGACAATAACACATTTGTATGCACAAGTGCATAATGTGCACAGGAAAATTCAGGATTGACCATTTAATTAGGTTAGTAGGCTTTATTTTATTTTTTCCACAGATAAAGCCAGGAAAAATTGGGTTTATTTTCCCCCAGCAGTGCACATATAAAATCATTCTATCCTGATTGCAGGCCCAACTGGCAGCTGACCTACATACTCTATATGTCCACCAATTGTCTTGGGGGGGGGGATAGCGTGACTCATGTGTCAACAACCTGTTACGAAGTAAAAGATGTGGGGGTAACATCGTTCTCCAGTTACAATTTGGGCAATTGTTAGAGGCACATATTTTTTGGTAAATAAAAAAAAAAAAAATTCGGTATAAAAACAGCCAATTTCGGGTTCAAAAGTGGTAAATAAAATGCAATTTCACTGTTATAGCAGTGAAAAAAAGGTATATAAAAATGACATTTTGGTTTTAAAAATGTGAATATAATCCCGAATTTCATTTAAAAACTGCACCATTACACAAAATAAATATATCCCTTCTAATAGCACATTAAACTTATTTGTTATTTCCCAGTCACCAGCTGGAAATGAGACCAGTATAATTAAATAACATTGTTCTACCTTACAGCAACCTATAAGTATATTAAATGTTTGTTAGGTTTCATCTTCCTGACACACACACAAACAAACAACTTCTATTGAATCAGAAAAAATAGTATTTCACTCAATTTGTTGACTGTTCATTGTCTCTTACAATTTCTAACTTATGATAAAACAATTCTGATAGCAACAACTTGTGATGGGTTTGCTGAAGGCTATTAGAATAAAACGTCATATCAGTGTTCAAATTCCAAATTAATTTCTATTCTATGTAAACATTGCAAGTCTAAGTTAGCAGGAGTGCTACTTTTATATCAAGACAAAATAAAATAAAGAATATTCAAACAATGAAACAATAATACTGGGTTAAAGAAGTAATCTTCTAGGAGCGAGATTTACATATATAAAAGGAATTAATTATTATGATTTGTGTGTCAATTCTGATAAAGTACAAATTTAAAACTACCAAATTTTGCATACCAAAATTGTACTGATATGATAAATTTTCAATGTTCAATGAACAACACATACTTTGAAGTAATTCTTGAAGCTTTCCTGGCAATGAATGATGAAGTTCTCTCGGGATACCAGCCAGGTGATTTCCGGATAGGCTTCCGAGCTTTCGAGAGCCAACGTAACTCTCATCTTCAAGCACTGAATGTTCAATCCCTGAAGATGAGATCACCTGGCTTTCTGGACAGGCTTCCGAGAGCCAACGTAACTCTCATCTTCAGCTCGAAAGCTCGGAAGCCTATCCGGAAATCACCTGGCTGATATCCTGAGAGAACTTCAACACATACTTTGTTGTACTTTGCTATAAAAATTTATTAGAATGTCATTCAACAGATTTGTGTGTTAAGTGACTGCGAGTCTTCAAAATCACTAGACAAATGATTTCTTTTTGTCAAGTCATGCGAGAATTATTACATAAAAGGTGTCCCAAAATTAACACAGGATTTAAATTTTGTGCCATTATTTTCCTGCAGGGTTGGCAGTGTTCTGCGAGGTGACATCATGTAGTCAACACATTGCAGTTAGTCAATATGGAGAGCTACACGAGGGAGGAGCGATTGACGATTGTTAAAATTCATTACAAGTAGGGAGTGTGTTACTCTGACATTCAAATTACGTGACATTTTCGGTAGGAGGGATACTCCAAATGAAGCAACTGTGAAAAGACTAGTTGACAAATTTGAACAAGCAGGTTCGGTTGGAGACAAAATAACAGACTGACCACTCAGCCGCAAATATTGCCACTGTGAGCGATAGTGTGGCAGTGTGTCTCAAAACCTCAGTGTGTCGTCTGTCACTGCAACTGGATATTTCAAAAAGCACAATGCAGTGGAGGACATTCGTCAGAAATCCTATTCAACATTTAATGGCAATTATTTTCCTGTAGTTTACAGTTATTACAAACATAAGAAAACAGCTTTTCGTTGTGACAAACTACAGGAAAATAGTTCTACAATGCAAGCAATGCATACATACAAGAAAAACTATTTAATGGCAATGTTCACCTTTTGAAATCATGTAATAAATTTGCCAACAAATAGTTGTTTTTTTTATCTCTCCTTGAAATAAATCCTGTGCGTTTCTTTTGGGGTATCATTTATTTGCATAAGTGAAATAAAGAACTTTTCAAACTAAATAAAAAATTTGTGGTTAACACAGAAACCAGCAACATAATTCTGTCACTATCAAGTACAGCATGCATAATAAAAGTGCTACTCACGGAGGAAATGTGAGCTGGAACACTATCTCCTGTGGCCTCAACCGGGATATCCTCATACTTGTTGAAGTTGATCCCAGTGTTCCCTGAACCGAACAACTCGAGCTCCAGGCGTTCGTCCCTTGCCACCGGAGTGGTCCAATCATCGTGGCTCGGCTCCTTCCAGCGGCTGCTGCGTGGTGGTTGCTCGCCCCACCTGTCGGTGCGGGGCTGTGGCTCCTGCCATCTATCGTTTCTGGGCGGTGGTGGTTCATTCCATCTGTCGTTCGAACGGCGGTCGGTCCTCTGGGGTTCCTGCCAACGATTGTTTCGGGCACCCCCACCTCGTCCATCACCCCACTGCTCCCTATTAAGTTTCAAAATATAGTTAATTTTATGATAACTTTCTTTCAATATATCAGTTAAATAATTCAGAATTTGACTGACATGTAATTATTAGTTTTCACAAAATGTGAAATTAGGGCTTAGAAGATGACCTACAAAATCTAAATAACCTATAGAATGACTTCAAATTATTAAAAATGCCCTAAAAATAATTTTTGATCTCAAAATGAAAGCTTGATTTTTCATACAACAGAGTAGTTGATGATTAGAAAAAACATGTTTTGGTGTTTTAAATTACTGTAGTAAATGAAAAAAAAAAAACGAATTAGGTGCTAATGTAGTTTTCTTTATTTTTGCTTCAAGGGTTTTCTGTGTAAGTCATTCTCCTTCTTTCAGAGTGGGCTTTGCACGAAACAGTAGTCGTCATCTAAAAATTCAGTTAGTGTTTCTCGTACATCACGATTATAATTTTTTTTAAAATTGTGAATAAAACCCAAGACTAAAGTGATTATAGTGGCCAGCAAGGGAACCTCAAAGCAGGCTTTGCAGAAAGTATTAAGTGTTAAGTGTTGAAGGAACAAATCTACCACCACAATTAAAGATGTAATCCATTGCCAAACTTTCAGTTAAAACTACAATTGTGCAATTACATTGACCGTATGGCAAACTTTCTACAAAGACCATGCCAGGAAATTTAAATATATAAATTATGCTAGAAAATGCATTTAAAATTCACGAAACAGGGGAGAAGAAAAATAAACCTAAAAAATGAAGAAAAATTCAACGAAAACTACAAAAAAATGACCTAAAAGCCACAAAAATTCAAAATAAAAACAATGTTTTCTGGTTCTAACTTAAGGAAAATAGACTGATATCAGGGTTTGCATTGTTTTCAAGGCTCATAGAAAAGATGATATCTTCCATTAACTTCCGAGCTGTGTAAATAGCAACTACAATATTCAATTTTCATGTTTTTGAAAGGTGTGAGGTGTCACGTTTGTCACGAAATTAAATGCAAAATGTGAAATAAACTCAACCATGAAAATTTGAATTTATTTATCGATGTGACATTTTTCAAAATCTGAATTACCCTGAAAGTTAAGCAAATCACAGAAAATTGATCAATTCTGCTGTAAATATTTGAGAAGCAAATATGGACTTCTTTACACAGAAATAAACCTTATACAAGAACGAACTTAATGCTCCAATTACATAAATATGCTATTAGAAGGGAGACCTTTAGTTTGTGTAGTAAGTGTGGTTCTTAAACCACCATTTTAATGCCAAAATTAAATTTTATATATCTCTCATGATCGCAAAACGTACTGTTTTTGTACTGAAATCTTGGTTTCTTATTCACCTTATGTGGCTCTGGTAATAATAGATGGTCTGTGATAAATAATTGAAAAATATTTTTATATAATCTTTGCACACGTAGCAGAGAAATAATGACATATTACATGAATTTTGACAGCAAGTCCTTCCTCCATTTCAATGACACGTCACAAGATGAAAGTACATGGGCAGATTATGGAATAACTAAAGCATCAGTATAGACATTAATATTTTGTGTTTGACGAAAATATAAAGCGTAACATTACACACTGCAATGTTTTCGAGATGTGTGAAGAAAACTGTCCCAACATATGAAGCTTCCTGGCAGTGAATACTATCCCAAGACTCTCTCAGAATATTTAAATTCTCGCTCACCCGAGATAGATCATCCAATCAGTTACAGGGTGACGTGTGGTCAGCATGAAGAACCCCAGTCGTTGGTTGTAGGTTTCCGTGACCAGGTTACGCTACTCATTATTAGCTCCCCAATTTCCTCACGATGGTGGGTGGCCACCAGTCCCATGCACAGGCCGAAATCTCAGGAGAAAAGTTGTTACGCTTCCCCCAGGAAACTCGAACCTACGTGCTTTCTGTAGCCGGAGCCCAAAGTATGACAAAAATCGTGGAACACTGACAATTCAGCTGCAAAACTTTGGAATGAAAAATGGAGTTCCTTACATATGAACTTGTGTCGATAATTTATACTGATTGAACAATTTTTAGAAATCCACTTGTTCAAATGATAGTAAAAAATAAAATAAAAATAGGAGTTTCAGGAACTGATATGATAAATTTAATACATCAAGAATATGTTATGTTATATATAATGCATTTGAAACATTAAAATTAGTTATATAGCTTTGATGAATGAAGCGCATACCTGTACCTAGTTCATACAAATTCAGATTATAAATTAATGTGCAACACAAAAATTAACATGTAGCTGCATTGAAATAAAGGAAGAGGAACAAATCGAAAACAGCACTAATTTAAAAAGCCACAGAGGGTAGTTTCAGGGATGCCTCATCATCATGTCATTACTTCTTATCTTGACAACATGGATGAGATAGTTGAACATTAATGGCCTTTTCCAGCTTTATATTATCATGTTCATTTGTTCCTGTTTTCCAATTATAATGCAAGTAAGACAATGCACTTTCTGCTGTGAGGCATGTTTCCACACTTGAAGCAACACAACAATAGAAAAAGAAATACAGCAAACACATTGAAAGAAGAGTTAATTGCAGTGAATTACCAATCTAATATTTTTTACTATTCAATGCTCTTTTTTTTTTTTGGTTCTGGTCCCTACAAACTCCCCATATAACTAGGGTAAAAATTTCTGGTTGTAAATATTTTCTCAGCATCTAACACTACACAAAAGTGGTCCACAAGAAAGAAGGCAAATGGATGTTTGTACACGGCGGAAAGGTGACTGAATTTGCTAACCCCTAACTAATTTCACTATGTATCCAATTATAAACATATGCCACACCAAAGAACTACTTAAATAAACATTAAACTTACCTGCCAACATTAGGACGATAATCACGATTGCCATAATCTCGTTCTTTCCACTGCTCAGTCCCATTGACAGCAGCACGTTGATCATTGAATCGTCCCTTATCAGGATACCACTCACTATTTTGCACAACTCGCTGCTCCCTGTTCTCGCGATTGCCCCTACGGTCTTCTCCTCCTCTCTCTTGATCAGGCTGACGGCGGCCATCATAAACACCACCACCTGAATGTGCATCCCCGTTCCCAACTTTCTTCCTCTGCTGATAATTTCCATATTCTCCCCCTCTGTTCTGGTTCTCTGGAAAGAACAGGAGCAAAACCTTATTAGTTTATACATACGATTTATTACAAATAAACACCCTATAAAAGAGGGCATAAGAGGCACGAGGGACAGTTTCCAAGTCCAGTCAGTCGTGAGAACACGAAACTGCTCCTCCCAGACAAACCTTTAACGCAGCAAGCTGGGGAAAAGGTATGTACATAGGATGGTTGTAGGAAAAGGAGAAAACTTAGCATTACGATTATGGGAGTATTATTTTACTTGTTCTCTTGCGAATATCAAACTTTCGATGGTGTAGAAAAATGCATGGACGGAAGCAGCACAAGTTGAAGATTTTGTTTGTTAGGAAAAGTCAAAACTTCCATTTGATGAGCTGTAACTTGACGTTGCATGGGAGTCTATAAATAATTATTCATCATGTTTTTTTACAGATCGTATCCAGCTTAATAATAAATTTAAAAAACTGCTTCGACTTGCAACATTAAAATAAAGTATACAAAAAATACACGAGTTGGGAACCTTTTTAACTTCCGCTTGAACACACACTTTCAGAAGAACTGACATGTGTTGGTGAAAATTTCCTAAAAAGATCCATAAATGTGTGGATGCAGGAGGACAACATTTCCAACACCTCCTGTAACAAGGTGAGTGATTATTTTAGTTGTAACTGTCAATATAATTGAATGGGCTTTTTTCATTACATAGCTAGCAGTTACAGTTACGCGCATGTTGTATCCAGTTTACCGGCAGATGCACCCACACTGCCCGGTGTGCTAGCTGCCACTCCACGATCGTGAAAGGCACTATATTATTCTTGCATGTACACCTACATAAATATTTCACCCTATTTTTTATAAACAGGCATGAAATACTTTCGTTGGTTTGTTCATAATCACAATGCCTTATCACTTCAAAATACAAAAAAAATGATAGAAAAAGAGCACTCCCCATTCCTGCAAAAATATTTGTCACAAACGTTTATTAATGGGGTCAATGAACCATTTGGAATTGTACAACCTTTGTCAGAAAAGTTCCAGGAATGATTTTTTTTTTAATTCTTTACCTATGATATTGAAACACAAGAGATTGGTGTTATTCAGTTACCTGATGTGTGTTCTGAATAAACATGGCCTTGGAAGTGTTTCCATGTAAACTCACTAGGTGGCAGGGCTGTCCTTTGCAACCCAGTGTTCGGCTTGTTGGCACATTTAGTTGTAAGTTACTCAAGTGAAATGATTGGATTCTGAGCAGAGAGATAACACTAAGTTATCTGTTAAACTAAGAAAACCTCTAGTGAAACATGGAATATGATGCTGCAAGTATATGTGAAAAGGCATTATCGAGAATCCGTGTCTGACTGGCACAAAAGGTTTTGGTAGGGCTGAGATTCAGTGCAAGACAATCCAAAGTCAATGTTGATCACATTTTTTATGCCAAAGGTTTGATGTATGATGTACAATGAATATCTGCCTGAAGGATAAACGATAAATCAAAAATTTATATTGACGAGCTGAAACGTTTTTGCCAAGCAATTTGGTGGTGTCATCCTGATTTGTCGGCATCTTGGCAGTGGTTCTTATTGCACGACAATGCAAGACCCCATATTGCTTTATCAGTTCAGGAAAATCTGGCCAAGCATCGTATCCCTGCTCTACCACGTCCCCCCTATTCATCCAAACTGTCGCCATGTGATTTTTTTTTCCCCATGTGAAAAAGTGGCTGAAAGGGAAGTGTCATGAATATATTGTAGCAATCCAAACAGTTTTGCGACAGATGGGCTGAGAAGCATCCCGGATGAAGCTTTCTCTACTTGCTTCCATGACCTACAGAAACTGTGCATAGGTACCCGAGGGGACTATTTTGACAAGACCTAGGACCATTAGTCCGTAAGTTGAATAAATTATTTTTTACGAGCTCAGTCCTGGAACTTTTCCGACAAAGGTTGTATATTGTATGAGAATACCTGTTAGTGGCACAAGTAAATTTTATATCTGTACATTATCTCTATGCGTCAAAATCTTTTATCGGTCCATCCCTGATATACACCAATTCAGATATACCAGTATCAGAAAATATCACTGATACCTGGTGGAGGTACGTGGTAATTTCGATTCTACTTTAAAGTAAAAGCTCGAAATATTAGTAAGCCGTTCTCGATGCGACTGAGTTGGCTGACTGCAGACGAAAACTAGCAGAAAACAACACAGAAGCTTTCTTTTAAAGCCCAGCAATAATGTATTTGATGCCTTCGTAAGTTAGAAAGACAACTGAAAGAAAAGGTGTTTATTTTATAATTCTTTCTGTACGTAGATGTAGGGTGAATTGGGGTAAGTGTGATCTCCAGTTACAAACTGAAGCTGGAGCTTGTTTAAAGTATTTGGAACTCATGATTAAAGAAAACTGATGATCCTGCACATTTTGAATGATTCTGGATGTGTGTTCATTGCTGCAAGCATACAGAAGGGGCATGTGAAAATGCCATTACAAAATATTTCAAACTGAAATTTCTCATATGCGTAAAAAAAAATTCTGTCTCGCAGGAAAATTAAAGGATTGTGAAAAGACAATGCTGGGTAAATGGCAGGACCTACAAGTTACTTTTATTTCTTTCTGTGCTCAAATGAGAGGTTCCTGCTGTTCTTACTAGTCATGATCACACTTGCTGTGTTTGGGAAAGTGTGATCAAGTTACCAGGGAAAGTGTGATCAGTGCTGTTGAATTTTAAAATTGCTACTTCTTGCTCTTTTCAGTGTGAATAATGCCACGTAACTACATCAGGAAAAAAAACAGGGGTGTGGGAGGAAGCTACAGTTCAGAAGAGTTAGGCAATGTCCTGAACGAACTTGAAAAAGGTGCAAGTTTTTGTGATGTTTCTAAGCATTTTAAAATCCCCACATTCAACTCTTGTGCTACATTGTAGAGGATGGAAGGGGAAACAAAAAGTGTTACCTGCTTTAAAGTCAAGTGATGGAGGAGGCAGACACACAGATTCCTGCTAGAGAAGAGGAGTTAGATTCACATTTACGTTCCCTGACTAGTTTGAGCGTTAAAGAGTGTATCAACTTAGTGGAACAGTACGTGACTGCAAATCGGTTGCAAACCAGATTCAAAGATGGGTGACCCAGTCATGAATGGTTTCATGGGTTTACACAGAGGCATAAACTGACCCTCAGAAAACCAGAAAACCAGAAATCACAGAGCACACGCGCTTGGAGGTTCAGAAGGACCCATTCATAGTGTATGGGTTCTTTTGATCTTCTGGAATGTCTGATAACAGAACTGCAACTGCGAAACAAGCCTGAAAATGTGTTCAACCTGGATGAAACAACATTCATCCATGATGTAAGCACTGGAAAGGTTATAGGTGGCATAGGGTTGTCTGCTAAACGAAGGATCCAAGGAAACGGAAGAGCAGCAACAACTGTCCTCGCTTGTGTCAATGCTGCTGCTGACATTTTACCACCCCTCATAATATTACCGGTACAAGAACATGTGGTCCAGCTGGATGAGTAAAGATGCGTTCCCCAGTACGGTTGGATGACTGTGCAACGTTTTATTCATGGTTTCAAACACAATTCAAAAGTCGCACAACCCTAACATTGATTGCTTAACCTTTAAATTATCCTATTGGGACCAGTGCCAGCTGGTCTCACCAGCAGCACATGACGAAATTTCCTCATCATTTATCCGTCACTGATATTTCACTTCTGTTCATATGGAGGTACGAAATACTTCAACTTCTATGACTATTGTAGGTTTGCAGAAATTGCAGGCTTTTCAAATATCAGGATAAATATGAAGCACATCATACAATGAGAAATTGTTTTTTTGTACACTTTTGCCTTCATTCAAACTATGATGTTGCTAACATTTGGTTTGAAATACTGACCTTTTTTGCCAATATTGTTAAACAATAGTGTCTAAATAAAAATTACAGTAAAATTTGGAAATTGAGACAGTTCATGTGCAACACACAGTTCAAGACTGAAAACTCCTTAACAGTTCAAGCAGGACAAAAACTGCATTATGAAAGTAATTATTACAGATTTCAAAATGTGTGGAGAAACAAAAGTCGTCCAATATGTAAAACCCTTCATACATGCATATATTTCACACATATTGGCTAGGTTGTGAGCAAACTATTTAAAAAAAAGTTCGTTTTTAAACAAATTTCACATTTGTACACATTTCTAGGGGCTACTTACTGCACACATGTGCAACAGTATTAGGACTTGTACTTGAAAAATGCAAAAACATTGATGCAAATATTTTTAAATAATTATCGCCAAACTCTGGACTGAACTTGTACTAAAAATGTTCACATCAGCCATCAGTCGATGTATCAATAAAGAATAATAGACAAACTGTAAGAGCCTCCGAAATATGATTGCTCATTGCTTCAATTATTATTCGTTCACTGCTCGAATATGATGACTGTTTTTTGCATATTGGCAAATTTGCATTATGTAATTACTTGTTAACCTATTTAGATTAATTTCGCTGATAACAAATGATAAGTTACAATGGATGGTGGGAACACAATGTCCACTGCATGCTGGATTAATACTCAATGCAATGAGTTATTAAACACTTTTTGTTATCACCAAAGCACATGTTGATCTCATCAAGTAGTACAATCAATAGCAGCTTCAAAATCTTCTCCTCAAAGGAAGACAAAATTAGTTATTTTAGAAATCTATAAAATCTTGGAAACCACTTTGAAGTTTTCCTACTACACACACTTTTACAAATATCCTTAAGAGTCAATGTACATACCTCCTT
This sequence comes from Lepisma saccharinum, assembly GCF_977018435.1. NCBI lineage: Eukaryota > Metazoa > Arthropoda > Insecta > Zygentoma > Lepismatidae > Lepisma > Lepisma saccharinum. The sequence goes on along the minus strand of NC_139238.1, from coordinate 88,823,988 downwards.
CTGGTCTGTTACGTAAATGTGGTGGAACGTAACGCCCACCTCCACTTCTACTCTGTTGGGCGTCCTGCAAGTCCAGACCAGCGAACTGTAAATATAGATAGCAGGTAAATATGTGAATGTACTTCTACTGGATCAAAATAAATATTAGCTTTATGTACTAAAGACCATGTTGGCAACAGTCCTCACTAGAGGATGGATTCACCTGTTTCCGTTCAATGTTTATATATGCAACTTTTTTTGCACTGCAGTCATCTTGAAAGACTCATTTATTAAGGTCGTCAATCATCCACTAGTTTTTCAAAGACCATTGGAATTTTATATCGGATCGGTAGAGTATCGGTCAACCAAAACTTATTAGCCCATCCGTACTTTTAACACAAATTCATTTCAGTGTATTCAATGAGTTGGCAAAACTATGGTGAATATTTTGTTTATTTAACTGCATATACTGGCTGTAATGACACAATGAGAATAAAAAGTTATTTTTTCATCTCCACATCTGACACAGTATTACTCATTTCTGCTGCAACATTCCAAATTCCCAATTGTTTGCTAACATTTTGTCTGTACCGGTCTACAAGATGTGTTAAACTATACTGGGAAGGGGGGTCAGGAGGGCCCGGGCCAATGTACATGACACCCCTGCATAAATCATAATGAATCTTTCATCCATTCCACATATGATGTCTACAGGCACGGCATAGACAAACCACTAAAGGAGACATGTTAAATTCTGCGGCGTTCATCACATGACGTCACTGGTGACATCTAGCCAAGATTTTAAGGAACTACTTGTTTTTCAATGTTCATGCTAGATGGCAGGCTGCAGAGGTCAGAGAAAGGGGGGTGGCAGAAGGGGTGGGGCATGGCAGAGGTACACAGATTTATTTCAAATTCAAGTGTTCTTCTCCTATACAGCTTTTAAATAACCTACTGTGACAATGCAAGCATAAGAGAGTAAACTTATTTTGCAGGTGTAGATTACGATAAGTGTGCATTAAACAGACCCCACTCATTGCACTAGCTTACGAGCCCAGGATGGTCATTTCAAATTCAAACCTGCACATTGACGGAGTGTTGCCAACTCACACCAAAGAAAATAAAATGAGCACTGGATGGTAAATGCATTATGAAAATAAATATCCATGCCAAGTGCTGCGTAATATATACAGGGTTCCCACACAAACTCCAAATCCATTTTCCCTGAGATTTCCCTGAGTTTTCCAGAATCCTCATATTTTTTCCAGAGTATTGAATGCACAGTAAAAGACTACTATAATTTTACAATGGCCTCCTCCATTTCCTCTCCATAAAATTACACTTCTTTGCATGTAATTAAGAACAAAGACGACCAGTTTTCTAGAACTTTAAAAAACTCTGAAACAATTTCTAACATATCTGATATAGAACATTGAAATATTTTCACACTTTTCATAGATGTTTATAAATGGATACAATATCGATTAATCTGTAATGCATACAATAATAGTTAAGACAAAGAAATTATTGGAATTTTTAAAACATATAAAAATGAAGTGACAATTCTTAGTACCAATTTAAAAAGGAATAATAAGTTACTGAGACTGAAACATAAAACAAGAAATGTACTTAATGTTGGATACTGCAAATTAAGAAACATTACTTCTCAGAAACTTCAAGCTTTTTTAATGGTTCTGCAATAGCCTTTGCTTCTTCTTGCATCTTTTGTTGTTTGGCTTGTAAAGCACAGATCTCACTTGCTTTACGTTTCATTTCTTTCCTTTTCTTTTTGATCACATTTCTTTCTTAACTTCTGTAATGCTTCTTCGTATCTAATATGTGCACCTGTAACACTCTGGAACATATCTTTGCTTACTTCTACATTTGACACTCCTCCTACCACTTTCACTGCATCATAAACTTGCCGAATAGCCACAACAGACTCTTGTTTCAAGTTTTCTATTAAAACCTGCTTATTTACAGAAAACCCACTTTCCACATATGCATTGTCATGTGATAAAATCAAAACCAACTTAACAGTGCTCCATAACTCAGAGAAGTCATCAGTTTTTATTGAAAAGTTACAAAACTTCTCTTTCAATTCCTTTAAACTGGCAAATTACTTTATCACCAGTTACAGCGTTCATTCTCTTTCTCCCGCGAAGTTCCTGTATCAGGTCTTCCATGCGCTGAGCACATCGCTTTGGAAACTGAGTCATTTGCTTCGGAACTAAACAACTAGCAGCTCTCACCAACCTGAACTTAAGGGGACTACGTTCCACAATCTTCTCCTGTTGTTGGTTAAATTCTGCAGCTAGTAAAAAACGTAAGCTTCTCCTTTTCATTCACCTCTTTAGCTTCCAAAGCAGCTTTGGCACCAATTCCAATATCAATCTTTGTCAAAGGAATCAAGTTGTCAGAATTCCTGACATCAATTTGTATTAATTTAAAACTAGTTTTTGCATTGTTCAAGATGTCACTTTTTATGAATCTCCCCATTACATCTCTAACAACACTTTCTAGGGAGTCATGAAGAAATGGGAACATAGGTTTAGGGGTTTGGACCATTGTCAAATATATCATTCTGGCATATCTGTTGAGAAAACTACTTCACTACATGATATTAATGTAGATCTGCTGGTCCTACAAGTAATTCCATTTTACACATATGTGAGCTTTTGAGGCTTGTAAAAATTCACATGTCATGACTATAACAATAGTTGAACATGATCAAAAACTTAAAATATGAACAAGTATTTATGAACAAAACATAATTCGTATATGGCACTAGTAAGTAAATATTTAAAATTCTGTTCTAAATGCAGTAAATACACAATCAACAATATTGTACACAAAAGATGGCAGAAAATAAATATTTCCCTAAACAGGACACTCAATTTTTTTACTATTTTGTAAAAAAAGAAGGAATAAGAAACTTAAAACTACTCCATAATAAGGGAAATCAGATGAACATTGGTTAACTTTAGACATCAGGTTATCTTTATTATGCGTTTTCCACATTTTGAAATATATTTTACGTCATGTAAAAGATCGAAATCGGTTAATTAAATTTTAAAAAGCGCAAAATTTAAGAGGGTATACACTTTGTCACCAGCCCTGGAATCACATTTAAAAACAAGAAACAGACAAACAAATAGATATGAGTTCCTTGCTGAAAGAGAAATGCTACAACAGCTTGGATTATCCACAGACAGGAGCATATTATAATCCCTCAGTTTTGCTTCATTGGGAACCATTAATCAATTACAAAATTTTCCCTGAGATTTGTATTTTTTTCAAATTCCCTGAGATATCCAGGTTTTCCAGGTGTGTGGGAACCCTGTATATAAGCTTTATATTATGTACAATCAGCAAATGCCAACGATTGGAATGATGCACCTCCCCAATTGCGTATTGGTATAATGTAGTGAAGGGGTTCGATACGCGTTGGAAGTACGAAGTGTACATTTCTTAGATGGGGTCATTGCTCGAAGTGAGGGGAGATGCGGGGGACTGATATCCCCCAGCTAGCAAAATTTTCGTAAAACATCCCACAATTCATTAAGAATTGTCACACATAAAACTGTGATTAGACTATCTGTGCATAAAGTGAATTCAAACTCAAAACTCGCGACACACTTTGTTGCATGGGAATGGAAAAGACACATTGTTAATGATGACACTTTCTGGAGACCTTCTGCGAATGCTTTCCTGTTCTAAAAACGTTCCATTTAACTAGGAACAAGAATTGTGTTATGGTTGGTGCCACTGCCCGTAGCATACACCCTGCCATCTAGTTTCAAAAATTGAAACAGAAGGCACGTAGGAATCCTTTCTAGCAAATAGTTTCTTAAAATCTCTCGTTGATGTCACTAGCGTCGGCAGAGCTAACGAAGGGAACAGAATCAGTCATTAATTTCGCACCTTTTTTAAAAAAACTTAAAATTTGAATGTAAGAATGAGTAAAAAGCAACATATTAAGCAATGTTCAAGAAGTAAGGGTCCAAGGGGGCAGAGGTACGATGTTCAAAATTTGCCCCACTCATGTGGGAGCATTAGGATGCCATTTCTTGAAAACTATACTTGTGTCTTTTTTGTTTCTTAGTATACCTCTAAAGGTATTACATACTCTAATTACAAAACAATATATCCATTGTTACTATTATTAACAAGCGCCATTTGAAAATGTCCTTTACTTCCCTTTTATTACAATAGGATAAATTGGAGATAAAGCTATAACTCCCCAACCTCTGCATCTTTATGGCATTTTTAGAAAAATGCAATTTTCTTCTTCCTTTAACACTAATTATTGGGAGGCAGAATGGATAAATTTACCTATGCTAAAAGCCCTGTCTCTAAGAAAGAAAATAAAACAGACTTCATTTCTCTACAGTAATTAGTTTTTGAGCAAAGATTATTTTTCTACTTTGGGGCAAAATTTGAAAAACTAGAGCTTGAAAAGATGCCCACTTCAATGGGAATACACTTGTGCAATGCTATGCCTGCTAAAGGTTAAAAACAAAATTTAGTTCAATTAAATATATCATTAAGGTAACAAATCACAGTGTAAATAATTTGTAAAATGAAATAGTAACAATGTACAAGAAGCAGCGGAAACTTCAGAAAGACTTATATTAATTAAAAGGTTAAAATGTTAAAGTTGGAAAGGAAAAGTAATAATCCATGGCAAACTGCCCTTGAAGGTGTAGCATTTTCTATTAACTTTGTGTTTATTATTCTAATTTATAATATAAAATGCTACAATCTCAACATCTACATGTTGATATGGGCTGTCCGCTCTACATTCGCAAAGTTTATTGATTAGTTATGTGGATTCACACTAGAAGGCAGTTCATACTTCGCTACCTTTTCCGTGGATTAATCACGCCACCTGGCATGTGATGCTGTGCAAGACGTTTCCTCGAAATGCCAGCAGCAACAGACAGACAGTCTCGACTCATCTATTCAACATGCAACAGTACGTCCCTAGCATTAGTGAGCGGTACCGCAGGTTATAATCGTTCCACTCTGTTGCTTGCAAGCATGTGGTGATTGCGAAGGAGTTTCCTTTTTCGGCACTCACAATACCATTCATTTTTGAACATACATAAACTGCTTTTTGTCTTGTAAGTTAAAAGGAACATGAAGTTTTGACCAGTGTTTTTGACTGTACATCGAGCAAGGATAAAAAGGAACAAGTTAATCATTTCACCAACCAAAGATACAAATACCAGCTCGCAGGAATTCGTATTCTTGAAGGACAGATTGCATGACTATACACAGTTTTTCCATTTTTGGACGAGGAAGTAACTGTGTGTCACCAGAATTCTACTAATCTCCGCATTATAAGGTACGATATTGAACTTGTTGTTAGTGTCGGTTACAAATGAACGGTAGTTTTCAAACCTATGTACTTTAATTTACCAATAAATCGTGATTAGGAAGAATATAGCAAACCTTCGCGTGTAACTTTCCTTTGTACTTTGGCATGCATTAGTGCCACGTAAGAAAGGAAAATGCAAGTACTGATTTTGTCCACGTAATTACACTGCATCTGAGAACGAATCAAAGAAAACAAATTGAGAATCCCGTTAAGTTCTTGTCGTCATTTAGTGCTCTAAAAAGTTATAAATATAGAATGATAATTTGACGCAACTGTACTTATCCCAACGCGGAAATCGCGAAGTTGTGATACAAGAATAGCCTCGCCTGTTAACACACCCACGAATTCCTTCCTTGCACGAGCAAGATTTTGTCTTGATAAAGATTAAGAAATTAACGTAAAAGATATCAGAAGCATGTGAAGAATGTTATTGTAAGAATGAACAAGCTTAAAGATTCTAAAAGGAATCTCAGGTTGTCGTAAAATTGACCAGGGGACATACGTATTATTATTATTGTTGTAAATTTTGCTGGCCAAAAAAACTTGACATTTTATCAAATATTATTATTACTATTCTTACATAAAAGATAGATTAAATGGCATGTTGACGCATCTTGAAACATTAATATATGCGTGTATTTACACCAATCTTGAAGTTTCACATGGTCCTAAATGAACCTTGGATAGGATAAATTGCGAAGGCTTTCTTGTTAATAATTTTTTTTTAATAATGATGTGGCACTGGTTAAATTAAGCATACACCACGATTTGTCTAAGCACACGTTGTTTCAACTAGTCCGTTATAAATTGTTACACACCAAAAAAAAATGCATAAATATTAAGATGTGTTAAAAACATCTAACTGAATAAAATTGTTAAAGTATTAATGAAGATATATGTGTACCTCATTTGTCCTTTGGAATAAACTCCCCTCCCAACTGTAAGTTACGAGTAATAAGTTAGAGCATTTTGTGATAGATGTAAATTACGCACTTTCTGCGTATGTATGTGCATACTTCTTGTTGTTGCATTTTACGCAAGTTGGAAAGTTTACTTGATTTAAACATATCTTTTTCAGGCAGTGAAACGTTAACTGATCTTTGACGTGCTTGTACGAGCAGCGTTGCATTTGTTTGTGAAGGTCACCGTAAATTGAAGAAAGGGGTGGGTGACACTTGGGCCCTGCACAAGATTTCCCACTATTTTCTTGTTAAATCCTGAGGTACCGTGAACCGCATGGTTAAAGCCTCCAACCAGCGGTTTTGTGAGTTTCTGTTGCTATTGCTGAAGTTTTGAGATCCTGGACCTACCTAAATTTATGTTTGGTAGCTTACTTGTCCATTTAATAGTCATGGCAAACAGAACGTTACAAAGGGCTTTGACCTATCTCCCCACTGCCAGCCTACCTCCACAATCCTACCTTGAGGTGTCGAGTTCTCCAACAGGTAATGGGGTGACGAAGTCAGCACGTCGAACCACCAGCCATTATAGATTTTCGAGACCCGATTACGCTACTCACTCACAGCTCCCCAATTTACTCACAATGGTGAGTTGCCACCAGCCCTATACACAGGCTGAAAATTCCCAGAGACTGAACCCATGCCATCCTGCAACCACCATCCAAAGCAAGGTGCCTTAAGACCACACGGCCATGGAGGAATAGAAAGGATAAAGCTGGGACAAATTTTTTTATCATTTGAAGTGAAGAGATTCCAATGTGATACTGGTGACCCTCTGTACAGTAGAAAATTTTGCACTGTTTATAAAGTTTGGCATTCATAACGAACATTTTTGTCACTGTTAAACTTGTATAGATGCATTGGAAGAGTAATTTGTGATTTTACATGGTAACGTTTAAAATGAATGCCATGGCATTGATCCCAACTCTGCATGCAAGTTATTGGTTACATTTTTTTAGAGTTGTGTATAAAAAGTAACCATTATTTATTATGGCAAGAACAATCTTGACACATTCATCCTCGTGAGCATGTTACCAAACTTAGCAGGAAGATAACTGGTCACAACTGTGTTGCTAACATCACATCAATGTGGCTAATTTGCAACAGATACATGACCACATGCAACACCCACCCTCCCTTGTGCATTTAATATTTTTCAAATGTGCACATTTTTCGTGCATATAATGTGTGCTTTTAAAAAAATAGATGTTTCTTGGTCACACCTCAGGGATAAGTACTTTGTAAATTTTATTTTTATTTGTAATTTAATTACAATGATTTATCTTGCACATGTGGTTCATTTCTTTGCCAATAAATGTGGTGTGATATAATGATATTGCTAATTTTATGTTAATTTGTACGTTTTTGTGCACGTAGAACACGGATACGAGGACCCGGATGTATGCTGGGAGGAACGACTTAAGATGACCGGACCCCCGCCCCCCTCAGATTTTCTTCATATTAGGCATACTTACTAATTGTGGCCTCCTAATCACGAATCTGAAGTTAAAAGTTGTCGGAAAAGTCTAGAAATTGCTAAATAAGCGAAAATAAGGCGTTAGTTTTCGGAATGGAAACAGTTGATTTTTGAGATTTTTTTTTGTTTCACAAGGAAATTATATATTCCTGATACTACCACGACACCAAATTTTAACTATGTTTGTCTAACCTAACCACACATCAATGGTTTGTGGGGCTAGCGTCGATGGTTCGCAATTATTTTGCAAATTCTAGAAGTTTCCAACAAATTTTAACTTCAGATTCGTGATTAGGCAGCCTCAATTAGTAAGTATGCAAAATATGAAGAAAATCTGAGAGGGGTCCGGTTATCTTAAGTCATACTTGCTGGGAACATTTCAGGGGTAAAAATTTTGCTTAGTTGTGGTGTCTGATTCGTGAAATAAATTTCATGCTTTGTAAAATATAAAAAATTGTAGAGGAAAAATGCAGAAATTGTCAAGGGTGTGCAGTTAGTCACCAATCCCTTCCAATGTTTATTTGGTTGAAACATTGAATGAAGATAAACACCACAATAAGGCAAGTGGTAATAATTTCATTTTTACACACTACTGAACCAGTCTGAATATTTTCAAGATTCTACACATTCACATTAGTCTAATATTCCTCAGGTTGGTAAGACAATTTTAGAATACTAAACTCAAATAGATTTTCAAGATTCTACACATTCACGTAAGTCTAACATTCCTCAGGTTGGTAAAAGAATTTCAGAATACTAAACTCAAATAGGGAATCCGTATCAGCCATTTCCTAAACAAACTTAACTGTTCTCTTTCAGGCTGAAAACTCATATGTCGACATTTAGGAATTATACATCGAGTGGAATCTTCAAATTTAGAGTGAAGAAAATTCTAATCACGAAGAAAATTCTAATCACAGCTCAAGTAAGTTTGTCAGCTGATCAAACGCTTGTCTGTAAAATCTTGTAGGTAGGCCTATACGAGTTTCGAAGAAGTTCCTAATTTTTTCTACCGTTGGTACAAAATTTGCTTCTATTAATCTTATCAAAATCTCATAGCGTATGCTAAGGTGTAACATCACACAACATAAAAAGAACCGCAAACAGAATTTCTCAGCATTGCTGTTGTGCAGCAGTGATGCAATGTGTCGAAAGACTTATAAAAGCACAAGCTCAATTTATTTTCTCGCGGTGCTACAAAGACAATTTCTAATTGTAGAACACATTTCACACCGAATACATGTTTTATTGTTAATTTTGGACTTGTAATTAACCACGTATGTAGCACGCTCACTTCAACCATCACTTCCTATTCCAAATGTCAGCAATGGCCGCCATTTTAGGTTTGCTGATTTCATCAATTTGGCCTACCATTATATTGCCATATTAAATCACCATACAAGGCACCCTCGAAAATCAGAATAGCACAAAAAATACAATATATCTAATTAACAGCAGTAGCTTTTCGTACAAAATAAATATACCTGTATAAAAAGTAGGTAATCAATATCACACAATGGTTTCCGAGTAGGTCAGTATCCTTTTCGTACTTCGATGCACAATTTGCTCATTTACAGCATTAAGACGAACCATAGTATCTACAAAATAAGTACATACCTGCTGCTCTAGACCTGTGCCATTTTCGTTGGGTACATTACTCATATTATTACTAAGCAGAACAGATTTTTTAGAGAGCTCTTCTCCAAACGTTGTTTCTTCCCCAGTCTCTTCACACAAAGGACATGCAGTGACGTCAAGGCTTTACCTTAGTGACATCTGGTGGGTTCTTGAACAACTGTGCGCCACCAAAGACTGCCCGAGATGGAGCGAAGTTCAAAATTTTTATAACAAATTGCCAATAAATTTACAAGGCTATGATCACATTGAATACGGTTTCGTTTGAACTTATACACTGGCGTACACGACATAAAACGCAGAACAAACAACATGTACAGCCAAAGGCAAAGATGAATAATAGTAGAAGGCAAATTGTCCATCGCTATTTTCATTCATTCCGCATTCTGAGTTCCCATGGGCTGGGCGTCGGGAAGGGGAACGGTTCGGTCGACCCCACTTGGAATTGACATAGTTTATTAAAAGATACAAGAAAGCCGAAAGTTTGTTACTCTTATTGTTAAGAACAGAAATAAAGTTCATTTAGTTAGTATTCCAACAGAATAATCAAAGTAAAAATGCATTGGATGGAAAACATTGAGTGAAAAATACAGGAACAAGGTTATATATTTTATGGTTTTATTCTACCATTTCATCCAAAGAACAAATAGTTTCACATTTTTCAAAATTCTAATAATTACAGTTGTAGGTGAGAGGTCACACAACAAGCTTTATGAAAAAAAAAAATACCCCTAAAGCCATTTCTTGAATCAAACGTGCAACATTTAATATCAAAATGCTTTTCAGATACTAACTGGCAGTTAGTAACTGCATAACATGCAAAAGAAATAATGGAAAATAGTTGTGCTGGTATTCACTCGTTCGGTGGATCGAGTCTCCCCATTTACATAATAATAATAATAGTAATTAATAATTATTATTTCGAATAAAAATTATAAAAGATAATTTGCATTCGTCAATTACAGTATCTGAACAATGCTTCCCTGTGCACAACAAATCGCTTTGTAACCAAAACTTTCGGCTTACTTTCCGTGTCAAAGCTGCTGGCTGAACGCAGAGTTTAAAGGGCTGCCGACGACGTGTGGCAACGAAGTGCACTTCGTCGTAGCAACGAGAAGGAAAACGCGCGAGCCGGTTGCCAAGAAAAACAATTCTGTCTGCCGTTTTCAATTCGCAGAATATGAAAAGATAAGGCATGGAAATTTGATTTTTATTCCATGCTCATCATTTAGATATCCTTTGCATCGCCATTGGGCTAACCGTTATCAAGATTGCAACACTGTTATTAAACATTAATTGTGGCTGTTCCACAAATGATAGCAACATTATATATGGCTGAGATATTTCCACATAAACAAGCTTCAATCACAAGAAATATCATATTATTACGACTGGTTTACAAGAAGCTACACACAATTGAATTCGACGTGCAAAAAAAAAAAATTACACTTTTATGAACATTTTTGTTTGAATAGAGAACAGACAGCGCTAGAATCAATTTATCTTGCTTTTGTCTAAAAGCAGACACTTCTGGCATTCCAATGATATATATTTGACTTCTTTCCTCCCACAGAGAACAACTTTACAAGCACGTAAACAGAGGGCTCAATATTTTTGTCACGGATATACATAGTATAGATACTTCAGACTCTTGCTTCTAAACACTTTTATCTTAAATGTATGAACACAAATGTTTGCAGGAAAAGGAGCGCGGCACATTTCAGAGACAACAAAAGTGCGAAATTGGCCGAATAAAACCGAAATGCATGCGGTTATTGAAATTTTATGTCTACATGTAGTTTGGGGATGGGGGAAAACCTACCGAACCGCTTTTGAAATATAGTTGCCATCTTGAAAGCCGCCATCTTGGATCGAGATCACTTTTATAAATGGGAATCTAGGCATGTGACACATGACATTACAGTGGAAAAAGCTCACAAACACGATGGTAGCATTCATTTTTGCAAAACTTTATTCATGTTCATGATGCTACAGGGTGTTAAAGAAGTGTTTTCAACGGTTTTGCAGGTGCACTAAGAAATGGAGCTCACACAAGCAGAACGCGTGTTAATCATCCTGAAGTGTGGGGAAAGAAGCTCGAAAGTCATCGCCGATGAGTTCAATCAGTGCCATCCAGAATGAGCTCCCATTGTTGACAGCACTATGCGGAAACTGATCGCTAAGTTCAGTGATACTGGGACTGGATCTGTTGCAAACAGGCCCAAATCAGGTAGGCCTAAGGTAGTCACAGATGAAGCGACATCAACAGCTGTGTTGGCTGCAGTTAAGTTGAGTCCGCACACGTAGTCATGCTGCTGTTACTGGTGTGAGTCGTGCTTCCATTATGAGCAGGGCCGGCGCTAGTCACTTTGCCTTGCCGCCCTGGACGGTGGCGGTAGATGCCGCTCCTTTCGAATGTCTGCCTCCACCTCGTCATTACGCAGCAATGGGAAATTGAAAATCAATATATTCCTAAGCAAAACATCAAACTATAAAATAAATAATGAGACCTGCTACGCTATTGCAATACTATTAAACACAAAAGGATGTTTTGCCACAGCAAAACTTTAAAAAATGCGATACTAATGTTATATTACATATTATTATATTTTATGAAAACTCTCGCGCTCTCTCTCTCTCTTAAACGTATCTTAAATGTAACAAATATTATGAAAGAAATGAACGCTTGACTTCATATGTTTGCCGTTGTAGGCATTTGATATACAACGTATGATTGGATATTTAAGAGAATTACATGTAATGTTACCGAATCTCCCGCATGGGTGATCTAAGGTCTGAATTTCTTTCTGCGTTGTTCCCTGCATAAGTTGCTCCGGGGGTCACCCAGCCTCAAATTAATAGGTACCTGGGGGCAACCGTGGGGAATAAAGGTGTCCGGAGAGTGGTGCTGATCACGTCACCTCCGAAATGGCCGAAATCGAGAATGTGTGTGGCCCTACCCACATCCCTTAAATGCGCCTTCAAGACATGGTGCTATATGCAAGGGTAACTTTGTAATCAAGGGATCCAGGGTTCGATACCCGGTGGAGGCACAAGTGGTTCGGATCCCACTTTAAACAGTAGGTCCAGTCCCGATTAGCCTTACTGTGCATAAAATAGACTTAAAACACCAACTCAACTCAACGCAAGGGTAACTTTACCTTTATCTTTGCATGTAATGCAAATGTAATATTTCGTATAATGCTATAATGCATAAAATAGAAACAAGCGTGTTTCAGTTAGGTTTATTAGCCTTAATTTTTTTTAAAAAAAAAAAAACAACTTCGTTCGCCACTTGCTACGGTTACCAACAAAGTTAGTAAATTCGAAGTGCTACACTCACACTAGGTGCAAAATCATGATCCTTTATCAGTTTTAAGGTCTGCTTTGGTGTAATTGTTTTATTCTAGCCGAAAGCACTTTTAGTTCATATTTTAATTCAGTAGGCTTCATGTGTTAACACTCCGGCAAGTTTTGTATACTTTTCAGACAAAAGATCAGATGGCTTATCTTCAAGCTTACTAATATTATAAAAGAAATAAAAAAGTTCACTATGATGTTTAAGCTGCTCAAATCTTTCTCTTAGAGCTAAAATAATCGTCTAGAACCTGGTCAGAAAAATCAACTTTTTCCCGTTCTTGTGGATCTTAAAGAGTTCCATCATACTGAAATTGCTTCTTTTTTCGATTTCGGCCCTGTATAGTGTTTCCTATCTTTGAATTATCTATATCTAAATTCGATGCCAATTCTTTTTCATCAACCTAGACTCACAGGTCGCCGCCCTCCAACGCCTCCACAAGTGGAGGGAGGGAGGCCCTGTCAGGCTGGCAAGTGGCGTCGAAGAAACTTTGAAATTTCCCATCACAACTGCTTTTTTCAAAGCTCTGATATATTTGCAAGAAATCTAACACAACGTAGATTAATGTTTTGAAGACATTTGCTCATTACATTGCGTAGAGTAAAAAGTCATACCAGATAACTAGCGAGATAAGGAATGTAAAGCCACACAACTGGTTTGCAATACACTGAGCCTCATGCGCGACCATTCGAACAGTTTTATTGTCGCCAATTATTTGAAGGAGCGGACCATCAGTGATGTGCCGTAGACTATACGTTTACGTCTACACGCGTTGTCTACGCGTAATCTACACGAAGATTGCATTGGCTTATAGTTTACATACGTAGTCTACTGTAGATAATGAAAAGAACAGGGAAGAAAGAAATCCCAGTGCTCTATGAAAGAGAAAGTATTTTTTTCTTCAAACATGTCGATAACTTGGGTCTATAACTAACTTAAGACCATCCGATCTAATGAAAGTTATCGAATTTTCATTAACGAGGGGAAAAGGGACTACAGGAAGAAAAACAAATGACAGCTATAATGAAAACTGACATTATTTTTTACACTGACAAAAGGGAAGGCTATAAAGATTTTTTTCTTATACTGCAGATTTTTCCACGTGTGAAATGGTGGAAATAGAGAAGTAAAATATATCTTGTCATTCTACGGACATTGCATATATTTGGGGGTATGTCGGGACAAGTTTATTTTGCAGTTCAATTAATACGTAGCAAGCGCGGTTGGCCCTATAGCGCACAGGATCAGTGAACCCCCAGTAATACATGTCATTTACCTCGAGATCTCAGGTTTCTAGTACGCACATGCCATTGATTGCCATTTCCCTTTAATAATTGTAGGACCATTGTGTTTAGTCGTTTTATAATTGCAGCCATGGACGTCCGAAGGGGAAAAGGGGCCACACCCCCCGGGAAAATTAATGTCAACCTAAAACTATTTATTTACACACACACACACATATAATTTTATTTCAGTCACAGTAATTTATGATAAGTATTATAAAGGCGTTGCAGGGACGGAAGGGGTGTTTTTTGAGAGAACAACACTATTACAGGGAAAATTGTGTCTTGTTTGTCCCCCCTGGAAAAAAACATCTTGCTTCCCATCCCTAGAACAAATCCTGAGGACGTCCATGATTTTCTAATGAGACCCGAAATTTATTTCATAGAGGCACAATGTATTGTACTTAGTTTTAGTCCTAAATTTATTCGCACACCTCTACTATGAAACCTCATTATATGAAAAAATTATGTACCAATCTTTTAACCCACCCCGATCCCTTTGTTCCGCGAAGAAAGTTTTTTTTGCGGAAACTGAATATGTGTCATATGACTTCGGTGAACCCCCAGGAAAGTAATGCACGAGCCGCGCCTGATACGTAGTGAATTGGTTGAACATAAATAAATACTTAAAACATTTATTTCTAGACAGTGGAAAACTTCACGCTCTTGTCCACCTGCTGATGTTGGTTGCTGCTTCTAGAACGATGCGCGTGCACGGAGAACGCCGAGTGCCATGTTGTCTACGTTGTTGATTACGTAGATTACATAGTTTACATACGTAGAATGTAGACAATCGTTGTTTACACGTAGACGCACATCACTGAGCACTTGATATCTCAGATCTGCTTTCCACCTTGTGGCACTCAGGGGTTTTAAAGTGAGACTACTGATATGTTCGTTCAAAACGGTGGGTTGGCATATTCTGGCTGTGTCCGAAAGCTGCAAGACCATACTTGAAGCGAGCATACTTCGAGAGCATACTCGCAGTGCGGTCTTGAAGCCTGGAAGCGGAAAGCTTTCGAACTGCACTTCGACTGCAGCGCCAACACAAGTGAGGAATGCAACAAAAGTTGCTTCGAAACTAAAATTATCAAACATCGACTGTATGTGCCACTCTTGTTTTCCGTGAACAACACACACATGACTCGGCGTGCAGTTTATATAACACAGCACGTTATTAATTATAGAAATATGAAAGAAATTTGCTCTTTCAAATTAATTTTCACACATTCTGCAACATGGTTTACGATCGCGGGAAAATAATTTGTTTTCTCACTTTTAAACACCTTCTCACTATAGAAGAAAGAAACCACGCATATATGAATAAAACCAATAAATAAAATTACATAGTATTTTAAAAACTTGTTTACTTACATTTCCACACAATGGAAGAACTACAACTACCAGCTGATTGACTTCAGACGTCCATTTTTTTAACAAATGAAAAGCAAGCACAGATCGCAAGTGTGCACCGCTCGTGTGCTGCGTCCTCTGGTCTTGTACATTCGTTTGCTTGGCGCTTTCGAACTGCACTAGGTGACGTCACTTCCGTCAAGACTGTACTTCAAGTATGTACTTTGTACCTTTTGGACACAGCCTCTGTAACTCCAAGTTATATAATATATTATAACTTCCAACTTTTCAATAGGCTTGTTTTTATCTTCTCTTTCACATTATGCTTGCACACGCCTGAATTTTATTCCGCACACCCTTCAGCACGCCCTTTACAAAACTTATTTTCAACCTGAATAAATGCTATATTACGTTATGCTATTAAAACAAAGTCATCACTTTTAGCGTAGAATGTCAGGTAATGAAGTGATACAGCTTTTCTTGATTACAACAGGCAATCCATTGGTCCTGAAAGAGAAATCGCATTTAGTTTCCTGTAGTGGCGGCGATCTACACAAATATCAACTGCTGTCATCTTTCTTTCATCGATAATTGAGGACTAAAAGTGGTAAACGTTGTTAAGTGCCAAAAGCGAAAGTGTTGGGAAATCGCATCTTTCCGCACATCAGCCCGTAAGAACGTGCACACAAGTGACCTAGTGGATCTTTATGCCAAAACAGCTGTGGACGTTCCTTCCCCCTTTCCTATCCGACTTGCCTATACTGATCTTTTACCTCGGGTCAAAAAAAAAATTCATTCCCAGTGGGAAAATTGGGTTCATGCCGCAGTGGCACAAACCACTACTTATAAATGGTTCATCGATAAATTCCCTATTCGACCCTGGTTTCATCACCTAAAAATGCCTCGTGAAGTGATCACTTGTATCCTACGCCTTAGAACGGGACACGTGACCACAAACGATCATCTGGCAAGAATTCACCAAACTCCCTCTCCCAATTGAACCTGTGGAGAACATAAGCAAACCCCCACCCATTTATTTTTTCAATGCCCGCTATGGAATACACAACGTCAGGCACTCTTTAACAGACTCCTTCGAAAAAAGGTTCCTTTCCCTCTCTCCTTGCCCTCTTTAATTTCATCACCTTCCCCCTCTACTATGTGGATTCTCTATGGATTTGCTCGACAGTGTGAACTCCGCTTTTGATATCATCCCTCATCATTGCAGTGTTATAGTGACAGTGAAGTGAAGTGTAACAAAATATTGTGCTGTTCATACTAGTGCGCGAATTTCCAGCCCTCAATGTTTTCAGATCGTTGCCCAAGACTGCTACCATACAAGCGGTGAGGGGCATGAAGAAGAAGAAGAAGAAGACACAAGTGACCTCTTTACAACGCCCTTTGAACTACTTAGAGGGCTACCAGCCACATTTCACGTTTACCACATTAAAAATCATGGCACATTTCACAGTTTAACGTGGAAAACGGTGTTTGAAATATTGTGACAGCGTTTACCAATTTTAGTCTTCAATTGCTTCCAGTGTGAGTTGTTTCATGTTCTTAATTTATTTTAGCATTGTTGATAAAAACTTACTTCTCGCCTACTTTGTTCTTCCTCTATTCGCAAAAGCGCACTGGAACAGAAATTGTAGTTGCCATCAGTAGATCAACGTATTGTGCCCGGGAAACTATTTAACGCGAGTTGTACCGATATGGTTGTTTCCCGTTGTTGTTGTTCTTTATGCGGGCTCACGCGTAGCCAAGTGGTTAGCGGTCCCGGGTTCAATTCCCGGTGGGTGCCTCCAAAATTTTGGCGTTGACCCAGCGTCGTGAGGACAATTGGGAAGCTACTTCAAGAAGTAGCGGGCTCCGGTCACGAAAGCCAGAAAAACAGCGGCGATGGGATCCGATGCGTTGACCACGCGTTACCCAATGAAAAGCCGCTCTGGCAGGCTCTGGCCCTTCGAGGGCTGTTACGCTACGGAGTTTAGTTGTTGTTTATGCACACTTCTATGTTAGGGAAGCAGTCTGATAATATCACGAAACTATTATTTCGTGTTATTTTATTTTCAAATAGAAAAACTTCAGGTTGCATAGCTATTTTCTTTTACTCAACGCACACAAGTTGAACACTCAGCAGTAGTCTTTGATACCTGTGCATCGTAATAAAGTACAAAAGACAAAGAACTGTTTATCAACAAAATGTTGATGTTTATGGAAGTGATACAAGGTAAATTAAGTTTCTACTTAAATAGTGGGCTTAAGCCCATGCTCATGGAGAGTAGTGCTACAACACCAAAGTAGTGCTACAACACCAAAGTATTTTCAATTCGATTTCAATTTTATGATTTTTTCAACAATAATAATAAAGGTAAAATATAAGTTCCTGGAAATATATGAAATCTTACTTTCTCCCAGGGACGTCGTTAGGGGGGGCCTGGGGGGGCTTTGGCCCCGGCAGTTGTAACTCTGGCCCCCGCAAACAAAATTTTGATCGATTAAAAATTATCCTAAATTAATACTACATATTATTTTCTGGTAAATTTGTAGCAGAGTTGGAAACACTGTTCCGAAAAAAATCTTCGGAAGCAAATGTAGGACAGCAAAATTCCACCCTTTCCTTGCTTACCAGATTATAACCAAGGTCATAAAATCTGCCTGCTTAGAGGTTATTACCCTTGCCCTAAGTTCCTGGAAACCAGAGATCCGACCCTTTTGTTGCAAATGACCCTTCCAATACAGATGGAATCAAAGACTCCGCCGTGGCCGAGCGGTCAACAGTAGGTGGTCGAGCGACATAGGCTATGGAGAGAGTTCTCCAGTACTGACATTGTTCTGAGATTTAAAATTGCTCTATGCTTCAGCTTCAGAGCCACAGATTAGCTTTGTGTTCTTGCTTGCGAGGAAGGTCTGCTATCGGGTTCCTACGGTCACTGTGTATTTGTTCGTGTGTGGGAAGAGTTCTAGCGTTGTTGTGCATTTCCATCTTGAATGGATAAATTTATCAAAACCTGATATTTTAAAACTATCTCAAAACATGTGGAAGATGACGGCAATGAAGAGGGTGTTGGTCCAAGTTCTGACGTTCCAAAGTTAGACAAAACAAGTGAATGTACTAATGTGAAAACAATTACTGATCTTGGGGTAGATAATCCTAGGCAACCACTTTTGCAAAACTATCCAAATACTACGTTCGGAAAGCGAAAGCGGTCATTTCAAAAGCACTGGTTTGCATCTGCGCCATGGCTAGAATATAGTGTGGAACTTGACGCATGCTTTTGTTTTCTATGCCTTAAATTTGGCACAGATTCAGGATATGGAGAACCAAATTTCAGGAAAATAGGGATGCGCAACTGGAAGAAAGCATGTGAAAAAATCAAGGAACACAAAGGAACGTCATACCATCTAAAATGCATGGAACTGTGGGCGAATTACGAAGTGAGTACCAATCAGTTTTGTAAAACAATTATATATGTGTGTGTATGTTCGTAGATTAAATTTAAAAAATGAAATATGTGTATGTCTGTATCCAGTGTTCAAATTGAAAAAATGGAAAAATTTCACAGCTTCCCTATTCTAATTTTGAGAATTGTACCTGATAGAAAGCCAACTGCGTTGGGCAGAAATTTCTCTAGGGGAGGGGTTTCAAGAATCCCGTATTTAAAACATACGGACTGATTTATATAAATTTCTTGGGTTCAAAGTAAATAACACAAATTTTCCAATTAGTGTACAAGGTTTCAGTAATCACTGATCTCGTCTCAGTGGACTTTTATTTAATATCAGAATTATTTTTCTTAGAGGAAGGCAAATTAATCAGGAAATATTTTCTCATTAAATATATATTGTAATTTGCAAACCAACAACAGTATTAATTTTAATGTAAAATTTAGTTCAGAAACTGACAATATATATGTTGATATTAATGTAACATTTACTTGAAATTGAAAGAAATGATTGCGTCAAATTCTGAGCAATGGCAAAATATGATCTAGAATATACTTATGAGGGTAAATTCTTTACATGGTCAGGAGTTAAATTAAAAACTCACCCCCCCATTTTAATTCGAACACTGAATGTACTTTGATTTTCGTCAAAGATATGTAACGGTGATACAAGAAATTAATGAATGGACAGTAACAAAAGACACGCCTGCCTGTCCAGGGGAGGACATCGCGTAGTGGTAATGTCGTCACCATATAATTCCATATATATCCTTGGTTCGATATCTAGTGGACGCACATAGTGGTTCTGATCAAACTTTAAACTGTACGTCCAGTCCCGATTGGCCTCCTATTTGTGCATGAAGAGGACATAGAACATTTGGGGACAAAATCGTAATTCTGGAGCTAACGTGCTCAGCCACTGAGGCGGCTAAAATTCAATAGGTTTCCATTTTGGCTATTTTACCTTTTTTCCTATCTCGTAGGTTAATTTTTACGACAAGTCGATGTGGATTGATGAATGATGGACGGATGGAAAAGTGATGGGAGCATAGACAAACAGAATGAGTCACCAATGGCTGGTGGAGGTTTGAACATGGGATCTCTGATTTCGTAGCCCTTTACGCTTACCACTCCGCCACGAACACTGGAATAAATTAAATAAGTAATGCCATGGTTTAGAATGAATGTCGGAGAGAGTGGAAGCCGAGATAATAACATGTACACTAATAGTAGAAGGGAAAATACTTTAGACCAAACAATAGACCCTTTAATTGACATTAATGGTTTTTTAATTCATTTTCGAGGGGTGACGCTATTGTTATTTAATCTAGCGCCACGTGTCGTGGGTGGAGGAGGAGATGAGTCATCGATGACTCATGCACACGTGTGAGTTTGAAATTAATGGTTTTCCATTAGTGCACAAAAGACACTATTATGTATTCCGTTTTCGGCCTAAGCTAACCTTTTGTTGTATATTATATATGCGTTTCTGCCGGATATGAGTCACAGATGATTTATACAGACGTGGGAACTTGGAATTAATGGTTTTCCCATTAATGTACAAAAGACATTTTCGGCCTATTCTAACGGAAGCGTCGGTGGTGAGTCATATTTGGTATAATTAAGGATCCGGATTTACCCGTATTCAACCGGTGCCGACGCGTTCGATCGGAGGTAGAAGATATTATAACACATGTTCGCTTTAAAGGCGAAGAAATTGAACGATGTATCCTATATGAAAACGAAGTATGCGAGCAGAATCCATGTTATTAATATTAACCTGTTACGGAAGAACCTGTTATGTGGTTGCATTCATCGGCACCCCCAAACCGCGCGCGTTCATGGACACGTGAGGGGAAAAAAGGTTCTCTATTGTTACGGCCCCCATCGCTTGGTCTTCTTCCGAAGTTGAATGGAAGTCAAGTGTCGCCAAATTTTTACACACGAGTATTGATTTTCTTTGAGGTTCCAATTTTATTTGGTGGAAGTAATCTACATCTTATTTATAATTAAATTATAATAGTGGGCTAATAATATTATTTATTAGATTTTTATTGTTATGATCAATAAGTAGAACCTATTTATTAAATAATATAAAATACTTCTACGCGGTATTTCTGCCGCCTTTTGTAACATTGCAAAGACTATTTAACCTAAGGCGTAACGAATTTGGCTGAACTAGGAACATTCAGTTCCAGTATCTACAGGTTAAAGTGGATGCGATCCACTATTTGCTCTTATTTCTGGGTTGCGAACCACGGCCCATTTGATTATTGGGTTATAAACATCAGGATTCATGTAAAATTGACCAGATGTTTTTACTGTTAGAGACAATATTTCGCATTTTTTGTGTATTTTTACTCAGAAAACGCTATTTGAACGAATCAAGCAAGAGTTCGCATGGGAATTTAGACTCACAAAGACATTTTTCAACTTTTAACTTGTTATTTTAAAAGTTTATTTCCATTTTTTACTCTAATATCACAATTTCTTCTATTCAGGCAACATTTTTTATTAAATTTTGGACTAACAAAGACATTTTTCAACTTTTAACTTGCTATTTTAAAAGTTTATTTCCATTTTTTACTCTAATATCACAATTTGATCTATTCTTGCAGAAGTGTTTATTGCAATTTTGACTTGCAAAGATAATTTTTTCAACTTCTTTTATTATTTTTTCTATTTATTGCCTTTTGTATCTTATATTTTTAATTCTTAACTTTGAGTTTTGTTCTTTATTTAAAAAATTTCTCTAATCACTAAGGAAGAAGTACTTTTAAGTAAAACTGTACCCACAAAGTTTATTATTACTATTATTATTATTAGTATTATTATTATTATTGTTGTTGTTTTTGTTTTGATGTAGTTGTTGAATCTTGTTGTTGTTGTTAGGGTTTATTGACTTCCACTACGCTATTTTTGGTTTGCTTCGTAGGAAAGTTTGTTTATTTTAGAGTTTCCTCGGTATTTTCTTACTGTTAGGGTAGGTAAAGTTTCCTAAATATATGAGTAGGGTTCCATATATTCTTGTTCTTGCATGTTTTTCATATGATGTGATCACCACAACTCTCCAAGTGCTTTTACTGCATGTTTCCATTTTTATTGAGGCTTAGTGATTCCTAGAGCCACTTTATGCATGAGAGAAAGCTTGAAAATTTCGATCTCAGATAGCCGTCAACCTTATGTCAGAGTATTTTCGAGTATATTTTAGTCTTATTATGGGGCAGTAGAATATCATGGCTTGCTTATTTTTTAAGTATGTTGCGCAGTTATTGTATTTTTGCTTTTGCTTTCTAGATAAACTGTATGAAATGTTTAATATTTGTACTTTTTGCACTTATAAGAGGCCAAACTTTTACTGTAACTAAAATTATTATCTCTCTAAGCACTGAAACCCCTTTACCAAGAGTACTATAACTGAATGTTTATTAATATTGTTTCTTTCATCCCTTAAATATAACTACTTAACAATATAATGACAAATCACAGGACAAGACGATGTTAGCAGATGACTACGTGGCTCTTAAGTCCACCTGCCAAACTTTTCTTACCATGCTATTTACCCTTATAGTCTTTTATTCGGGGGTACGTTTCAAGTACTACTTGACTTTTTGAGTGTTTGATTAACACCAGGGGTTATTTGTATCTGTTATGCTGTATTATTTGAGGCTTCTTTTTTTATTCTACAATCACTATATGTCCCTGAGAACTAAATTTCCACTGACTGAAGCTTAAAGCTTAGGCTCTACAGCATGTTGAATGGTTAAGCACTGGTCAATATGAATTTTACAGAGGCTGGTAGGAGGCATAGGAACACACGCCAGAGCCTTATTAGCGTGCAAGAAGCATTTTCAGGGAGTACTACGAGGAAACGAAGTTGATTTTTTTGAGGGCTTTACCAGTTACACAGCCAATATTTGCTATTTCAAGTAACTACATGTACCAAAACATTTTACAGCCCAACACTAACTAGACTTCAATTTATATTTTATTAGGTGCTAAATGTAGCAAGAACACTGATTGTACATACTTTTGAGAATCCAACTATTTCAGGATTTTTTCTATGTACGCATATTTTTATTGATTACTAACTTTAACAGACCAATCAGGAAGACGCCAAAATTCACTAAACTTAGTACTATAGTGTATGTGATTGCATGAAAAGTAGAAATTATAACAACCACAAGATTTCGCTTTTTTTGCTTTTGGGACTAATCGTGACGCTGAGGATGAATGGATGGCCAAAAATCTTAAGGACTGGATGTATTTTACCATTACAGACGCCTATGTAGAAACACTAGAGTACTGTTAGCTTTCAAAATTGAGGTTATACTGTACTGTTTTTTAAATATTTCGTATTTGGCACGCTTAACAAGTTACATTTATATCCATTTCAGGACAAATATTGCTAAAACTCTCAAATTAATGTGTACAACTTTATATTTCTGCTATCAAAGGAATTAACAATCCTATTTTACAAACAAAGGGTATTGTTTACACTTTATTTACTTCAATCTGAGACTAATATTTTACAGTAATTGAATCATTCAGCCCTAGTCAATATTTTACTGCATCAGAAAGTTTGTTATTAATCTAATAAGTATCCTATTTTGTGCTATTCTAACGCAAACGTTGTTTAATTCACTGGTTATAATGCAAACTTTTGCACAAATTCGATATATTCACTACCTTCAAACCAAACAATTGTACTTATTTAGCGCATTTCATTTATATTTCTTGTAATTAACTTATGTTTCTTATAATTAACAAACTAACCTAATTAGTTTGGCATGTTAAAAACCTTATTTTTTACTATTTCCTATTCTATCAGGTTCTATATTGCTGTTTTTATCAATTATGTAAGACCACACTCTGGTAAATGCACATATATTCTCTTTTATACACACGCACGTCACACACACACACACACACACACACACACACACACACACACACACACACACACACACACACACACACACACATTTACACACTTATACGAACATACATCTGACGTTTTTCAATATTTTGCTATGAAGTTTGCATCCACGCTATTCAAACAAGGACAGGCAATGTAGTATTTATGAGTATTAGTAATCCCAAAGTGGTGTTTTTGGTGTCCAAGTTCAGATGAGAGGCTGCTATGTGCCTTTTGCAGGGGATTGCATGTGAAGTGTATGCATATTGAGCATTATTGAGTGTGTAGGCTTCCAAGTTTTGCTGTTATTTTCCTATAATTCTGTGAGACTGTAGAGAGTTCTCCCTTTTCAACCAGTTTTCTTTCATTGATTGGATACTTTTTGGGAACTTAGCAGTTTTTTATGTTATGAAGCAGATTGTTGTAGAATATTTTGCATGGTCTTTTGTGATATTGAGTGCCTGCTGTAACGGAAGTAAGTATCTTTCCTTCTTGTGTTGATGTTCTCGTGTAGGTTTCCTATTTTCGGTCAAGTTGCAGTAGGGAACTTAGCAGTTTTTATGTTATGAAGCAGATTGTTGTAGAATATTTTGCATGGTCTTTTGTGATATTGAGTGGGTGCTGTAATGGTAGTAAGTATCTTTCCTTTTTGTGTTGATGTTCTTGTGTAGGTTTCCTATTTTCTGTCAAGTTGCAGTACTTAGAATAATCGCTTCTGTCTTATTGATCTACGAAGCTCCTTTGAATAATCATTTGCATGTGACCCTATACTCCACGCTGTACTTTGTTCTGGGAGCTATCTTTTGAAGCCTTGGCATTCTGCTAGTACAGTATTATTATCGTAGAGGTAAATTAGTTCGTGAAAATATGTATTTTTCTGATTAACTATAGTCGCTTAGTTGTTCTAGCAGGTATAAGTAGTTACTGCTGATGTTGTTAATTTTCTATTCGCAGGGGCTATGTATGATGTAGCGTATTTGTGTTGGCTGTCTCTTTTATTCCTATGTTGTTGAGTTTCTCCATAAGCATGTCCTGTTTTACTCTATTCTATGCCTTGTTGCTGCTAGATATCTGAGGTATGTTGCTGGTTCATATCTGAGTTAGCTTGTTTGACTATCTATTATTTTTGCTATGGCTGTGGCTATTGATGTCCCTTTCTGAATTCCATGTTGGTTTCTGTTTATCCTTGTTGCTGCTTGTTATCTGAGTTAGGTTGTTTGACTTCAGGACTATCCTTTTTTAACTTTATTGTTGATTGCTGTTTTGTTTATTTCCTTATTTGTTTTTATTTGTTTACTGAATCTATTTGTTTTGTGTCTTGTAATATTATTTACTATAGTAACAAAATTATTTTCCTTCCATCCCACATTTATTATTCTGAGCAACAGAACTTCTCCTTCTTTCCCATATATTTGATTATTTCTTGTTCAGTATTTGTCAAAGTTTAATTTATTTTGTCCGCTATTTTTAGCAAATAACACTATTTTGAAATTTAATATATAAATTCCTGAAAATTTACTGTAATTTTATATCAACTAACATATTTATTTTAACAAAAATAACAAAATTGTACAAAAGTTCAAATAGCAGAAGAATTGTACTCTTAAATTATTAACTTTGAAAGAATAGTATTTTTAAAACATTAACTTTGTAAAAATTGTACTTTTAAAACATTAACTTTGTAAAAATTGTACTTTTAAAACATTAACTTTGTAAAAATTGTACTTTTAAACATTAACTTTGTATAAATTGTACTTTTAAAACATTAACTTTGTAAAAATTGTACTTTTAAAACATTAACTTTGTATAAATTGTACTTTTAAAACATTAACTTTGTAAAAATTGTACTTTTAAAACATTCACTTTGAAAAAAATGTACTTTACACCAGAAATAATCAAATATATGCGAAAGAAGGAGAAGTTCTGTTGCTCAGAATAATAAATGTGGGATGGAAGGAAAATAATTTTGTTACTATAGTAAATAATATTACAAGACATAAAAACAAATAGATTCAGTAAACAAATAAAAACAAATAAGGAAATAAACAAAACAGCAATCAACAATAAAGTTAAAAAAGGATAGTCCTGAAGTCAAACAACCTAACTCAGATAACAAGCAGCAACAAGGATAAACAGAAACCAACATGGAATTCAGAAAGGGACATCAATAGCCACAGCCATAGCAAAAATAATAGATAGTCAAACAAGCTAACTCAGATATGAACCAGCAACATACCTCAGATATCTAGCAGCAACAAGGCATAGAATAGAGTAAAACAGGACATGCTTATGGAGAAACTCAACAACATAGGAATAAAAGAGACAGCCAACACAAATACGCTACATCATACATAGCCCCTGCGAATAGAAAATTAACAACATCAGCAGTAACTACTTATACCTGCTAGAACAACTAAGCGACTATAGTTAATCAGAAAAATACATATTTTCACGAACTAATTTACCTCTACGATAATAATACTGTACTAGCAGAATGCCAAGGCTTCAAAAGATAGCTCCCAGAACAAAGTACAGCGTGGAGTATAGGGTCACATGCAAATGATTATTCAAAGGAGCTTCGTAGATCAATAAGACAGAAGCGATTATTCTAAGTACTGCAACTTGACAGAAAATAGGAAACCTACACAAGAACATCAACACAAAAAGGAAAGATACTTACTACCATTACAGCACCCACTCAATATCACAAAAGACCATGCAAAATATTCTACAACAATCTGCTTCATAACATAAAAACTGCTAAGTTCCCTACTGCAACTTGACCGAAAATAGGAAACCTACACGAGAACATCAACACAAGAAGGAAAGATACTTACTTCCGTTACAGCAGGCACTCAATATCACAAAAGACCATGCAAAATATTCTACAACAATCTGCTTCATAACATAAAAAACTGCTAAGTTCCCAAAAAGTATCCAATCAATGAAAGAAAACTGGTTGAAAAGGGAGAACTCTCTACAGTCTCACAGAATTATAGGAAAATAACAGCAAAACTTGGAAGCCTACACACTCAATAATGCTCAATATGCATACACTTCACATGCAATCCCCTGCAAAAGGCACATAGCAGCCTCTCATCTGAACTTGGACACCAAAAACACCACTTTGGGATTACTAATACTCATAAATACTACATTGCCTGTCCTTGTTTGAATAGCGTGGATGCAAACTTCATAGCAAAATATTGAAAAACGTCAGATGTATGTTCGTATAAGTGTGTAAATGTGTGTGTGTGTGTGTGTGTGTGTGTGTGTGTGTGTGTGTGTGTGTGTGTGTGTGTGTGTGTGTGTGTGTGTGACGTGCGTGTGTATAAAAGAGAATATATGTGCATTTACCAGAGTGTGGTCTTACATAATTGATAAAAACAGCAATATAGAACCTGATAGAATAGGAAATAGTAAAAAATAAGGTTTTTAACATGCCAAACTAATTAGGTTAGTTTGTTAATTATAAGAAACATAAGTTAATTACAAGAAATATAAATGAAATGCGCTAAATAAGTACAATTGTTTGGTTTGAAGGTAGTGAATATATCGAATTTGTGCAAAAGTTTGCATTATAACCAGTGAATTAAACAACGTTTGCGTTAGAATAGCACAAAATAGGATACTTATTAGATTAATAACAAACTTTCTGATGCAGTAAAATATTGACTAGGGCTGAATGATTCAATTACTGTAAAATATTAGTCTCAGATTGAAGTAAATAAAGTGTAAACAATACCCTTTGTTTGTAAAATAGGATTGTTAATTCCTTTGATAGCAGAAATATAAAGTTGTACACATTAATTTGAGAGTTTTAGCAATATTTGTCCTGAAATGGATATAAATGTAACTTGTTAAGCGTGCCAAATACGAAATATTTAAAAAACAGTACAGTATAACCTCAATTTTGAAAGCTAACAGTACTCTAGTGTTTCTACATAGGCGTCTGTAATGGTAAAATACATCCAGTCCTTAAGATTTTTGGCCATCCATTCATCCTCAGCGTCACGATTAGTCCCAAAAGCAAAAAAAGCGAAATCTTGTGGTTGTTATAATTTCTACTTTTCATGCAATCACATACACTATAGTACTAAGTTTAGTGAATTTTGGCGTCTTCCTGATTGGTCTGTTAAAGTTAGTAATCAATAAAAATATGCGTACATAGAAAAAATCCTGAAATAGTTGGATTCTCAAAAGTATGTACAATCAGTGTTCTTGCTACATTTAGCACCTAATAAAATATAAATTGAAGTCTAGTTAGTGTTGGGCTGTAAAATGTTTTGGTACATGTAGTTACTTGAAATAGCAAATATTGGCTGTGTAACTGGTAAAGCCCTCAAAAAAATCAACTTCGTTTCCTCGTAGTACTCCCTGAAAATGCTTCTTGCACGCTAATAAGGCTCTGGCGTGTGTTCCTATGCCTCCTACTAGCCTCTGTAAAATTCATATTGACCAGTGCTTAACCATTCAACATGCTGTAGAGCCTAAGCTTTAAGCTTCAGTCAGTGGAAATTTAGTTCTCAGGGACATATAGTGATTGTAGAATAAAAAAAGAAGCCTCAAATAATACAGCATAACAGATACAAATAACCCCTGGTGTTAATCAAACACTCAAAAAGTCAAGTAGTACTTGAAACGTACCCCCGAATAAAAGACTATAAGGGTAAATAGCATGGTAAGAAAAGTTTGGCAGGTGGACTTAAGAGCCACGTAGTCATCTGCTAACATCGTCTTGTCCTGTGATTTGTCATTATATTGTTAAGTAGTTATATTTAAGGGATGAAAGAAACAATATTAATAAACATTCAGTTATAGTACTCTTGGTAAAGGGGTTTCAGTGCTTAGAGAGATAATAATTTTAGTTACAGTAAAAGTTTGGCCTCTTATAAGTGCAAAAAGTACAAATATTAAACATTTCATACAGTTTATCTAGAAAGCAAAAGCAAAAATACAATAACTGCGCAACATACTTAAAAAATAAGCAAGCCATGATATTCTACTGCCCCATAATAAGACTAAAATATACTCGAAAATACTCTGACATAAGGTTGACGGCTATCTGAGATCGAAATTTTCAAGCTTTCTCTCATGCATAAAGTGGCTCTAGGAATCACTAAGCCTCAATAAAAATGGAAACATGCAGTAAAAGCACTTGGAGAGTTGTGGTGATCACATCATATGAAAAACATGCAAGAACAAGAATATATGGAACCCTACTCATATATTTAGGAAACTTTACCTACCCTAACAGTAAGAAAATACCGAGGAAACTCTAAAATAAACAAACTTTCCTACGAAGCAAACCAAAAATAGCGTAGTGGAAGTCAATAAACCCTAACAACAACAACAAGATTCAACAACTACATCAAAACAAAAACAACAACAATAATAATAATAATACTAATAATAATAATAGTAATAATAAACTTTGTGGGTACAGTTTTACTTAAAAGTACTTCTTCCTTAGTGATTAGAGAAATTTTTTAAATAAAGAACAAAACTCAAAGTTAAGAATTAAAAATATAAGATACAAAAGGCAATAAATAGAAAAAATAATAAAAGAAGTTGAAAAAATTATCTTTGCAAGTCAAAATTGCAATAAACACTTCTGCAAGAATAGATCAAATTGTGATATTAGAGTAAAAAATGGAAATAAACTTTTAAAATAGCAAGTTAAAAGTTGAAAAATGTCTTTGTTAGTCCAAAATTTAATAAAAAATGTTGCCTGAATAGAAGAAATTGTGATATTAGAGTAAAAAATGGAAATAAACTTTTAAAATAACAAGTTAAAAGTTGAAAAATGTCTTTGTGAGTCTAAATTCCCATGCGAACTCTTGCTTGATTCGTTCAAATAGCGTTTTCTGAGTAAAAATACACAAAAAATGCGAAATATTGTCTCTAACAGTAAAAACATCTGGTCAATTTTACATGAATCCTGATGTTTATAACCCAATAATCAAATGGGCCGTGGTTCGCAACCCAGAAATAAGAGCAAATAGTGGATCGCATCCACTTTAACCTGTAGATACTGGAACTGAATGTTCCTAGTTCAGCCAAATTCGTTACGCCTTAGGTTAAATAGTCTTTGCAATGTTACAAAAGGCGGCAGAAATACCGCGTAGATTACTTCCACCAAATAAAATTGGAACCTCAAAGAAAATCAATACTCGTGTGTAAAAATTTGGCGACACTTGACTTCCATTCAACTTCGGAAGAAGACCAAGCGATGGGGGCCGTAACAATAGAGAACCTTTTTTCCCCTCACGTGTCCATGAACGCGCGCGGTTTGGGGGTGCCGATGAATGCAACCACATAACAGGTTCTTCCGTAACAGGTTAATATTAATAACATGGATTCTGCTCGCATACTTCGTTTTCATATAGGATACATCGTTCAATTTCTTCGCCTTTAAAGCGAACATGTGTTATAATATCTTCTACCTCCGATCGAACGCGTCGGCACCGGTTGAATACGGGTAAATCCGGATCCTTAATTATACCAAATATGACTCACCACCGACGCTTCCGTTAGAATAGGCCGAAAATGTCTTTTGTACATTAATGGGAAAACCATTAATTCCAAGTTCCCACGTCTGTATAAATCATCTGTGACTCATATCCGGCAGAAACGCATATATAATATACAACAAAAGGTTAGCTTAGGCCGAAAACGGAATACATAATAGTGTCTTTTGTGCACTAATGGAAAACCATTAATTTCAAACTCACACGTGTGCATGAGTCATCGATGACTCATCTCCTCCTCCACCCACGACACGTGGCGCTAGATTAAATAACAATAGCGTCACCCCTCGAAAATGAATTAAAAAAACATTAATGTCAATTAAAGGGTCTATTGTTTGGTCTAAAGTATTTTCCCTTCTACTACTAATGCATTGTTGGCATTGCTAGCAGATGTTAACGGTCTACCGATACCTCGCAGAACGGAGAAATAATTTTTACCTATATTTGCATTGTTTTAAAAAATATATACAGCACTGACGAACGAAGGAACAAAGCTAATCTCCACTGTCTAGAGCAGGGGTTCCCAAACATTTTCGTTTCACGGCGCCCTTCGTGTTTCAAGATTTTTCCACAGCGCCTACGTCATGAATGTAGGCCTATCTAGTACTTGCTTTGATTGACTGAATTGATGTTTTAAGTCCATGCATAGTAAGGCTAATTGGGACTGGACCTACAGTTTAAAGTGGGATCCGAACCACTATGTGACTCCACCGGGTAACGAACCCGGGACCCCTTAATTACAAGGTGGCGAACTCTAACACTACGCCACCGGGGAGGCCCTATCTAACACTTGTAACGCTCTGTTAGTGTGCTTACGTTGCTTGCCTTAAGTTAAAAAATAAACATATTTAAAATTCAGAAACATTTTTTATGCAACAAGTACAAAATAAGAACATGTATTTGGAACAATCATATCGATGACTGAATTTCATTGAAAATATTGGAACATCACGCGGCGGCCCCGTAAGCCTACCAGGGCGCCGCGGCGCACACTTTGGGAACCACTGGCCTAGAGATTACAATTTCTGTAAAACTGAGTCCTAGGTTTGAATCCTGAAGGAGATATTATTTTCTTTCATTATTACAATAACTTGTCATCGTAATCAAAAATAGTTTAAAGTCCATTTTATGCTCAAATATATTAATTGGAACTGGATTTATAATGTCAATTGGACTCCGACCCATTGTGTAATGTGCCTCCATCGGGACTTGATCCTGGCACTCTTTGGTTATAAGGGAACGTGGTAAACCACACCTGGGAGGCCCGCCGTGGTGAACGTGTCGTTATAAGAAATATGCAATATAAAGCAAAAATGTGAATTTATTCTTGAGAATGTTAAAAAACAACAAGAAAAACCAGAATATTTGAGTCGGTAATAATATTCTGCATATTACATATAATTGTGATGGCCGGTTGCGAGTTTTCCTTCATTAATTGCCATTCATAATCGTCAACATTGCGATTAACTAAAAGTAACAAAAAAGCGGTACAAAATTTGAAAAATAAAATATACATAGAATAAAAGTAAATGGCAATTAATGAAGGAAAACTCACAAATGAACTGAAAAGAAAGGTAATAACAAGTTGATATTTACTACCTACTTTTGGGCTTTTTGAAGTTGTCATTTTTTGGCGCCAATTTACCTGTCTATTTAGCATGGTTTGTGGTTATTATAAACGCGCTCCCTACTGATAACACGAACTGAGACAGAAATAAACAAAGTGTGAAAATACCTAAGTCAGTGTCTTCATGACACTTGTACAAACCACCAACGTCGTTTTGCGATAATGCAGGGTGCAAGTTTAGAGGTGCACAATTTTCGAAAGAAAAGTGGCAGGCGTCCTATTTTTCCTATTACATCTCGAGGCATTGGTGTACACATGGGGGAGCTGATGAGGCTACAACTCTCCCGAAACTTTGAGAAAAACAAAATTTTGAAATGAAATCTGTAAAGAACTCGGGGAAAAAAACAAATTGGTAAGTGCAACCCCCACACCCCCTAAAATGACCCTAGATACCATTTCTCTCTTTGAACAACTTTAAAAAGGAATCCCAAAAGTGGTAATATTTTATATTGTCTCTCTCCACCTCCCCTCCGAAAGAAAATCCTGCGTACGTTTGTGTCTGGAGGAGAGTTACAAATCCATCGCGTAATATAAAGTGCTGCTTGCGCTGGAATACTGCTAGAATTTAAATTTGAAAATAATTTCAATGTTAAAGGCGTCATCATTATTACTATTATTAATATGATTTTGTAACGTCCTATTATTGTTATCATTACGTCCCTGCCTAAATTCGCAGCCAGAAATACGATTGATTGATTGAGTTATTGTTTTAAGTCCACTTTATGCACAGTAAGGCTAATGGGGACTGGACCTACAGTTTAAAGTGGGGTCCGAACCACTATGTGCCTCCACCGGGTATCGAACCCGGGACCCCTTAATTACAAGG
Source organism: Lepisma saccharinum (assembly GCF_977018435.1). Taxonomy (NCBI): domain Eukaryota; kingdom Metazoa; phylum Arthropoda; class Insecta; order Zygentoma; family Lepismatidae; genus Lepisma; species Lepisma saccharinum. The sequence continues at coordinate 88,791,217 of NC_139238.1, read as the reverse complement.
CAACGACGCTACCACTGCGCCATCGAGGAGGCCCAGAAATACGAATAAAACGCGATCTTCTATCTTCAGGAAAGCAACGTCTTGACAAGGCACAAGGCGGTCTAAGACCAGCACAAAGCTTGAATGGAGACAATACAACAAGCTTGTTCAACAAATGTTGGCGCGAAGGTTGCGGGCAACCAAAGGCGGCACTGCGTCCCAAATACTCTCTGAACTGCCTGTCATAAAATATTCCTGCGAGAGGACAGTCGTCACCTGTCGAACCTGACAAATTGCAAGGAGCGGTCTTTCTTGCTTTAAGGGAACAAGGGAAGGATGGAGAAGATAAAGGGAAGGAAATGACAATCAAATGGTAGAGAAGACTTATCCCTGGGTTGTACCCCTGCTGTTTGAGAGCACAGTTTCTGAAAGGCAATACGCAAATATGGTTAAATTTTCCCTTCCCCAGTAAATCTTTGTTTCCGATTCATTTTGTTCATTCTGCTAGATTTTGCTTCTATCCAGGGTGCCAAGTACCAGAACGGTCCAATGACCTCGGTGCATTCGAGCAAGGAATAACTTGAGTGAGGAGGTAGGAGGGCTTTGGGGGAGGGAGGCGGGGCAGATGCAAGAGGATGAAGAAAATGTAGTAGTTTACTTACATGATGACTCGTGAAAGTAAAATTGTTATTGCTTGCTTGAAAGAATGAATCGTTGTACTGATTTTTGCATGTCTCAGCAGAGAGGAATTTTCAAAAACATCTCTCCTCTGAAAGTTCTAAGCAGATTTCGTAAATTCTGAAAAATGAATATGTGTAAGATTTCATCTGTAGGTTTGTTTGTTTGATTTGTTGTCTTCACTTTATGCACAGAAAGGCTAATCAGGACTGGACCTACAGTTTAAAGTGGGATCCGAACCACTGTGCCATTATCTCCACCGGATATCGAACCCGGAACCCCTTGATTACAAGGCGACGACCTTACCCCTACACCATCGGCGAGGCTCTTTCACCTGTAGGTTTGGAAGAATCCTCATGATGGTTGCATTTGTAGCTGTGTTGAAAATAAATGTAGTAGTTTTGTCTTTCCGGAAACTTAATATCAAATATCTTGACAGACAATAATGCAATCCACAGGAGGATTCTCCAGAATAGCTAAATAGGAAAAATCCTGCACAGAATAACTTATCAGATGTCAAGAAATCAGCTTAGCACTTCCACAGTAGTTTCGATAAAAAAGAAGAAGTTGTCATTGAGACAGGCAGATAGTAAAATACATTAAGAAAACTGTAAAGTAATAGTTTAATAGTAGTACTTTCATAAATTGATTTGCTTCCTGAAAATTCTTGAACTCTAATGTTTATTTGACCTCCAGTATTCACATATATATTATATACACTTCGTAGTAGTTTTATATACCAATGCACTATATATGTAGCAATATTATAATGTATTATAATGTACATATAAACATATATATATATATATATATATATATATATATATATATATATATATATGTGTGTGTGTGGGGGGGGGTGCATCACACAGAGTTGTTTAACTTTACTGTCTGGTAATATTTGCATAGGAACAAATTTTAGATTTGGCCCCCCCGAACTGATCAACCTAGCTACGTCCCTGCTTTCTCCCACAAAGATTTCTTTTTCTAAAATCGAACAATTAAAAAGCTAGGACAGTTTAACATGGTATTTCATTCAAATATACCTCAATTATTACTTATTCATCCAAACTATTTTCGGGGGATTATGATGAACGATTTTAGGGCCAGTCTTAAGTGATGGGCACTTCTGTTTAGGGAGGAAGGGCAGATCAAGTATAGTGTTCAGTAAAGCTAAGGAAAAAGTTACTTTCGGTAGACATGATGTCGTAATTTAATACTTTGTGGGAATTACGATATGGTTTGAGGGCGCGAATGATATGATTTTGGGGGGACGCATGACAAGATTTTGGGGGGATTGCGCCATTGGCGTTTGGGGGGGGGGGGTTGGCCATCCTGCATAGCATAAAGTATACTGAGCTTCAGATATCTACAAACAGATCGACTGAGAGCTGTGATGCAATTGGATCCAGAAGAGTGTAGACATACAACAATATTGTAGCCCAGGCACGTATCCAGAGGGGGGGCTTAGGGGGCTCGAGCCCCCCCCCCGAAAGTTTTAGGTTTACACTAGATAAAATGAGGTTTTTGGTTTCTTATGGTGTGAAATAAAATTATGTGAGTATAATTTAAGGAGATAAATAATTATCGAGGGAAGACGGAGAATGTTCTATAACATTGTTATTGTTAATAGCACGTATCCAAGATGGGGCACAGGGGGCTCGACCCTCTCCCCAGGAAATTTTTCAGTTTATGTTAGATAAAATTAGGTTTTTGGCTTCTTGAATAATGTGAAAATAATTTAAGGAGAGAAATAATTATCGAGGCAAGACTAAGAATGTTTATACCCCTGTTATTGTTAATAGCACGTATCCAAGGTGGGGATGAGGTGGCTCGGCCCCCCCAGGAAAGTTTTCAATTTACACTAGATAAAATTAGACTTTTGGCGTCTTAAATAATGTGAAGATAATAAATTTATAAATCTGAGAGAGATAATTATCGAGACAAGACGGAGAGTGTTCTATAAACCTATTATTGTCAATAGCACATATCCAAGGTGGGAATCAGGAGGCTCGAGCCCCCCTTCAGGAAATGTTTCTGTTTACACTAGATAAAATTAGGATTTTGGCTTCTTGAATAATGTGATTATAATTTGGGAGAAATAATTATCGAGACAAGACGGAGAATGTTCTATAACCCTGTTATTGTTAATAGCACGTATCCAAGGTGGGGTTGAGGTGGCTCGAGCCCCCCCCCCCACCCCGGGGATTTTTTTGTATTTTTCACTAGATAGAATTAGGTTTTTGGCTTTTTGAATAATGTGGCGCTGATTTAAGGAGATAGAAAATTATCGAGGCAAGACGGAGAATGTTCTATAACTCTGTTGTTGATAATATTGCACGTAAACTTTTCTTGCGCTTTCGGTGTTGTCGCAGCGCACTTGAGCACTATGTAGAGACTTGTCAGCATTTGGAAGCTGCACAACAAAGGTAGCGCCACACGTAGGGCGATTCGTTGTAATTTCTAATCTATGGAAGGCGGTCGATTAGTGATCAGTCAGCGTCCTCTGGTTGCTTTATAAGATATAGGATTCGAAAACGAAGACATTGACGACAGTAGAACTTCCGGGGCCTCAATGTAGTGCTAGTTCGGGTTGAGGGCCGAAGAGATCAAGGCCTCTCTCTCTCTCTCTCTCTCTCTCTCTCGTGAATATTTCAGCAGTACCGGATATTTGAATGGTTTATTAAAAGAGAAATAAGCTGCATAGATCAACTGAAAATCAAAGTTTTGAGTGATGATTTAGTTTTGCCAGAACTAAATGTCGTATATGCAGTACGAAAATTTCATGGTATAAAAAAATACTTTTGTTTAAGCCTACTGGGTTCGAAACACATTCAAACACATAACTACCATAAAGAGACAGCCGAAAATTTTATGAATGTCGAGAAGAGAAAGCAAGAAGATGTTGCATATGTAGACATTTTAGGCGGAATTTGCAGGCTCTACCAGGACCCGAATCAGGGCTCTACCAACTGAGCCACCTAGACATCCTTGACTTCAACCGATTTTTCGTTAAAATGTCTACATAGTACATGTCCTGTGTATATCAAATCGTAAGGTGTTGCCTGTATAGTGAACAAGCACGGGTTACGCATGCTATTTTTGGTGGTCAGTCCTGATTTTGCCATTTTTTCCTGTCTTTCACGTTCTTCTTCTTTTTTTAAAAAAAGGAATACTGGGTCAAATGGGGCTATGACCTCGCCAACCCTCTTTTGGGCACGTCACTGGAGATAAATGAATAAGCATTTGATCATACTGGGAGACGAAACATTAGATGTGTTGGGAACGGAAGGTTTTTCATTGTGCATTAATTGTTTCGTGATCCAGCTGTATTCGAGAAGACTTCCTTTGTTTCGTGCCGATATATGACAAGACAGCGGAAGCTGTGACAGGCCTTTTTCAACACTTGTGAGTGCTAAGGCCTGAATCTGAACAATTTGGTGGGTTTCGGCTTTTATAAGAGCTGCAAACATGGGAGGACAAGACACGTTAGTGGTGTTCAGGCTCGAATCAGAGATACATATTCGAGAGATGTCTGCGTCCATTTCGGAGCCTACAATTTGAATCTCGCGTTGTCGAGTGGATTGTCCATCTCGTGCATGTGTAACAGCTTCGTAAAAACACTCAAAGACACCATAGATGTTTTTATGCCTGATGAGAAGAAATGGACAAACACCCATACTGAGATGCTTCCGGCACACAATGTTAATGCATGGAAACAGAGGAGTGGAGTGGTAAAAAATGTTCCGATTTCACGTTCTCATTAAAATGACAGCCTTACAGTGGCGACGATTTAAGGGATAGTTGCTCCCCATTTTTTTTGCCTCAACATTATGGCCTCTTAATATTAAATATTAAGCTCTACCAAGAGAAAGTAAACTTTCCTTGCACTGCCCTCGGCCAACCCCCCCCCCCCCTGTTTTGGAACCCAATTGCCACCACTGATCGTAAACATACAATTGTGAGGTTCTTACTATACCCCTTAAAAAATGGTGTTGTGAGCCCCCCCCGAAAGAAATTCCTGGATACGTGCCTGTTGTAGCCAGCTGGTTAATTTCTTTTTTTTTGTGGAGGCCCTTCACAGCTTACTTTTGGTGGGGGGGGGGGGGCAATTGCTCCAGTTGCCCATAGGTTTATCCAGCCCTGCTTCTAATTCTTAGTATTTATGAATTAGGTAGTTTATGCACACACTGATTCCTTAATGTATTTCTCGCTCTCCGATATTGTAATGATAAGCAGTGGCACAGGAACTTTTTTATTCAAAATTCGAGCTCTACACCCCCTCCCTCTCTCGCTCTCATATATATATGTAATGATACCACCTAATGTTTATTATGCACTTCTCTTTCATTGACCTGATCCTTTGTAGCTTCCAATGTCACCCTTATCAGAGATTTATCCACACCCACCTAAATTTTTTCACAAAGGCCCAATTTATGGTCATTTTGGCTCTAAATACAAACTTACACCCTAGATGGAAAATTCTGGAGAAACCTCAGACTCTTCTCCTTTATTGGCCAAGGTCTCATAACTAATAAAAATAGTTGTTTCTGTATGGTTTATCACGAGTTTATAGGGTGCTGGTCATAGGCGGAGTTCTGGAGGGGCCTGTCCCCCCCCAAACTAAAAAAAATAACACATGATTAAGTTCAGTTACAAGTTTTGTCATGAAGCGATAGCGCAAATCTTGACGTTTGGCATGATGGCATGTGCGCCGCTATAGCAGGACTTAGACTATTTGATTGATGTATACAGTAAGAAAGAAAAACTTAAAATTACTTTGTGTTGAGTCAACAGTTACTGCTGAGGCATCAAAATAACTTTTCAATCTAATTTTTCTGAAGCTAACTATTGTATTGTAACTTTTTTAAAGTAATACAAGTATTGTATCAATAAAAAAATGATGAAATGCAATAATCGTACTGTTTTGTTTCTTTTAAAACTGACAACCAATATACTAATTAATATTTGTTTACTTAAGCGAGGAAATTTAACATTTTCAAATCTAAAAGGCCTAGGACTCAGTGTTTTTAAGTTGTTTTTTAATTTCTGGGGGAAGGTCTCTGGACCTTTATAAGGTAGGGGATATTCAACAACCCTCAGGTACATCATATGCTTATCCCACAGTCTGGCTCCACCCATCGTGCTGATGCTTCGAATTAATTTTGTTCTAACTACCATAAAGGACCACGTTACTCCCAGGATGGTCAATCCTCATGTGGGAACTTGAGTTAATGTCTTTACTTAAGTTGCTCTGGGACACACACAACCATTCGTAAATCGGTACCAGGAGGAGGGGGAAGATCTGGCAAGGCTCATGGAGAGTAGTGCTAATCACATCACCTCTATTCTGACAGAGAAAATCTGTGTGTTTACCACCTTGGGTTATTCGCAATGAGGATGAATTATGTACTGATGAAATGCATGATGGGACAAACACGATGGTACATCTTGTTTTGATACCATTCCAAGCAGTGGTGATTTGCTAGGAGTGGTGCAAATACAATTTAAATATATTCATGTTCATTAAAACTTAATAGAAGATACAGTACATTCAAACAAGTTCTCTGAATATGTCCCGGTTTCGGATGCGTGGTTTTAATGTAGTTATTTATGGATGATCGCTTTTTCAACACCCTTTCTCTGTCTAGCTGAGTTTATAATATTCCTCTTTTATACCACAATTTTCTTTTCAATGTTAGCCAGATCCCTGGGCCTTGGGGGGTTCGTTGAAGACCCTTGTTTCATAGAATTTCAATTTTTATAGAATCCCAATTGTTGCAAAAAAAACAACAAAAAAAACCCCATATCATAATTGAGGGTCTGTCGTTTTAGACCATTAACCCTCGAGTACTCGCGCGGCATCCCGTAACACGGATACTCGCGCGGATGACAGTTGTCACCCATAAGGTATTTTTTTTGTTTTGTTATATTTACAATCTATTCTAGGGACACAAAGTATTTTTTGAATTATTTTTGTATGAAACAAGTGTTGTAAAGGAAAAAAATACCAAATCGTTCTTTAACAAAATTTTGCGTGGAAAAAGTATCTTAAAACTTTAGGCTACCATAACTTTCTGTTAATGCAGGTTAACATTGTAAAACTCCTTGCTCATCTGAAAGACTGCTTTATTGAGAATCCATAAACATATATATATTAACATAATTTGGCCTTTATTACAAGGCAAAAGAAATCGCTAAAGAGTACCCTGCATTTTACATATAGAAAGAGTATAGTCACAACAATGTTTGTTACTCGTAATAATTTTTTATGCATATTGTAGGTTTAAAATTTCAATGACAAAGAATTGATGAATGATCACTACAGATATGACGTCCACATTTTTCACAATGATTTCTGCTTGCCCTCCCACACAGATAGCAGCGACCTCTACTGTTACCTTGTCTGCGCTCAGGCTGAGGAGTTTCTTCGATTACAAGAAGGGCCTTTCCTCTTCTCTTCAGATGTGCAGGGATGAAAGGAAGCTGGATGAGACTCTCAATCAGAGGTTTTATGAGTTCCAACGCCAAACTTTTCAGGAATTCTCGTCTTGCAGGTGGTTTAGCTGCAGCATTGTTGAACTTGTAAATGATTGAGGCGTTGACCACAAGTTCTAGGACTTCTCTGATAGGTGCAAGACGATCAATTTCTCTTCTCTGCTGACGATCTCCAATGTCATCAAAACTAAGACATCGCATGAGGAAATGAAATCTATTCTCACTAATGGCAAGATAAGAGACGTCCACACCAGTCCCTGCAGAGTTGTCCCACATTGCTTAGTTTTTTTCTTTTACTGCCAAAACAGCCGGTTAGTAGTAAAATGCCTATGAAAGCAGGAATTTCAACATCATTCGTGTGTTTGGCATCCCTGACTCGGCTAAAATGCTCCTTTATATGGTCAATATAAATGTTGGTTGATATAACTATAGTACCAATAATGTTAAAAAGTACAAAGCAACCAAGTGCACTGTGTGTTTCCCTACCCTGTGCAGTTGGTCCTGGGAGCCGAAAAATAATGTCAGCTCTGGTTTGTACATTTCTGAGCTGAGGGGATACTTTTTCCACTTCATTACATTTTTAAACTGGTTCTTACCATTTATAAATTTGCAAATGGGATGTCCTCTTTATCACTGAATTCCTCTTCCACATTTGGCAGCAGGTCATTTTCGGCATTTTTCACTTGGTCCTTTTGTGGCTCATCTGCTTCTTCGGTGTCAAAGACATCGTCCTGGACATCTAAATGGTAATCTCCACCATCGTCACTATTATCGTCCACAACATCGTCCTCGGAACTCTCACCAAGCAATCTGTCCAAAACAAGAGAGTTATTGCAGAGTCGTGGACGCTTAGGTACATTCATGACATCGTTAATCATGCGGGGGACAAGTGTCACCCAACTGACTCAAGCGCAATAAGATGGGCCACTCCTCACTACAAAATACAAACGCACACTAGTCAGGTAGCTGGAAATGTAGGCGGAAGGTACTGAAGTCCCTACCACTCGCCTCCACCACACTGCTTGGCGGTAACAAAAACAAATGGGCTGGGTGACAATGGTCACCCGCACGAGTACTGGAGGGTTAATTGAACATATTTTAAGAAGCCAGTCTCTGGCACCCTGAGCAACAAACATAATTTTTCTCATGTGACCCACAAAGGGTTAATGAAGGAAATGAGGCACGTAAAATAAAATAAAAAAATAGTAAAAATTTTACAATGGCCTACATGCTCTAGGAATGTTACGTTTCAAAACTCTGCATGTTGTTTTGACTTCCTCTGGTTTTTCATTTCCAGCATCAAATGCAGCAGCTTCTTCTTAGGTGAGTAAGTTGAATAAACATACAAATATAATTACTCTTAAGTCACATAGTGAATAATAGTTACATAATGTAACCAAGAAATAGAGAAGCAAATTACTTACCAGGCATTTTCTCTTGGTGGAAGCAATTCTCCTACTGGCTCCTGCTAGTTCAAGATGGCATTTTCTAATTTGGTGGTTAGATGTCATAACTTTTCTCTCTCTTGGGTTAATTGCAAGAACAAGGATAAATGATGACCTGAAGAAATGGTGATTGTTTGAAAAAATAAAAGTAGACTAAAAGGAAGCACCTACGTATAGTGCATAAAAAGCCATGTTTAATTCCTAAAAAAAAGATAAAATAAAGGCTCTGTTGATGCATCATTGTGTATACTACAATTTTTACCATTCATCATTGTTGGAAATAATCTATGCGGTAAAAAAGCAAAGTAAAATAATGAAAATAGTGGATTAGACTTTTTCATGTGTACATATATGGTTAGTTTTCAAGTCTGTGATACTAAAATATGCAGCAATGTTATAGAGATTAGCTCTAGACATTTTACAAAATGGAAGTTTGTGGTGCTTTTGACACTCCAGCTCAAGTTGCCAATCAACATCCGTTTCTTTGCGCATGCTGAGGCAATAATTTTAAAGTGAAAAAGATGTCAACTCTTGGAGACAGAGAAGTAACGAACTTGGATTATAGATGTTTCGTCAAAGATTTCCAGGTTGAAAAACAGTAACATGGCCATACATAGAATTTCAATGCAGTCTTTACAGCCCAGAAATGCCAATGGCTGCTTTGCAGAGTGGCCAGGTTAGAAACAAAAGTGAAAGTTGGTATAAAACAGCATGTGGGCGAACGTTATTGTCACAAATAGCAAAAAAAAAATAATAAAAGACAACCAGCTGTCATCTTTGATTCTGACTTGGTGTTAAGATATGGTGGTGTGTCTTGTTCTTGGGAGTAGAGGTTCTCATTGCACAGTGACTCACGATGTCTGTAAATATGGCAGATACATGGAAGTTGATGTATCCAGGAGAACATTGAACATGATTATTTTGGAGGTACTTGTGTCATGCTGGGCTCTCAACAACTTTCCATGTCTTTGCTAAAAGTTCTGTCACTTGCCAGATATACTGGGATGCGATAATTTAACAATATGTTTGTCTCTTTAGGGATACTGCTTTCCTGTTTATGGACAAATTGCATGTCCTCAATAAGTGGACCTTGTTATCGAGACCCTGTAAAACAGACAATACCTGGTGCATAGACTGGCCAGTGACGTCCCCTGATCTAAACCAAATAAGAGTGGAAAGCAGAGAAGCAGTGCTTATGCATGTAGTGTTGTCACTCCCTAGTTTATTCCTCACATGTTATTCAAGACATTAATTTTGCACAATTATCATTGTAGTGGCTAGGATGTGTAAGTACATTCTCATGAGCTAATCCAGTCTGGCTTCCCTCACAGAGGAGGTAGACAGTAAAGTCTGATCACCAAAAGATCAAACTTGAAATTCTATTTCACATCATGTTTGGCTCCCGCTATTACAACTCAAACCCATCAAACGCAGCAGATGAAATGGCTACATCAGCGCCCCTAGCGGTAAGTGAGGAAACAACAGGAACCGGAAGTCAACCCAACAGTAAAGCATCGAGTTCCCAAGTGGATTGTGGCAGAGGTCACAGAAATTAATAGAACATTTACAAGTAAGTTTCGCAGATATAACTTTAGTAACTCGCTTACATCTTATATTGGAATTCTATTTTTGTCATTTCCGTCGAAAGGCAGGAAGAGTCAAATGAACCCTTGAATCAATCGGCTTGGTCCAGTTGCCATGGCAAGGGGAAATTCTTGTGGTATACTGCATTGTGAACATACATGACAACAAAAGTTTTCGAAACAGATTGCATAGGGTTTCTGATTCACTCTCAGAACTGAGAGTGGAAGGTGCATGTTGACAGCAGAAGGTGTCATTTACGACTGAGCAAAATTCAGGCATGTGGCAACACTGCTTTTTGACATGGAAACTCCCCACATTTGGAAGACAAAATGTCAGTTTGTTCTTTGACCCTATGCACTTTAGACCTCGACATCACATGATTTCTGTTAGAAAGGTCAACATTCGTTGAGCATGGGAATAATAACAGCTTGTGCCAAACATGGTTTGTTGAATGGTTATTGTTCCACCTTGGGTGTATAGTGCAGAGAGTCGTATGTTTGATTCCCGATGGAAGCTACTGGAAAAAACAGTACCAGCCTCCTATGAAGAAAGCCAGGTATCAGTCGCAGCAGGGCTCTGTGATAACCCCATCAATGAAAATCTACTTGGCACACCTGTCCTCAAAAAACTGTTGCACCATGGAGTAGAGTTGCCCGACAATTCATCCTGGGGTCTGTGTGACAGTTTTTTTTTGTTTTTTTTCTTCGAAGTTTGACTAATATGAAGAACAAGAGGAAGATGAAGTATCACATCTTCTGTCACTTAAAAGTGAATTCTGTTCTGAAGCAATCTGAAAAGGACCTCAGTATAAATTCAACAAATTCTTTCAAGATAATAACGCAACACAAAATACAAGAATTCCAGTGGATTTTGCCATCTTTTATTAACAGTTTCACATACAGTTTAATGTTTAATCAGTTCCCCTCTTGTGATCACTCTTTCCACCACGTATCCTACCAGTTCTTCTGGCAGCAATAAGACCAACCTGCAAAAGAAGAAAATGTGTAAGTTTCTATGTAATAATGGAAATTTATTGACTACTGATCAACAAAGAATTATTTTCTCTAAAAATTTACAACAAATATCATGCAAATAATACAAAATTACAGTAAAATTTAGTAACATCTTACTCCAGGTAACTTACATTGTTCCTGGACCAAACTGAAATACTTTACAGATAAAAAGGTTCTTTATGGTCTAGAACCCATTTACGCTTGCTGATTTTCTCTCCTGGTCCAGAATTGAATTTATTTAAAACTGCTGGACCTTTAATAATTGTCCTATTTTATTGGTTCAAAACACTACTTTTATTGCACTACAGAAAAAGAGTAAATTTCACAGACATTTCCAGACTGGAAATTGGTTTACATCAGTGTTTCTTTTCTTTATGAAGGTTCATGTATGGCAGATAGAATATTATACGAGGAATATTCATGTAATTTCTGGTAGGCTGTTTAGGCACTGTGTGTGCCATCAGTATTTCACAGGGGAACAGACATTGCAGGATCAATGCCAGACAATCAAATGATTCTATAGTTCAGTTGGAAACTATGCTGCCAGACACCCAGGTTAAAGTACAGGTCAATTGGCATGGTATAGCTTCAAAGTAATTTTAACAATGACAAGTAAAGGTAAAAAGCATTAGTGCAAAAAACTATCCTTAAACTACTAACTTTTGCATATTTGACACATCTCATGAGAACCCTCTCTTCAAAGGGTCAATCTGTTGTGTACGATAAAAATTATTCACATAGAAGGAAGTTAGTTTTGAATTCGGTGAAAAAACCTAATGGTGTAACCTCAATTGTGTGTTTTTCAAGGGATGGGAAAATTATACTGAAGGAAAAAAAAATATCCAGGAGGTATAATTGTAGTTTCACTGTGTATCTTTACCCTAATATATTTTTCTTTCCTACCAAACCTACTCAAGCTTTACGTTTGATAATTTATTTTAATGACTGGACTATAAAGCTAAACATTCATGTCATACACTAGTAATTTTTGAAAACAGTACACACTCAGTAAGAGCCTCTGAAATATAATTCTTCATTCCAATGTCAGAAAGCTTCAGTCATCATGGTGTCACCATTTTCATATACAGAACATGAATTAGACACCTGCTATTTTCTTTAGTGAATTAATGTAGGGCTATGTCATCTTTAAGGCTAGATTGGAACTTTAGCCATTTTCGAATTTACTCTCATTTCGTAAAACTGTTATGATATTTCAAACTGGGACATTCCAGCGTTGTGTGTGACATTCATACACAAAATGTAAGGTTCTAGACATACATTATAATGTCGATATTTTTGGCTGGATTTGAGATTTTCTTCTTTTATTCTTTTACGTTATTGTTAACACACATAATAAACAATTATGACTCTTGTACGTCTTAGTGTTGAACAAAAAAAAAAGGCAGGAAAATGGAGGCTTTTTTTGTGCGGCTTCCTCACAAAGAAAACTAATTCCCACAAAGGCCAGATTTGTTAGCAATTCTTTTCTTCCACCACTGAAAACTAGACGGGTGAAAAGTTTGCTTCTCGGTACCCAAGATCACAAGGAATTTTCCCCGTGTCGCCACAATGGGTGGGGGGTTTGAGGAAAACTGCGATATTACAAAGAAAACTTCGAAAGCAAGACGAAAACAGGTCTTTGTTGCCAAGCACATGTTTTTCAAGTTGCTGCAATGTGACCTGCATTGTCTAAAATTAGAAAGGTGCTGTAGATGAAAGAAAGGGGAAGATTCATTCCTAAGTACCGTATTTACGCGTGTGTATAATGTGCACTCTGGTTTTGGATGGGTAAAAGTGACAAAAAATTATATCTCATATATAATTCGCAGTACAATCCAGTTTCAAGAAATGGGTTTCTTAGTTGTAGGTTGTAAATGTGCTGCTATGCTGATCAAGAGTGAATGACGTCATACCAATTCAATTGCTCATTCCTTCTTTTTCAAAATATATTAGGGATGGAACGATATGAAATTTTGGCCGATACCAATAAAGTACCGATATAAAATTTACCGATACTGATATTCTACCGATCCAATATAAAATTAGAAATGGTCCTGGAAAAACCTGAAAGGTTCATTGACCTCCTTAAAAAATGTGTGTTTCAAAGTGACTACAGTGCAAGAGAAATTGCATATTTAGACATTTACTTTTTTAAAAAGTAGGGCATGGAGATTATCCATATAAATTACAACAGAATGGCAGAATTTTGCACTAAACTATCAGATATTTATCGATATATTGGATTGGTAAAATAATCGGTAATTTTACCGATAAACCGATATGCCTATATCGGCCGATACCGATAGAGTACCGATTAATTGGTCCCATCCCTAAAATATATACTTTTTCTTTCCGTGACTAATGTAAGATTTATACGAGGCCCATTCAGGACTTTCCAAATAGCAGTTAGCAGCACAAGATTTCTTCCATTAAGGAATTTACACACTCCATGCGTGTCATATTATTTGGCCAGTAATACATGTTAATTTTTATTATTTTTTCCTTACGTTTTCTTTCATCCAAAGTACCATAAAAATCAGAACGTTTCATAATTTTTGGATGAACTTATTTCAACCGGATTTCACATTAGTGTCGTTATCTTGTATGGAATACCGTTTCCATATTCAGAAACTGCAGGATTCAAGCTTTACAACGATATATAACATGATAGGGTTCCGTAAGCATGAAAAATCAATGCAAGTGTCCCAAAATCATGGAATGACCCTGTACAGTTTCATGTTGGGGGCTTGAATTATTCCGTGCATAATACACACCACACAATTTTTGGGGGCAAAAATTTTGGAAAAAAGTGCACATTATACATGAGTAAATATGATAAACTGATATATCATTTGTCTGTCTATGGCAATTAGCGTCCGATCTAGTTGTTTGAAGGTAACTATGCATTTTGTTGAAATTCGAGACACGTGGTTACATGTGAAAGAGGCTCGGGTGGCTAAAGGTTAAAATATTCATAATAAACTGATTTCATAGAATTATGAAACTTTGTGGTGTCTGCTAACAAATGAAAAATACTTTTGTAGTATGATATAGCTTGAATGCATGAAAAGCATTAACAAAAATGTGTCACGTGTGCAATGCTTTAAAAATGTAGCAAAATTTGACTATTTGTCTGTGAAGCATATGGGCAAAAGATGATAATTTGTGTTGGCATTCAAACCTTAATGCAGTTAATAAACATTAAACACTAATAACTTTCTGAATAATTCATTTTGTTATTTACATGGAATGGAACAACTTTTGGTGGAATGCCCCAATTGTGAAAAATAACATCTGCTTAGAATACCTTCTAGAGCATGTACGTGGATCTTCATGTGGTTTGCTTTTACTGTATAGATATTCACAATACCTTAACAGGTTTATGTAACCAAGAAATTACTGTGAATATCTACACAACAGTGAAAGCAAGCCACATTGTGATTATTAATTGAGATTCATGTGAATGCTCTAAAAGGAATTCAACATTGATGAAAGTTTTCACAATTAAGAATACATAGCTGTTTTTGGAAAGGAGAGGAAATTTTAAAAAAAAACTACTCCTGGGGAAAAAAAAAAAAAAGAAAACACAGGCAGAGATATGGACAAAATCCAAGATTCAAACTTGGGACACCTGATGTTGCTGCTAGCATCAGCCACGGATCCAATAGATCCTAAGAAGAAACACAACTTTCATGTACAAAGTACACACTGTTGATATCTTCTTTAAAAAAGCAGCACTCACCTTACGACCGGCACTAGTTCCACGCTTGACAGTAGAAGCCTTTCCAATATGCTGGTGATTACCACCTCCGTGAGGATGTTCTACAGGGTTCATAGCCACACCACGAACCTTTGGCCAGCAGTTACGCTTCACCTTGTATTTGAAGTAAGCCCTGCCTGCCTTCAGGATAGGCTTGTCTATTCTTCCACCACCGGCGACGATTCCTGTAAAATAGAAATATTAATTGAAGAGAAGGATTACTTCACAAAATACCATGATAAAATTCTAGTATAATTCCCAGTTTTCAGCCTTACATATTACAACATATATGGTCTGTGTGATACCAACATATCCAAAAATTCTAATTCAAATAAATGGTATACTGTATATGTATTTTAAATATTTAAGGTGTAGAGATTTGCCAATTCCCATACTCAAGTTACAAATTTACAGGATATACTAATTTATGAAAATTTGTTAATTGTATAAAAATTTCAAACTAACTAATCAACTTCAAGATATCTTTATCTTGCAATAATCTTCCCTCTGTCAGAGATTGTTCGGCAAAGGGCACTAACGAAATAAAGAAATTGAGAGAAGTCTGCTTTATTTTCCACACAGCTCCCTTGATAAAAATACAATCTAAACTGTGCAAAACTTGCATCAGGGGATTTATAATAATATGTATAAATTCAATGGGATATTAATTAAGTTGCAATTATTTCACTTCTAACTAACTAACTAACTAACTCTCTAGCCTTCTTAAACCCGAAGGTTCATGGCTGCAGCAACACAGGCCTTCCATCTGTTCCTATCTTGAGCAAGTTCTATATACTCTTTTCCATCCCTACCGATTTCCTTTAGGTCCATCTCAACGTTGTCCCTCCATCTTCGTCTTGGCCTTCCTACAGGTCTCTTACCATCTGGTTTCCCAACAAGAATCCTGTAAACTCCTCTTTCCTCTCCCATTCGTGCCACATGGCCTGCCCACCTAAGTCTTCTTGATTTAATTATTCTAATAATATCTGGACATGAGTACAAATTATGTAGTTCTAAATTATGTAACCTTCTCCACTCACCTGTCTCCTCATCCCTTTTAGGTCCAAAGATTTTCCTAAGGATCTTATTTTCAAATACTCTCAATTTATGTTCCTCTTTCAATGTAAGGGACCAAGTTTCACACCCATATAATACTACAGGCAAAATTACTGTTTTGTATATTTTAACTTTTAGTTTCTTAGATATTAAACGAGAAGACAAAAGTTTATGAAGAGAGAAGTAACATGCATTTCCTGAATTAAGCCTACTTTTTATTTCCTCTTTAATATAATTTTCATTTGTTAATATTACTCCTAAGTATTTGAATTTGGAAACTGGTTCAAACGAGTTGTTATCAATAATTAGACTTTGATTATTACCTAACACTTGGTTTCGGCCTGTAAGCATATATTTAGTTTTCTCTTTGTTAACTTCCAAACCTATCTCTTTAGCAGTTTTGAAAAATATTTTAGCATTATTCTTAATTGTATTCACATCATCCCCCAGTAAGTCTACATCATCTGCATATGCTAACAACTGAGTCACACCATTTAATTTTAGTCCTTCTTTAGTTTCTTTTACCTTCCTTACAGCATATTCTAAGGCAAAATTAAAGAGCAATGGAGATAATGCATCTCCTTGTTTTAACCCATCTCTTATTTCACTTCTGCAGAGAAAAATTTCCGCAGAATTTCCAGAGGTAATAATTCATGCAGAATTCCCAGCAAGTAGCCACCCTGAATTCGATCGAGGTAGTATCCCCCCCTTGTGTGTTTTTAACATGTGTGCCAACTTATGTGGGACGGATCATGTTGTTGTAAGGTAAGGATTTTCATGACTCTGTGAGGACATGCGTGGATGGAAATCTACGCCAAGAAAACATTTCCACATAGATATAGATGCATATTTGTCCATTTTTTATTTGATAAGATCATATTTCAATTATATTCACCTTTTTTTCACAAAGAACTTTCTTTTGCATAAGCAATTCAGGGTTCGAAAAGTGTATTAGCAACAAGTACACAAAAATATTTTACTACTGTACAAATATTTGGAATAAAACGGTCCTAACTACTTACCAGTACCAAAACTCTTTAATCTCCTCTCTTGTTTATTAATTATACAAAGATAGTTCATCTACAAATTTACATCACAATTTATAAATTCGTATCAAGCATCTCCACCACGTATCATTCTACAGAATAATGGGGATCAGAACCAGTCACTCCCACGATTAATTAATGGGTGATGTAACTTATTCATTCTTCATCTTCAATGATGAGAGCACTCGTCATTAACATGACAAGTTAAACGCTTGGCAGTGCGAAAGGCACAACTAAAACTAAACAGCTTAATAATTAGAAAAGACAATGGTCACTCATTGGGTTTTATGAACCTTTGAACCTGAATCATGGTTGGGTTAGGATAATTACCTGTCTACCTGAAGAGTGGTGATAAATTCGAAGAATAAAATAACCTCCCTCCATGCCGAATCGTGATTTTTACTACCTCTATTGCAAACAGCTGACTCCATAGGCTGATGGAACTTCCTATATCCTGAATACATCAGGAAGTTTGCAAAGCACAACACTGTGCATTGTTTACATACCAAAGACATTTGAGACAACTGAGATAAACAAGCGAATGCCCTGGTCAACATGAAGCATCAGAGGCGCTTTAAATAAAATATAATCTTATGGATTGATAAGAATTTTATGGCTGTTAGGGAATATTTGCCAAATGTATTTCGGTTACCGAAATAAAAACGATCTATTTTGACACTGCTATGTGCAAAGATAAATGCCTGACAATGTGCTTTTTCAAACCCGATTGCAACACATTCCTACTCACCAATCATAGCTCTATTTGCTGATGGAACTACTTTCTTAGCACCAGACGGAAGCTTCACACGGGTCCTCCTTGTATCGTGGTTGTGTGCAATGACAGTGGCATAGTTGCCAGATGCTCTGGCCAGCTTGCCCCTGTCGCCAGTTTTTTCTTCTAGGTTGCACACAATAGTTCCTTCTGGCATTACTCCAACAGGCAACACGTTTCCAATCTGCAAGTTAGCTGAAAAAAAAAATCAAGATTGATTACATTAATAAATGGCACTTTTAACAAAATAAACATGGTACAGCCAAAACCAAAGTGCACCGTAACCAGAATAAAAAAAAAAAAATTTCTTATAACTTATTAATTTAAATTAAAAGACCAATAAAATATGATATCTATTGCAAGAAATTGTCAAAAGGAAAGAGTACGAGGGTTGTCCAAAAAGTAACCGAACTTTCAAATTTGACCACAAATGAAACAATCCACGTTGGCCAACTTACTAGCGCCGCATAGAGGGATCCTTCAGAAGTACCACGCTGTCGAGTGCACCAATCTACATTGTTTAGTTTTGCTGCTGGCAGATGAACAAAAAGGAATACGTAGAAATTTTCAGCAAAAATGCAGGCTTGACCAGGACTCGAACCTGGGTCTCTGTCATACTGTACCATTTACTCACATCCCCTGTGTGTGCCTAATCTTCAATAAAAACACACGTGTTGACATTGGCAAAGATATTTTGAACTGAGCAAATGAGGACGATAGTTTCCTGTGAAACATCACATTGGGTGATTTGCCACCTGCGGACTTCTTTTTGTTTCCCAGGTTAGAATCTACCCTGAAAGGACTCCGCTTCAAATCCATAGAGGAGATTAAGGAAAATTCGGTCAAAGTCCTGCAGGCTGTTCCCCAAAATGCGCTCCAGAACACAATCCAACAGTGGGAGAAGCACTGGGAGTGCTGTATTAGCAACGAAGGACACTACTTTGAAGGTGATGAATCAGATTAAGCTGTGTACAAGGTAAATAAATTTATTTTGAAAAAGTTTGCTTTCTTTTTTGGACAAACCTCATACATGGCAATGCACCCCACTGAAATTAACATTAAAATCACCCACACAGTTATATCTTCCATTTACATAAATATTAGACATTATGTGTATAAATAATTAAAAAGAAATATGGGTAGTGAAGTGGAAGATGCAGTGAAATTAAAAACTTAGGTGAACCTGTCATCATATACATGTAAAAATGTAGTTTAGTCATCTTAGGAATACACAAGTGATATGAGGTAAAGTTCCCAACATCATGAAGGTACATTTCAGGGATGTGGGGATAGGTCCCCACACATTCTTGATATCGGCATTTTGGAGGTGCTAAGCACACGTTTCCGGATGCATTTACCCCCTCCCCCAGTTTACCATTTATTTGAGGCTGGGTGAACCCCAGAGACACATTATGTAAGGACAAGGCCGAAAAAATTCTGACCTTAGATCATCTACACTGGGAATCAAACCCAGGTCTTCCATGTGGCAGACACCCTACAAACTATACCATGGCGGCTCCTACAGAGTGATGCATGAAAATGAAATAGATGATTGTAGTTTCTGAAACTACCAAGGTCTAGCATCAGAAACAGTCAACCACTACAGATTAGATACCACAGTTTTTGATTTTCCAACTGAAATTTTTTATAAAAATTTAAAATAAATTACATTGTTCCCAATGTGTAATGCAAATAGGAGTCAAACCACATTAGGTGGGCCAATCAAGCGCCATCTTTGAATGTGTGGTCATTCGAGACACTCATGCGAGTGACAGTGTCCAACTGGTTGGTAATTTTTATAATTAATAAACGACTGCACTGCCATAAACAAAAAAGCATTAATGAAAAATTATTATGTTTTTGTGAGCTTTAGTGAATGGTAAAATATTTGTGTGACACTAGTGCAATAATTGGTTATTATTTCTTATTAATAATGGTATTTTTTTGTAATTATCAGCAATGAATAACTGGACATATATAATCAACAGAGGAAGCAGTGATTCAATAACAAAATGGTTTTTTAAATGTTAAAAAAAGTGTGGGCCTGTGAGCAACCCCCCCCCCAACAAGGTAAGTTTCTCCTATTGCAAAGGTAAGCTAGGGTTAAGGAAAAATAACAAATTGAGCAGATTGCGTAGCTGATACTTCGAGTGGGTTTGGCGTATGTTCAACTCGTATATGAAGGAGATGAACAAACTAAATTACAGTTTAATTCAGAAATTGAACAATACATCTCAACTTGAGCCCTAACCTAGAAAAACCATTGGGTTTCTTAACCTTTAGCCACCTGTTACTATGGGACAAATTGAAGATAAAAGACTATAACTGCTGAACTACTGCATCTTTTTGAACAATTTAAATTCTAAATGTAACGTTTTAAGTAACATCCGAAAATTAAGGGTCTACCTCCTCTAAAAGCCCTGTCTATAAGAAAGAAAACAAAACAAATTTCATCTGTCTACGACAAATAGTTCTTAAGTTATGATTTTTTTTGTACTTTGCGGCAAGTTTCAAAAGCGCATGCTTGAAAATGTGCCAGCGTGAACAAGAGTAACGGCACGCGAGAGGTTTTGCGGCTAAAGGTTAAAGTTGGGCCCCGTTTGGGAAACCCTATGCAATGCACGATCTGAAATGCTGCTTTACTCACCTTTTTTACCGCAGTACAGGAACTGTCCAGTGTACATTCCCTCAGAGGCGATGAAGAGTTCTTTCCTCTTCTTGTACCTGTATGGATCTCTAAAATGGACCATGGCCAAAGGTGCTCCACGACCTGGATCATGGACGATGTCCTGAAAATTGTAGAACAAAATATTTAGTCCCAGGAAGTAAAGGGTTGAAAATATGCTACAAAGAAGGATGAGGAAAGAGGAAGCAAGGTAAAGTAAAAAGGTAAAGTGCTCCCCTATGCATAGCACCACGCCATGAAGGCGTATAGGGTGCACTTTCTTGATCCGGTCGGGGTGATGTGATCAGCATCATGCACCTGACCACCTTTACCCCCCAGGGTTTCCCCCAGGTAGCCATGTTATTCGACGCTGGGTGGGCGCCGGGCCCGCTTCCACCGTTAGAAAAGTTCCCGGATTTGAACCGGCCGGGGATCGAACCCGGGACCTTTAGCATGGTAGTCAGATGCGTTACCGACTGAGCCACCATGGCCATTAGCAAGGTAAAGTAGTGAAACCTAAAGTGCGAATTCAACTTTGGCACTTGTTTTGGGGAGGGGAAGTTTCCACAAGGCACAGGCCTCCTTCATATGACAGGATAACAGCAATATTTAATACTGTGACACAAATATTTCTATTATACTTTTCAACATAAACTAGTTGATGAAATACTCTCATATGTCATCCTTGCAATAGGTGGTGATACATATTTTATTCTGAAATAATTGAGTGGTTCGGGAATAAAACTTGATAAACCACTAAAGTATGAGAATTGAGACAAATGCAAGTCATGCATCCATGTGATTGTAATTTTAACCTCTTGACTACCACTATGTATGTAGTTGGTACTATTGGCCAAAAGGAAATATTCTTGCATGGTAAGGGCCATACAAAATATTGTCTAACTTTCTTTTAACAAGACTAACCCCATATGCTAATGAAATCATAGGTGAATATCAATGTGGATTTAAACGTAACAGATCAACTACAGATCAGATTTTTCACATCAGACAGACACTTGAAAAAAAGTGGGAATATAATCAAAATGTCCATCAGCTATTCATTGATTTCAAAAAAGCATACGATTCGGTCAAAAGAGATAAATTATATAATATATTAGTCGAGTTTGAAATACGTAAGAAGCTTGTTAGTATGATAAAAATATGCACCAGTGAAACAGAAAGTAAAATTCGTGTGGGTATTAATATGTCTGACAAATTTACAATTCATGAAGGGTTAAAACAAGGAGATGCATTATCTCCATTGCTCTTTAATTTTGCCTTAGAATATGCTGTTAGGAAGGTAAAAGAAACTAAAGAAGGACTAAAATTAAATGGTGTGACTCAGTTGTTAGCATATGCAGATGATGTAGACTTATTAGGGGATGATGTGAATACAATTAAGAATAATGCTAAAATATTTTTCAAAACTGCAAAAGAGATAGGTTTGGAAGTTAACAAAGAGAAAACTAAATATATGCTTACAGGCTGAAACCAAGTGTTAGGTAATAATCAAAATCTAATTATTGATAACAACTCGTTTGAACCAGTTTCCAAATTCAAATACTTAGGAGTAATATTAACAAATGAAAATTATATTAAAGAGGAAATAAAAAGTAGGCTTAATTCAGGAAATGCATGTTACTTCTCTCTTCATAAACTTTTGTCTTCTCGTTTAATATCTAAAAAACTAAAAGTTAAAATATACAAAAACGTAATTTTGCCTGTAGTATTATATGGATGTGAAACTTGGTCCCTTACATTGAAAGAGGAACATAAATTGAGAGTATTTGAAAATAAGATCCTTAGGAAAATCTTTGGACCTAAAAGGGATGAGGAGACAGGTGAGTGGAGAAGGTTACATAATTTAGAACTACATAATTTGTATTCATGTCCAGATATTACTAGAATAATTAAATCAAGAAGACTTAGGTGGGCAGGCCATGTGGCACGAATGGGAGAGGAAAGAGGAGTTTACAGGATTCTATTTGGGAAACCTGATGGTAAGAGACCTGTAGGAAGGCCAAGACGAAGATGGAGGGACAACGTTGAGATGGACCTAAGGGAAATCGGTAGGGATGGAAAAGAGTATACAGATCTTGCTCAAGATAGGGAAAGATGGAAGGCCTGTGTTGCTGCAGCCATGAACCTTCGAGTTTAAGAAGGCTAGAGAGTGAGTTAGTTTGGTAAGGGCCAAGAACACGTACAAATGCCTCTGGTCGGGAAGGACTGAAGTCTACGTGTTGCTGTGACATCATTTGAGCATGTGACATGCTCGTTACGCCATCTGTTGCTGAAAGTACGTAACCGTGCTTTTGAGGAGACCTGTGTGTTTTTGTTTTGTAAAACAAAAGCAGAATAATATGGAGGAGGAGGATAGTAGTACATCGGATTATGTTCTGGAAGAAGAGGAGAGTGACTGTAGCAAGTCTGAATATTCAGATATATCCAATGTGGAAGACGAGGCAAAAGTCTATTGGAGATTGGACATACGTGAATGATCCTTTCAGTGCTGCACGTGAGAATCCGGGTTAGAAGTTCGAAAATCACTATCTGATGAACTGTCAACACTTGACAAATGTATTGAAGCATTTTTTTTGCATGTAAAATATTTGTGTGCATGGACTAACAAGAGCCGACATTTGAGTACGCTAAATCGGATCATCCGATATTGACCGTTTTTTCAATATAGTTTGGATTTTCACATTTTTTTTTTGTGTTTATTTCTTTTTCTACACCCATTTACATGTGTCTAATGGGGTACTGAATAATGTTAATTCTAATAGTTTTAGGGCCTCCCCGGTGGCACAGTGGTTTGGATCCCACCTTAAACTGCAGGTCCAGTCCCGATTAGCCTTACTGAGCATAAAGAACTTAAAAACACCAAATCAATCACAATAACAAATTAATCATTTAAATACAAAAAATATGGAATTAGCAACCAATATAATAAATGATTTGCACTATCGCTAGGTGTTACCTAATGCTCTCCGCATAGTATGGTCGTAGGATTCTGCTCTCTACCTACAGGTTGAGATTCAAGAGGTTAAAGTTCCCCTTCCATATAGCGCTGTGCCAGGGAGGCACATTTTAGGGGATGTGGGGGCAGAGCCCCCACAGATTCTCGATCTAGGCCTCTTCAGAGTTTTCATTATGAAATGCCCTGACATTTCCAGATTTTCCAGTCCAAAAATTAATTTTTTCTAGACAGGGTCATTCCACGTCAGTTCAACCAGGCCAGGGAACCCACCATCTCAGATTTTTATGAAACTTGGTACATTCAATCCTTCCATGGTGGTAAGAAACCACATAAAATTTTTCGCATATAACTCTTCTGGTTTCAGAGTTATGGCCTCTCAAACTTTCAGCCAACTCTCGTTTTCCTTCATTTCCGAAGCCCTCATTGAAACCTGCTTTACAAAAAAAATATTCTATCTCGCTCACACATGATTCAATCCTTTTGAAATTTCACAACAATATTAACCAAACAATAGGCATTTCAGAAAAAAATATGACAACACATGATATCAATATTTTAGTAAAACAAAAAATTAATAAAAAAAATATTAGCGGGATTTTGTTGCCGAAAACCAGCATAAGTATTTTTTAAATTAACCTGTATATTTATTCTAACTTACCCAGCAATAAAAGTTATGGTTATTTTATTCCTTCTATAAATATAATATACTTATGTCTGATATTTGGATGAAATGGCTTCCGGAGTATTAAAATATTTTGGTTAACTCAAAAACAATCAAATAATGTGTTATAAATTAATCAGTGAAGCAAACTCGAAATTCTACACTTTTGTTTATTCTTTGAGCATTGTTGTCTTATTATTTCCTTACTTATTTATAAAATAATTTATCCATATATAAGCAAAATATGTATGGTTCAAAAAAATCTTTGTTTAATGTTGTGTTCTTTGTAAGCAGCAGTTTGATGATATATCAACATTACCTGAGAGAGAATAGCAATGAAGATGACAATAATGATAATAATTTATATTATTTTATTAATATGAAATCATCATTGAACCATATCAGTTATTATGGTATCCCCTCCTGCTTCAACATTTGGTGTTTGCTGATTTATGCATATAGATATTTAAATGTGATTGACCAAAACACAGGTTTAAAAATTACTGAATATTCCATATATTGCCTATATATTTTTTTACCTTTCCATATATGTGCATGCAACATATACAAAAATTTACTATAAATTATTATTATTATCATTATTGTCATCTTCATTGCTATTCTGTTTCAGGTAATGTTGACATATCATCAAACTGCTGCTTACAAAGAACACAACATTAAACAAAGATTTTTTTGAACCATATATATTTTGCTTATATATGGATAAATTATTTTATAAATAAGTAAGGAAATAATAAGACAACAATGCTCAAAGAATAAACAAAAGTGTAGAATTTCGAGTTTGCTTCACTGATTAATTTATAACACATTATTTGATTGATTTTGAGTTAACCAAAATATTTTAATACTCCGGAAGCCATTTCATCCAAATATCAGACATAAGTATATTATATTTATAGAAGGAATAAAATAACCATAACTTTTATTGCTGGGTAAGTTAGAATAAATATACAGGTTAATTTAAAAAATACTTATGCTGGTATTAATTCATTCCCTTTTAATGATAATTGAAATTTTAGCAAGGCATGTTTTCGGCAACAAAATCCCGCTAATATTTTTTTATTAATTTTTTGTTTTACTAAAATATTGATATCATGTGTTGTCATATTTTTTCTGAAATGCCTATTGTTTGGTTAATATTGTTGTGAAATTTCAAAAGGATTGAATCATGTGTGAGCGAGATAGAATTTTTTTTGTAAAGCACTGCAGGTTTCAATGAGGGCTTCGGAAATGAAGGAAAACGAGAGTTGGCTGAAAGTTTGAGAGGCCATAACTCTGAAACCAGATGAGTTATATGCGAAAAATTTTATGTGGTTTCTTACTACCATGGAAGGATTGAATGTACAAAGTTTCATAAAAATCTGAGATGGTGGGTTCCCAAACCTTCTTTTTTTTGGTTGAATTGATATGGAATGACCCGACATGTTTATCATCATGATTTTTGCTTTTGAACCTTGTGTTTTCAATTAAATATATATAATCCATTAAATATTATGAATATTCACTTTCACAACTTTTTTTTATAGCAAATTTCATTCTACACACACACACACACACACAAACACGTGAAAATCCTAAGAGTAAAATGCAAAATTACAAATTGTATTGGGTGCCACAATCACGTGCATCTAGTCTTCAGGCTAAGAAACAAGATCTTCACAATATAAAAACAACAGAAAACATCCATAAACTGTACACAATTTTTAATTTTCTGGCAGATTTATAGTGTCGTAAAAAATGCTGATTTTTGCTTACATTTATGAGTACACAGTATCTGGAGAAATTTTTGTTGCATATAGGAATTCTATAGAAAATGCCAACAAGACTACGATTTATAAAATAATAGATAACATCATCTTTACCAACATTTCCGATAATTATTATCATATTGTCAAGTACTTTAGTTATCAATCACATATCTGGACTGCAAGTTTTACTTTGATATTCTTTCTAATATCAGGTATTATAAAAGTAAAAATTTATTACAGAAATTCAATGGAACCATAATTTTGAACACGTTTCTACTCAATCTTTTTTGTTAAAGATATCAGGGTCAGGCAAACACAAATGGTGCTCATGTAGAAACATTCTCCAACAAAAGGGGCCCATTCGAGGTTGCCAGCAAAAGTGTCGCCTGAGGGGCTTTGTGGAATTCAACAAATTGCGGTTCAGGAGAATCCACCACCCCAACGTGACATTGCCCAGAGGTTCAAAGTAGCGCAGTCCACTGTCAGCGACATCATTCGTCGCAGTCTTGGTCTGCAGTGCATATCTGAGGGTCAAGTTTACAACCACCTCCTGCACCATATTGCAGAATGCAAGACCAACTGGCGCAAACTGTACAAAAGATACTTGGCGGTGGGGTCAAAATAGAAGACAGTTGTCACATTGGATGAGGCCTACATTTATCTCACGTGTAATGGTAACATTAGAGCAATTACATACCGTGATACCTCCGGCAAGGGACATACCGAGATTTACTGTCAGTACCGAGAAAGTTTCCTGCAGGGAATCATGATTGTCGCTGGATACGGTTACGAGGGGAAGTTGGAGATACGTAAGGTGAAGAAAAACAAAGATGAACGCTACCTACTTCCAGGAATCCATTATCACCCCAATCTAGATAGACATCTTTGTGCGGAGGCAACAAGAACCACGTGTGGATCCACATGGACAAAGCATCCAGCCACACCGCCACATCATCCCTCTGGTTTTATCAGGACATTGAGCAGGAAACAGGAATCTGTGTTATTCCCTTTCATGTCATTCCTGTCAAAAGCCCTGATGCCAGTCCAATGGATTTCTACGGATTTGGACTGTTAAAACAACGTCTATAACATTGCCACCCCCGCACCCTCACTGGCCTATGGAAAGGCTGTGAGGAGGAATGGGATGGAATCCTTATCCATGTGCTCCCAACGTAGTTTGTTGCAGTGGAAATTGCAATGTTGGGCGATGTCTACAATGCTGTTAGTCCCATAGAACACAACCAGTGGTGACGGCACAGCTTTTCATAGGGTAAGTACACTTTACAAATCAGTTGGATATAACCCGATGAACCTCTGTATATAGAACTTAATTCAAGACCAATGGTATTCCACACATTTGTCTCTGATGGTCACAAGAGTAATGGTGGACTTGACAATTAGAAACAACAGTGGACACTCAGTAAGAGCCTCTGAAATATAGTTCTTCAAGCAAACCTCAGAAAACTTCAATCATCATCAATCCACTGTTACTGCAAACTAAATGAGATCAATCTAGTTAAAATTGTTGAAAAGAGCTTAGATGTAATAGTATATTCACTAACATTCGGTTCTCATGTCTGCAAAACATCACTGCTCTTATCTACATTAATTCTTCTCCAACAGATGATGTGATGAAGAATGCATGGTGCCTATCTATGCAGGTTATAGTGAGAATCAACAAAGACATTTAGAAATGTGCTGTTCACTATCTTGTGGATTAGACCTAAGATGTGGCGAAATTTGAGATATGGACCAAGAAGACAAGTGAGTCATACCTCTCACTCCATCCTTGGTTCAACATGACACCTTCAGTGAACAATGTACTTGTTCATGGCTGCCCTTCTGCCGATAGGACAAATGTCGCAAGAGGCTCAACTTAAACACACTCTCTCGTCACTCACAGATGCTGAAACTATTCAGACAAATTGTGCAAGTGAGACATGTATTGATCGATTAGATACTTCAATTCTACATTGAAAAAAGCAAATTGCCATAACCAGCCACCATTCAGAGTGCAGAACTGTTACTTTGACAAAGTCCTTATTTCCTGTGGCTACTTTGCAGAGGAGGGATTCCAAGGTTGATGCTTGTTGCTCAAACAGGAGTCAGCGGTAAGCCTAGCCTTAATTGGCTGTTTGACTGCAAGTTTCTTCATAGTTAAACGATGCAATAGGGGATTTCTGCCATAAGGATGGTCCCTGCGCCGGTTCTTAGCTTGGCCAGATCTGCCAGAAACTTGCATACTTTAGAAGTTAGAGATGTCTAAATGCTGTCACTGAAATACCAAATAATACTCACCAACAACATGATTAAACTTGCATGTGTGTGTAAAACACTTCGATGCTTGTAATATGACACAACTTACTGTGATACAAATGGATGTTCAATAGTAACAATTATCCTGAATAAGAATGTATATTGTATGTCCTATGGTATTCCATGGATAAATTTTATGACCTAAGTGAAAAAAAAATGTCTAATAGTCGCAAGAGTAATGGTAGACTTGCAAATATATTAGAAACAACAGTGGACACTCAGTAAGAGCCTCTGAAATGTGGTTCTTCAAGCAACATCAGAAAATTTCAATCATCATTGATCCACTGTTACCGTACATTTGTTATGTTTTCTACGAAGATCAATCCTAATTAAAATTGTCAAAAGAGCTCAGATATAATAGCATCTTCACTAACA
Organism: Lepisma saccharinum; assembly: GCF_977018435.1. Taxonomy (NCBI): domain Eukaryota; kingdom Metazoa; phylum Arthropoda; class Insecta; order Zygentoma; family Lepismatidae; genus Lepisma; species Lepisma saccharinum. The sequence goes on along the minus strand of NC_139238.1, from coordinate 88,762,623 downwards.
TTCTGTTCAAATGTCTGCAAAACATCACTGCTCTTAGCTACATTAATTCTTTCCATACCCGAAACTGTTGGTTCTGAAATGGTATCAGAGGAAAGACACTACACAAAAGACAACCAGAACATGATGCTGATCACATCATTTATAGATGCGATGAAGAATGCATGGGGCTCTACTTCCTGCATGGTGTAATGAGAATCAACGTAGACCTCCTGCAGAAAATACAACGATGGACATAATGGCCTGGCACCGTAATCTCCGATCCAGTCATCTCTACACTTTGGCTGCCAATAGCCCACAGCATTCAAGAGGAAGTGCTTCAAAATAAGTGCTTAGAACTTCTTAAACATACTCTCTAGTTGCTCAATGATAATGAAACCAAATCAGACATGTACATATCGACTGATATTATTATTATTTATAAAAAAGAAAAAGAAAAAAGAGAAGCCAGAAACTTTCATACTTTAGAAGCCCCACAGACGTCGGTCAAAAAGTAACACACAATCCACTGTAGCTTGGGAATGGTAAGGACTATGGAAATTAAATTTTCTAGGTAGAAGCTTTGGTCCTCTGGAAATGTCACTCAATGTATGATCCATGTGCCTCACTGCACTGCAGCCATCTTTGTTTCCATGACACAAATGCACTTTGGTAAAACTCTTTAGGTTGGTCTTTACACCACTTTTTCACACACGCAATAAGCTCGTTGTCATCTTCAAACGTTTCCCACGCAGATGAGCATCCACTTGTCCAAACAGATAGAAATCCGATGGTGCTAGGTTAGGACTGTATGGGAGTTGTGGCGCACCACTGTACATCCCAGTCGGCCAATCTTCTGAACTGTCATGAGTGCGTTATCGTGATGCAACTTGATGTGCGTTGCACATAACTCTAGCTTCTTTGTTCGTAAGCTACACTGCAGTTAGGTGGTAAGGGACCAATGCTTCTACCTACAAAATTTCATTTCCATAGTCCTTACTATTCCTGAGCTACAGTGGATTGTGCATTACTTTTTGACTGACCTTTGTAGAAAAATATTGATAAAATTCACAGGATTTTTAATTTTAATTTGATCTTCAAGTTTAGATTTTTCTGGTCATAAGCACAATACCTTTTTTATTTCAACATGAAGGTTTTGATCCCACAGTAAAAATTATCCTGGATTTAATTCAACTCCTATGGTATTTCATGGGTAAATTTTATGACCAAGTGAAAAATAGTCTCTGATGGCCTTGCCAATACATTAGAAACAACAGTGGACACTCAGAAAGAGCCTCTGAAATAGGATTCTTCAAGCAAACATCAGAAAATTTCAATCATCATTGACCCACTGTTACTGTAAATTTGTTGCACGATATTTCCTCTAATTACATCGATTAAAATTGAAATTGTTAAAAAGAGCTCAGATACAATAACATCTTCACTAACATTCTGTTCAAATGTCTGCAAAACATCACTGCTCCTGGCTACAATAATTCTTTTCCACATACAAAACTCTTATTTCTGGTATCAGACTAAAGATACAACATAAAAGGCAACCAGAGCATGGTGCTGACCACATCATCTCCTAACGGAGGGTATAATGAGAATGAACCAATATATTTTTTAGTGGAATTGATTGTCATTGACTAGTGATAATATACATGTTTTGCACTCTTCACAACAATCCTTCCTTGCACCAGATGCAGATAGCTGGGTGGAAATATGAATATGTGGCAACATGTCTCAAAACCTGGATTTCTTACTTAGAACTATGTAAACCAGCTTCACGTTTGCTTATAACTGTGGCAACGTCCCTGCCTTATAAACTGCACACCCTTGTGGGTATCTGACATTACATCTGAGACCAACAGTTTTTTTTATAGCCAAACCTTATGATTTTATTTTTCAAATACAAGTTAAGAAAGCCAAAAATCCAACTAAGATTAACCTTTAGGTGCCCAAGCGTCTCGATCGAGATACCCAAAAGTAACCCTCAATTGCCCAAGCATCTCGATAGAGATGCTGTGTCAAGGTCGTTTTGAGAGAGAGAGAGAGAGAGAGAGAGAGAGAGAGAGAGAGAGAGAGAGAGAGAGAGAGAGCGAGCGAGCGAGCGAGCGAGCGAGCCAGCCAGCCAGCCAGCCAGCCAGCCAGCCAGCCAGCCAGCCAGCCAGCCAGCCAGCCAGCCAGCCAGCCAGCCAGCCAGCCAGCCAGCCAGCCAGCCAGCCAGCCAGCCAGCCAGCCAGCCAGCCAGCCAGCCAGCCAGCCAGCCAGCCAGCCAGCCAGCCAGCCAGCCAGCCAGCCAGCCAGCCAGCCAGCCAGCCAGCCAGCCAGCCAGCCAGCCAGCCAGCCAGCCAGCCAGCCAGCCAGCCAGCCAGCCAGCCAGCCAGCCAGCCAGCCAGCCAGCCAGCCAGCCAGCCAGCCAGCCAGCCAGCCAGCCAGCCAGCCAGCCAGCCAGCCAGCCAGCCAGCCAGCCAGCCAGCCAGCCAGCCAGCCAGCCAGCCAGCCAGCCAGCCAGCCAGCCAGCCAGCCAGCCAGCCAGCCAGCCAGCCAGCCAGCCAGCCAGCCAGCCAGCCAGCCAGCCAGCCAGCCAGCCAGCCAGCCAGCCAGCCAGCCAGCCAGCCAGCCAGCCAGCCAGCCAGCCAGCCAGCCAGCCAGCCAGCCAGCCAGCCAGCCAGCCAGCCAGCCAGCCAGCCAGCCAGCCAGCCAGCCAGCCAGCCAGCCAGCCAGCCAGCCAGCCAGCCAGCCAGCCAGCCAGCCAGCCAGCCAGCCAGCCAGCCAGCCAGCCAGCCAGCCAGCCAGCCAGCCAGCCAGCCAGCCAGCCAGCCAGCCAGCCAGCCAGCCAGCCAGCCAGCCAGCCAGCCAGCCAGCCAGCCAGCCAGCCAGCCAGCCAGCCAGCCAGCCAGCCAGCCAGCCAGCCAGCCAGCCAGCCAGCCAGCCAGCCAGCCAGCCAGCCAGCCAGCCAGCCAGCCAGCCAGCCAGCCAGCCAGCCAGCCAGCCAGCCAGCCAGCCAGCCAGCCAGCCAGCCAGCCAGCCAGCCAGCCAGCCAGCCAGCCAGCCAGCCAGCCAGCCAGCCAGCCAGCCAGCCAGCCAGCCAGCCAGCCAGCCAGCCAGCCAGCCAGCCAGCCAGCCAGCCAGCCAGCCAGCCAGCCAGCCAGCCAGCCAGCCAGCCAGCCAGCCAGCCAGCCAGCCAGCCAGCCAGCCAGCCAGCCAGCCAGCCAGCCAGCCAGCCAGCCAGCCAGCCAGCCAGCCAGCCAGCCAGCCAGCCAGCCAGCCAGCCAGCCAGCCAGCCAGCCAGCCAGCCAGCCAGCCAGCCAGCCAGCCAGCCAGCCAGCCAGCCAGCCAGCCAGCCAGCCAGCCAGCCAGCCAGCCAGCCAGCCAGCCAGCCAGCCAGCCAGCCAGCCAGCCAGCCAGCCACATATACGCCGAATTTGCAAAAATTTCATATAGTCTGAATCTCTGGTTCATTCCACGTACAACGGTATATCACTCATCTCTCTAAGGCAATTAGCTTCCGAACTACACTCATTTAATTGCAACTCTGCATTTTGCTCAAAATCGGCTTGGGCAACCGAGGCTTACTATTGAAAAAGGGCTTGGGCGTCAAAAGGTTAAGGGACACATTTTTAACTGTGACTTTAAAACACCTAATTTATTAATTAATACAAGACTGGATTAAAAGGAACTAATTCTTGCATCGGAGTGGTCTTCCTAAAGAAGGCTGAACTGGTAACAGCATGAATAACTATGCAATACATTCTAATACATGAACAACTCTACCACATTGGTGGAGATTTTAACAGGCTGCCAACAATGAAAAAATCATAATGGCAAGTTTATGATGATTTAATGATACACGTCATATAGAAAACACACCCACCATTGAAAGAAAAAGGGTAATGGAAATTTCTGTAAGCAATTAGATAAAAAAAAAAAAAAAAAAAAAAAAAAAAAAAAAAAAAAAAAAAAAAAAACGAATTTTAAAATCCAGGCATCACGTGATGATTTTCAGGCACCCTGAATTTTTCTCTCCCTATGTGCTGGACAGTCACGATTTTTCATATAGCATGGGGATCAGGGGAGGAAGAAAAGCTTCATGGAAAAATGACATTCTGCTAATAAAAAAAAATGTGTTTAATACAAACGTGACACTACTACAAACATAATAGTCAACAGCCATGTAACCAGTCCTAAGACAGTGTGAAAACAAAATCGTACTTCGGTGCAGAAAGTTATGTGAAGACTGGCACCATGGGTAAAAAAGGAACAGACAAGAAAAAAGTGGCAGAAAATTCTTGTACCTATCGTTACCTGAACATAATCTGTGTAGCAGTGGGGTGATGCTGAAAGGTAGTCAAGAGGGGTGGACTCTAGCATGTCCTCACGATGGTTTAATTTTGTTTAGATGTTGGGTCCAATCCACCTATATTCAATTTACTGAGGAATAAACTCATATCATATTTGTTTCTTCAAAACAGAGCTCAGGTCAAATATCATCTTCACTAACATTCCGTTCAAATGTCTGCAAACACATCATGGCTCTGATAAAATTGTCAAATTTTGGTCTTAACACAATATCATTTTGCAATAAACTTTTCCAATATTTTAATATTACACAGCTCTCCTGGTTCAATTCCTAGCAACCCAGAACTTATTCTAAACTATAGGTTCAGTCATGTTTAGCCTATAAGAGCATATGGTGGTTGGTGAGCATTCACGTTTGTAACTTACATCATTGCTGGATATATGGGTTCAATAATGCCCATTCACCTGTAGTCTGAAGGCTCCAGAAATACAAGACGAAGGTAATCTTGAAAGCTCTGTGGCTGTTTTTATTGTGTTTTCTAAAAAAAATGTATTGATAATATTGAAATGTCACTGGGTTTGAACATTGTACGATTTGACCTTCAGACTGCTGGATGCTAATGTTGTCGATATGCATATGCATGTTATACATTTGATTACGCTTCACACACACACTTCCTACAATAATAATTTCCCAGTCTCTGTCTGTCTTGCAAGTTTGCTGTATACAGTGAAACTTCAATATTATGTATTTCAGGGCACCGAGATTAAAAAAAAAAAGATTGTACTGTGAACATTTTACACGGACGTGATCATTCCCCAACTGTTAGCAACTGTCTAGTGCATCCATATCCAAAACATTTATGAGTTATGCACGGTTTTGCATTTTGTCACTTGGAATAGACATTTATTTCTTGCAGATATGTAGACAATCAGTTTGCTTTATATATTCCACCCATTTGCTTTTATTTTCTGCATAATATTCCCCTATATATAAATGTGAGTAGGTTAAGCTGGCTTCATTAAACTGAAATGATACCTCATGAAAATAGGTTTGGGGAGTTTGGTATGACAGCTTTGTACTTCCACACTTCAGTGTTGTTATTTACGAGCACAGTGATTCCTGCAACCGGTTCCTCGGAACAAAATTACTGCTTCCATGACTTATTCAAAGGGGTACGAAAATAGAGCACCATCCAGTTGCCATGGCACCTGAATTCATCTGGGGCCTGAATTTTCAAATTCAGTTCTAAATTATTTTTTTTCTTAAAGTATAGAGTTCACTTATGGAAATATCCATTACTTACTTACATACTCCATTTAGTTTTATCTACCCCTTCTTACACATATTCTACATATTTCAACCACTAATTCACACTCAGTTCGCAGGCCATTACATATTGTCCTAGACTATTATGAGGATTAGATCCTAATGCTCTCTCTCACATAATATTGTTACTCTCAATTCTCAGTCAAATTTTGCTACTAATTTTTGACGCAAAATATAACAACCTATGGACAGCAGAGCTCAGAAATATATGTATAGCATCTTCAGTAACATTCTGTTCAAATGTCTGCAAAAACATCATAGCTCTGAAAAAATTCCCAAAAAAAATATTTGAATTTTTAATGTACAAATATACATGTAGAAATGAAGAACTGCGTACACACACCCACCTAAAGGAATAGAATGTTAACATATTCTATTTTATGCTTTGTTTAATATTGTACTAGATACACAAGTATTTTTTTTTAATAAGATTAATTTTCAAAATCGTTCGATACAAACGTTTTTTCCTTAAACACACACTTCCTTAACCATCCATCATATTGTCTTTATCAGGCATTAGTACACTGAGCTACCAATGCATACAATTTGGGGGAGGGAATTGAAGGAAAGGAGGGGGCAACACATGAAATCAGCAGTTAGAAGTTAATTTGTTTTTTTAAAAAACAAAGATGAAGAATTTGAATGTTCTAAGACAGACCTGAGAGAAAGTTACCATAATTCATAACTAATATGAAACACTGAAAGCGACCTAAGGCAAGAGGCATATATGGAGATTTGAAAAACGTATAACCTCTGAACCTCTTCGCCAATTTTCAATAAAACTGATATTTTTGAAATCAGCATAGAAAGTTCTAAATGTACATTGAAATTTATCACAATCTGAGGAAGTGGACGACATTTGACATGGAATGACCCTAAACTAAACTTCAAGCTCCAAGCAAAACCAGTGCAAATATTGCACAAATGACCTTCTACATATAATACAATCCCACAGAGCTTGAATAATAAAATACACACAATTTTATCAAGTGATTGCTTATAAAAACATTTTGGTACGGAACTGAATAAAAATTTCATGAACAGAGCTCAGAAACAAAAGCATCTTCAAAAAGATTCAGGTCAAATGTCTGCAAAACCATCATTGCTCTCATCATGACTTCTAAGATGCATCAAGTATCTGAGCGGTCAGCTACTTGACGGCCAAATTGGTGTTGTTCTGCAAGCGCTGCTCACTTGCTCCCAGAACAAATTTTAACCTTGCTTGCCTCAGGTTTAAGGCACAGAATATATCATTGTGTGTTTCGATCTCATGAGATGGCAGATAATGAAGAGATATTTGAGATTAATAACAGTTGGGCTGAAAAGTTCGTAGGCTGACTCATAGATGGCGTTACTAGAATTAAATCCATGTGATTTTTACTTAGTACTAACCTTCAAAAGATACGTGTATAAATTTCACAGCTGCCGGATAATTAGTTCGTGAGATATAGCATTGTGAGTGAAGCAGCTTTTGTTATTGTGAAAAAATGGATAAAAAACAATTTCGTGTGTTAATAAAGCATTGCTTTTTGGCAGAAAAAAATACTGTTGAAGCCAAGGCTTGGCTTGATAAACATTATTCGGACTCTGCACCAGGAAAATCAACCGTTGAGAAGTGGTTTGCTAAATTTAAACGAGGCGAAATGAGCATCGAAGACGATGCACGCAGTGGACGCCCCAAAGAAGCTGTTACCGACGAAAACATCAAAAAAGTCCACAAAATAATTTTAAATGATTGTAAAGTGAAGTTGATCGAGATAGCTGAGACTTTAAAAATATCAAAGGAACGTGTTGGACACATTGTGCATGAATATTTGAACATGCAAAAGCTGTGTGCAAAATGGGTGCCGCGCATGCTCACAATCGATCAAAAGCAACAACGTTTTGATGATTCGGAGCAATGTTTAGCGATATTCAACCGTAATAAACACGATTTTTTCCGTCGATATATTACAATGGATGAAACATGGCTCCATAACTACACTCCAGAGTCCAATCGACAGTCAGCCGAGTAGACTGCACGTGATGAACCGAATCCAAAGCATGGAAAGACGCAACAGTCGGCTGGCAAGGTTATGGCATCAGTATTCTGGGATGCGCATGGTATTATATTCATCGATTACCTCAAAAAGGGCCAGACCATCAACAGCGATTATTACTTAGCGTTGTTGGAGCGTTTAAAGGATGAAATCACGAAAAAACGGCCCCATTTCAAGAAGAAAAAAGTGCTGTTTCATCAAGACAATGCACCGTGTCACAAATCAATGAAAACGATGGCAAAATTATATGAATTAGACAACAAATTGCTTCCCCATCCACCATATTCTCCAGATCTGGCCCCCAGTGACTTTTTCCTGTTTGCAGACCTTAAAAGAATGCTCGCTGGAAAGAAATTTAACACTGATGAAGAGGTAATGGCCGAAACTGAGGCCTATTTTGATGCTAAAGAGAAATCGTACTATAAAAATGGCATCGAAAAATTGTATGACCGCTATAATCGTTGTATCGCCCTCGAAGGCAACTATATTGAATAATAAAATCGAATTTTGTCAAAAAAATATTTTTTACTATGTTAGCCTACAAACTTTTCAGCCCAACTGTTATATGACATAAATACAGAGAAAGTTCAAGACTGAAGGTAATATAATTATCCAGTTTTTGTAATTGTATTAAAATGAAAGTTTTGTTTATTCCAAACATACACCGTAGTTTTTGCAAACTGTTGCTAGTGTGTGAAAAGGAAAATTTCGAATAACGTTTGGTATTGTTCTCATTCATTAGCACCAATCATTGTTTTGAGAAGCAATAATTATGATATTAGTTTTGAAACATGCAATCACAGATGATGGCACTGATGTTTTGATCAACGAGCAGTAAGCACACACAGTCAAGTATCGTTTCTGCTCAACTGGTGAAAATCTTGCTCAGTGAGCATCACTCAGATACCAGACACGCCCCAGGTAATACATTAACTGCCTTAGTGGACAAACACAAACAAGATGACTCACAATCTCGCTACAGAAGGTTTTTTGCTTTTTGTGCCACTCTTGGCTAACTTGCGAATATGAGTGATGATATGATGAAACTGATGAATGGACACTCACAGACATCAATGCCCAGGCCAGGATTCAAACTCGGAACACATTGTAGCACGATGTGCTAACCATTTCACAACTGGGAGCTGCCACTCTCCAGAAGGTTCTAGGTTCAAGTCCTGTTATGGACTGGATATGTGTGATGCAGGGTAGCTCCGATTTTTTGATTATGAAATTCCCTGACTTTTCCAGGTTTTCCAGACATGTTTGTCGTCATGATTTTTGCCTTTGAACCTCATGTTTTTCAATTAAATATGCAGGCACGTTAATTATTATGAATATGAATATACAGTTATTAGCTGAAAATTTACCAAGTGATTAATATAATGCTATTCAATGAAAAAATAACTAACTATTGTACTTCCCCATTTTCACTAAGTCATTACAATTAAGGTGGTGTAAAAAAATCAATTAAAAAATATGGCATATATATCAAAGCTTTACACTGTAACCTGTATACAACCTGAATTATATCAATACAAATGAGAAACAACAGAAAATTAGGTCATGTACCTTTAGAAAATATACAATAAGTCTAATGATTATATTTTTTATTTTATTGAAAATAGTACATATTTCGGAAATTCAGAAAGTGAATGGGGCCGGTGACCAACCATACACCTACAAAAAAATATATATGCGGGCCATACTTTGCATGTATGCATGATGAATCAAATATCTCCATTATTTGAGTTTTTCATATGCTGGAACCAATTTTATATTACGGAAAACATTGAAATCTGTCTATTAAAAGGTAACAGTTTTGAATGTTTTATGATTTTTTTCAAATATTCCTAGCAGGAAGACTAATTATCATAGAATTTTGGCAATCATTGTGACACAAAATTTGAACCTTCCTTAAAAAATAATGAACACTATTTGGATTCGAAAAAAGTTATTTATGTTGAAAAAAACTTCAAAATGACCTTACACAATCATACCCGCTTCCCATGGACAAGGTATTCTCCGGTTGACAAGCGACAGTAAGTATCTTAAACTAGTGGGAATGAACGTAGAAATAAATCGGAACCTTAGTAGAGTGCATTCAGGGTCTTTATTTTAATTCTAAGACAACCAAACCTGACCTTCCTAACCTACCCACAAAAGCATATGACAAAATCTTAAGTAATCGCTAAAATTCTGCAGTATGTGTTAAAAGAGATAAATCGAAATTGAACCATGTATAGGTTGCATTTGTTGCATGATGAAATCGTAATAAAACAAAAGGAACTTGGGTCCATTTTCACCACTTTTCAGCATAATTTCATTCTACACGCAAAAAATACGTAAAATTACTATCGGCATCAAACCAACATTCCTAACCTAACAACGATGTGTGACCAGCGTACGTTTAATTCCTCTATTTCACACCAGTTTTTAAAAAATAAATTTAGTTCTACATGCATAAAACACGTGCATATTCGAATAATGATGTCACTGATACTGAATAAAATCACTAATTTCTTGCAATGTAAAAACTACGATGAGCAAATGAACTAGTTGATCAGGTTGCTTCTGAACGGGTCGCAAACAAAGGGCTCAAATTCACAGAATGGATTCACGGGGGGAACGAAGTAGTGAGTCCCTTTGTTTTTACTCTGCATCCGCACCCATCCAGTCTGATATCAATCACAGCCAATTACGTGAAATTCTGCTCTTCAAGCTTTATTGCAGATCCAAAACCAATGAACTGTCCGAACACCAACCTGCTCCGCTTCACGTATCAAAAGAGAACGGGTTCCGAATGGGTGTGTTCTTGAAGAAAATAAATTTCCTCACCACACACAAAGTTAAAGCAACATTTACCCCAAGAAATTCTGAGGATGGCTGGTGCGTAGGTTTCATCTTGAGTACCTTATTCTCTAAGGCAAAATCTCACGCCTCTCCAAATTCCGGTCTTGAACAGGTTCACAAGAACGAGTCGCAAAATGAACGGATCCAAGAACCTAGATCCGAGAGTGAATAAATATAGAATCGAAATGCGAAGGAACCATAAATTTGTACGTAACAGACTAGAAGTCATAATGACGAGAGGAACAAGTTTCTGAACTGAATCTTTTGGTGGGACTGGTATCACAAGAACCGAATTCGGAAGTGGAAATGAACCGTTCGTTCATTTTGTAACTGGTTCTCCTGCAACTCCAAAATGCGAGTAAATTCCAGAAAATATGCAAAATTCCCCGACTTTTCCTGGTTTTCCAGTCGCTTAGCAACCCTGGTGCTGTCCCCCTGCAATTTCACCTAATTATCATTCATCTTTGTCACAATTAAGCAAAAGTGTAGAAAAAGCAACAAACATGAGAATATATGATACTGATAATCAGCACATTGTAACACAAAATCTCCAACTTTCAGTGATAATATTTTTGTGATGCATGTTGATACAAATGAGCAACGAGTGATTTTTGTTATAAACCGGAAATAAATGTATGTGAAATTGTTCTCCAGCACCTGCAAGCTTAAGATGTAGTAGCTATACACTATGGAAAAAGCACCAGACCTGGATTGATGCAACTGCTGCAAATATAGATTTCATGCATCAGGATTTCTAGACTTTTCTAAGCTTGTTTACTGAATTTAAAATCTTTCTCAAACATGTTTAAAGAAGTTTTTTTTAGTGGAAATGTAAAATGATGGCTCAGAATACATTTTTAAGTACTTTAGTACTTGTTCTTTTTATTTTTACTTACAAATACCTGTTGTATCATAAGGGTTTACAAATATAATACGTAAATAATTCATATTCACTACAAAAAAGACATTTAACAGCAACTACTTTTATAAGCCACAGGTTCATTTCCCTGAGTCGACCCATCTAATTTCTACATGCTGAATGATTTGGGCTTGATGTACAGAAGGAAAAGTAAAGTGCCTACAAGACTGGTGTGAAATGAAGAATAAGGAGAATAATATATTTGAAAACAATAAGACAACCAAAACCTAATAAGTTCTTTTTTTTGCAATTTCATCATGCTAAGAATGCAATTTTAACATGGTCCAACTTCGATTTACTTTTGTTAACAAATACTGCAGTTTTTTAGCCATTAGTTAAGATTTTGTTACAATATATGCTTTCGTGGTTAGGTTAGGCAGGTCAGGTTTGGTTCTCTTAGCATTAAAATAAAGTCCCTAAATGCATTCTACTAAGGTTCCGCTTTACTTCTACATTAATTTCCACAAGCCTATGATATTTACAGCCACTTGTCAACACAAAATACAGTTTTTTCGAAATACAAACAGTGCTCATTACTTTAACGAAGGTTCAAATTTCGTGTGACAATAATTGCCAAAATTCCACGATAATTAGTCTTCCTGCTAGGAGAATTTGAAAAAAAAATCAAAACAATCTGAACCGTTACCAATAATGCTGTCAAACAACTTGGCACGGCCAAAAATGCAAGGCTGACTGCAGAGCTCCACATTCTCAATGTTGACCCAGTTACACACACTATGTTTTCATCTCCCCCCCACCCCCTCCGTAATAGTTTTTCTTCTATGTACGCATTGCTTGCATTGTAGAATTATTTTCCTGTAGTTTACGGTTATTACAAGCATAAGAAAACAGTTTTCAGGAGAACACACACTCCCTTCATCTGACATTTATTTTCATTTTGACTAAACATACAGTTATAACAATGGTTAGCAATTTTTTAAACAAAAAGAATCCCTTATATAATGGATGTTGTCAATGTTACATTGTTGTAATATAGCAACCTAACTGAAAAGAAGCAGTCTGTTTTATTTTTATTTCAGATATTTTTTTTATTTAAAATTATGAATCCCAAATATCATCAGGTAATTCAAAGTCATCATTGTTTTCATAAAGTATCTTGATGTTTTCTGTTACATTAAATTTTAAAGATGGTGGCGTACTCCATTTGTGAAAAAGAAAACTCCATACTGGAACTATGTTACCATTTTCATTATTTAATTTATTCCAGTGTTCTGCAATGAAAGAAGCTTCCCGGACATTCAACTCTCTATGTTTCCAGTCAATCTTTCTAAAACCCTGTTCTTCGATGATGTGAGCTGACAAACCTGTTCTTGGGTTTAGATTTATAATGTCCAAATCGTGTTCGTGCCATCTTATTCCCATTTTCTTGCTGTTTGTCCTACATAATCCTTTGAACATGAACAACTTATATTATATATTCCTGTGGTTTCCACATCTGGTAGAGTTTCTCATTTTGAATTCATTATGAACATGCCAAACTTCTTGGTGATTTAAAAACAATTTTGAAATTAAATCTTCTAAAAATTTTGTTAATTTTATGATAGAATCCCTTGTGGAATGGAAAATTTCTTTTCCTTTAGTTTTCTTGAGACTTGTTTTTTGATTTGGTTTATTCTGTTAGTGTGAAAACCATTTCCTTTTGCTATATTAAAAAGCCGTTCTTCTTCATTTTTGATATCCTTATTATTAGAACATAGTCTTTGTGCTCTCAGAAAAAAAAAATATTATTCATTGTTATACGTCACAACGAAAAACTGTTTTCTTATGATTGTAATAACCGTAAACTACAGAAAAATAACCCCCTCCCTAAGCTTCCAAGCCAGTTTTATGTGGATCTGAAATGACCCATGCAGTAAATCAAACTTGAATCTTGCATAGGTTTATAAGATTTCCGACAGACTGTACCCCTCTGGCCAAGTGCATGTAATAATATATATTATATTATATAGAGAAGATTTATTTGTACAGAACGTTGTCAGTACACTGAGAACACCTACCTTTACGACACCTTTGATGTATCCATGCCTCTCTGCAAAATCAAATACTCGAAGCTTTGCAGGTCCCTTCCTGTGTTTCGTGTGGGCACGGAAGACGCTCCCAGCACCCTTTCTCTGGGCACGTACAACCTTACCCATTGTCTACCTGAAGGAAAAACAGAGAGAATAAGGTTTAATGATCTTAATTGATCAGATTATGAAATGAGTTAGTGAGAAGTTAATCCACCGTACCCTCTCGAAAATTAGGCACAATTTTTTTTAATCGACAGATTTAGATGTTTTACATACCATAAAATGAACGGCATAAGTAAAAAAAAAGTTTCTTATACACACCAGAAAAGGAAAGGAATATGTAGGAAAGGTACCCTTGACCCTCTAGAAAAAACTGAAATATCTTGCATGTTTATAAAAGTTTTCAGTTGATTTTAGATCTCGGAAATGTGTTATTGTGAAGTAAAGGAAGTCTCTTAGAATGTTACTTTACTGTGAAGCAGAACGAGCCGAAGGTTTCGCACAAGTGAATATAGCACCCAAAACGACTACCCACAACAGCAGCATTAATTTTACGTAGTTAGATTAGGATCGTTAGGTTTGCTACCGACTGTTATTTTCGGCGTGTTCTTTCGCTACTTTAGTGTATAGCCTATTCAGTTTTTACTAACAAAAAGCGACGAAAGTAAGTACTCCGAAATTACAGTTTTTGGTACCAGTTCCATAGATCAGAGACACATTACAATTGCATATTTTGTGTTTCGCATGGTTTGTACTTACATCTTGTGTATTGCGGAACATAGTTCAAGGTGCCATTATGCTTTTTACACGAAAACAAACACAATTTTTCACATTCTGAGTGCTTTTTTTGTTATAATTTAACAATACAGGGAATTTATCCAATTTGTTTGAAATTTGGGATACTTACTAACTTGGGCCTCGTAATCACGAATCTGCACTTAAAACTTGGTGCTTATTTGGAGGCAGGTGAATTCAACCAATTTCTAACATGCCTTTAACATGGACTCTATAGAGAAAGCCGGGGAGCCGGAGCGGAGGCGGGGCTGCGTTAGCAGTTGGGGACGGTATGTCAATTACCCCAGGGACGGAGTCCGGAATCCGTGGGAAATTTGGAAATCGAGGGCGTAGAAATAATAACTTAATTTAGATTATTCTGCTATTTCCATGTGTGAGTGCCAAATTTTAACTGCAGATTCGTGATTAGGGGGCCAAACAAAATGGAGAAATTCCCGGAATTGTAAAATCGCTCCCTTTTTTTATTCCTTTCTTCACTTCTGGAACACACAATATGGCGGGCACATCTTGACTCACGTTGTGGGTATGCAGTGTTTGAACCTTCTTCACCGAAAAATACCTACTATCGTGTTAGTCACAAATGGAAATTATACATTATGCACGGGTAGCTGATGGACAGCCCCACACACAATTCACGGATAGCCCCACGAAACATTTCCGACGAGGGTAGGTTTAGTTGCGTTAGGCAAGCATAGTAAAAAAAAAAAAAAAAAAAGGGGGGGGGGTTAAAACACTGACGGGGACTTGCATCATCAAACGTATGCAGCATTCGGTTGTCGTAGGGCAAGCAAATGAAAGCAATGTCAATTGTGCATCGGTGAGATATTTCTGTTGAAAAATACGATTTCCCGGTCAAATATATTCCACGATGAAAAAATAACCCTCGACGAACGTTGTAAACCTTGAACAAATGTATGTCTGATGTATGAAACTGTTACCCAGGTTTTAACTTACGTGGACCATTCTTTGGGATCAAATATCTCCTTCATTTGTGCTTTACTAACGCTGGAACCACTTTTACATAACGTAAAACATTGAAATCTGACATTTCTCGAGCGAGGGAGTACAGTAGTTACAACGGCCCCCGTACGAAATTACCATTAACTCCGAACAAAGTAGCTGATGTTGTCGAATGTCGTGTTGGGTGCTACATTCACTTGCGCGAAACCTTCGGGCTGCTCTGTTTGACGGTAAGGAAAACAGATGTACTTTACTTCACTATAACATACCTCCGCGAGGTAAAAACATGTAAAATATTTCACTTTCTCGAGGACCACAGAGGGTTAAGGGTTCCCCAAAAATTGACACCGATTAACTAAATATTTACTAATAGTTTAACATAATAGAAACTGTCGCTCCTTACTCTTTTATTTTCGACATTAACAGTTTCATGCATCGGAGACACATTTAAATCGGATATTTTGTCTTTCTCGTGGTTTGTACTTACCAATTATGTATTGCGGAACATAGTGGAAGGTGCCAATATGCTTTTTGCACGAAAACAAACACTTTTTCTGCTAAAATAAACCATTTTCCTTAATGCTACGGAAAGCACGTCACGGTGCGATATCGCTTGCTTTGCGAATTGTAACGCTTCTTTTGTTTTCGAATATCAATGTTTCCAACTCTATTGTGCATGAAAGTTGTAAAATACCGGGGATCACGTCTGGACATTGTACATTTCGATGAAACATTGTTCGTTAGCCCCAAAAACCATCCACGGGTAGCCCCACAAACCATTGACGTTAGCCCCAAAAACCATCCACGGGTAGCTCCACGAACCATTCACTCGAGGTTAGGTTAGGTTCCATTAGCACCCATTTCACCCCTAAATTCATCGAAAAACCATTTTCCTTTCTCGACAAAAAACCGCGCGTTTCTCGAAGGAAAAAAAACTCGCGTTTCTCCAAAAAATTCACGCGTTTGGAAACCCTGATTCCACTAGCGCTTCCGACGCTAGAGCCATCTGCAGGTACATCTTGGAAACAACGGCATGATGTTGTCGATTTTCACAAAATGCGCAATATTATTACATGAAAAGTGATTATTTATTGTTCTGCTGCATTGTAGGATGAAGTTTTAGGAAGAATATATATCGACGGAGGTTATAAACCTTGGAGAAACTCATTTCCGTAAGTAGTTTCTTGTGTAAAATTGAAGAACTGTGTCTCTGATACATGAAACTGTTACCATTTTCGACAACACGAACTTCTGAACTGGTGCCATGGAACAGTATGATTTCAGTTATATGAAATTGGTTTGCACATAATGACTTCATATACAAGGGGTATACCGAATAAATGAATGTTGCTTGATATGATGAACATAAAATATTTTAGTCAGGCACTGTTAAAACAGTATGCGTATCAAAATCACGTTGGCCACGTTACACAGCCAATCTTTGAAATGTTCATATTACATTTAGCAGTATTAAAAACCAAAGAAGTGCAAAATGGGAAGAGAAAAATACCATGGCTATTGTATTTTAATTAATCACTATGTAGAATTATTATAAAAGAAGATGAACACAGATATTTGTTAACAGACATGAAACTTACCAATACACTCACGCGTTTTTCCCGTGTAAAGAAATGTTCTTCTTCTTCTTCCGCTCCTCACGTTCGAGGAAGACCACAGATTATACCACATACGGTCAGCAAAGTTATTACCAAGGTTTCTTTTATACAGCGTATACTGATACGAATGTCGGTTGAATTTCTACAAATTTGCTATATAAAGAAACAAACTGCTGTACTAAGTGAGGTGACTGTACATTCAGAATTAATTTTGACGATGGCCAGGTGGCAGCTTTAGCCATATAAAACCCTACGACAGAAAAGGGCAATAAATAGACTTTTAATTATGGTATTCCTGCAGAAAAAACTTAATTTGAAATGTCTTTTAATTAAAAATGAAGAAATAAAGTGATTGTGCTTTGTACCTTTCACATTGTAATATAGAAAATGGATGTTTTTATAAACCCAACGAAACTGTTAAAACATAAGCTGCGACCAAACTCACTTAACTAGCGCCACTGGAAACAACTACAAGAAGCACCCGACACACTAGCCACGAAAATAGTAAGTGGAAAGTTATCTTTTACTAATACATGAAAGTCTAGCTATAGATTGAGTTTTATCTATGAGTTGGAAATGTGCAGCTCGAATCCGAAAAATGTTGAATGGTTGTATAATGTTTACATTAATTTAATTTAGAATCAACAGAGTAAATAGTACCAGCAATTCTAGAAGGTGAGTGTAAATTTATTGTATTTTACTCTTTTTGTCGTTGAGAACGTTTTTGCAAATTTCTATCCTCTGCGTGCTTCTTCCCCAACGATTGTTATCCAAACATCACATTTTAGTATTATCTCATTCTACTTTATGGGTCTGCGATACAACAGACCACCCTTGAGTTTTCGAAATTGTTTTTTTAGAAGATTTCAGAAACATTTATTTAGACTACCGAGTTACAGGGATGCAAATGCGTCAGATAAGTTAATGAATGTGGAACATTTGTGTTTTCGTTCATTTTTTGGTCTATTTCATGTAGCATTATCATATTGTAACTAAAAATGTTAAAATAAAAGCGATAAACAAAATGATTTGTGCACTCTCCGTCTCTCCACACACGTGTGTATGAGAAGGGTGTATGTCAGACCTCAGCCACTTCTGAGATTACCGTAAATAGAAGCACATACGTATTTAGCTACCAAAGAAAAATAATGTATAAATATATTCATTATGATGCCAAAAGCCAACTTTCCAGAGGATTAAACAGTAACTATCCCAAACGTTGAAAGTGAGAATATAAGGGTTGGCATGTTAAATCAAAAGTGTTTTTAAACCCACGCCTATTTTTTTTACAATTGTGCACTGTAAGGCTAATCGGGATTGGACCTGCAGTTTAAAGTGGAATCCGAACCACTATGTGCCTCCACCGGGTATTGAACCCGGAACCCCTTACATATGGATGAAATTCTTTGAAAATGCAAGGGACACCGAAGATTATAAGAAGTTTATAGCCGTCGAAAGTCTCTCGCTTCATGGAGGGAAGCAGCGAAAACTATTTGAAGCGTAATTTTAGCGTTTTAGTTTCGGAAAGCAAGTTATGCCAAAATTCTACATTTACAGTTGCGCAAGTTTCAACTGACCGCCTTTATTTGCTTTTCTCTCTGGTTAATCTACTTTCGAAACAAAATGACTTTCCTTTTCTTGCGGTAAAATGTTGTATATCTCGTACATTATATATTACAAGGTAATGACAGAAAGTATCGTAAACACTGACCATAGTGAAGAAATATTTCTTGGTTATCTCCATAATGCAAATGAACAATCTTGACAGTTTTATTAATATTAAGAGTTTTTAAGTGAAGAGAGCTTTTCTTCTTCGTTGAGTGAATAAATGTACTTTTACTTGGCTCAGATGGGTGTTCCAAATTGATACGTGTGAATATGAATATTTGTATTTAATTAATGTCTTGTTGTAAAAGTTTAAAAATAGTTCTTTCCATTCTGCATTAAACTTCCCTAGCATAAAAACGTGAATTTTCACACAAGATAAAACTAAAAAATGTAAAAATGAAGGAATTTGTGGAAAGTGAATACCGAAAAATCACTTACTGAAGTAAATCTTGTCCTGACCGATGCGGCAAAAGAAATACTCGATATGGAGAACGATTAAGAAAACAAATGCGTTTACAATTATTGTAGAAAGTAATTTAGGTAAAAGAGGAATATGAAATTTGATCATGGTAGTTATGTAGCAATTCTGCTCTTGTTCACACCTTACTGAAAATGATAACAAGCCTATTCTCATCATTTGACCCAACATCATCAATTATAAATATGCCACTAAACTGAATAAGAACATTCTTAGGATTATTAATAATACCAAGCCCCTTTTGACTAATGCAATCCCGGAATTATTTTATATATAACTAGCTGATTACCCGGCGTTGCCCGGGTTTTTATTTATCCCAATCTTCTATTAGACAGGAAAATAATGAATTCTAACTATAGTGTAACATGATCATGTATATATTTACAAGTATTTAAAAGTATAAGTACAGTATACATATTATAAAGTAAAATATTTTACAAATTCACTATAATATTTATTTAACTCAAAACTTGATTAGAAACAACATTTTTAGTTTCACCTCCAGGAGCAAGAATAAATAAATTGAACGGCATTGGGAGTGTCATTATTCATCTTACCGACCCCGAAAGCTACGGATTCCACACTACTATCGGCCGTTTTCGATTATTTTTACATGTCACCCCTTTCCACAACACCCCTAGGGGTGCCAGAGGTGTCTTACCCCCCAGTATTTCCTTCCAAATTGTAAGTCATATGTGTACCAAGTTTGGTTGAAATTGGTCCAGGCGTTCGAGAGTTATGCGGAACAAACATACACACCCGTATACACACATCCATCCATTTATATATATATATATATATATATATATATATATATATATATATATATATATATGTCAATACTTGGGACATATTCCTCACATGGAGACGATGAAATAATTTTATATGAACATGTGTCCGGAAATGCGTCAGTGACGCGTTAGAGCGCATTTTCGAAAACGGTGTATGAGGCGAAAGCGGTGTAGTGTGGAATGTCGAAAAAGCTGTCAGATGCTACATACCCCACATCTGAACTGGCAGGAAACATGGTGGGTGACATTGGCGTTGACCCCGGTGAAATTGGGGGTGGGGAGGAGGGTTCGAGAAACACATCGTAGTCAGGAAACGCTTTATTGAAACGTTACAGTTCGTATGCTACTACATCACACAACACCCCATACCAGAACACGCAGTCCGCATGTAAGGTAATAGACGTTCTGGCGAACCCACCGATGAACGTACGGAGGATGGAAGGTACAGTGGGATCCATGAGTATTGCCGTGCAAATTGTCCATCACCATGTTCATGCACTTTATTTGACCCAATAAGAGCTTCAAGTATTAAAAGAAAATTCAAAACAAGCTATTAACAACTTCTGCACCAGCATACATAAAAATCCATGGCTTAAAAACACATAGGATTTAAGAGAAAAATTAATGAAAATAGTCATGGACAATTTGCACGGTAATACTCATGGATCCCACTGTACAACGTGTCAGTTCGGCGGTTTACCACAAGTGGCGTCCCATTGGCACAGGAAGACGTAGTGAGCTTGCCATACGAATTACGTCAATGCTTGCCGGACCAGTATCGAGGAAGTACTGTCAGTTGTTGTGTGTTCATCACGGACGTGGGTGCAGGTACAGTCAAATGCACAGGCATTAAAATGCAGAATTGGCCGATGCCCATTTCATGTATGGGTTAGCAGGCGGCAATAGTAGTCGCGCTCAGCGTTGTACCGCGAGATATATCCAGAACAACAGTGCCCAGACAGGAGAATGTTTCAGGCAATACATCGTCGTCTGAGGTAACAAGGAACATTCACGCCTGCCACACGTGACAGGGGGAGGCCGAGAAGGATCAGGACACCACAACCGGAGGAGGCGATTGTGCATACCGTTGAAGGCGAACCGAGTGTCTACACAAGACAATTAGCAGCCAGACGTAATGTGGACCACATGACTATCTGGAGAGTGTTGCGTGACAACCGGTTGTACCCGTACGGTTTACAACGCGTGCAGGCACTGTTAGCAGCCGATTTACCCGCACGAGTAGTGTTCTGTGAATGGTTTCGTCAGCAACGTGCAAACCCTGACTGCATCCCTGCAACTGTGCTGTTTTCCGATGAGGCCTCCTTCCAACGTGCCACGTCCCTCGCGTAAACACTTACCAGCTTAGCACTGGGGAGAGACAATGAGATACCTCTGGGCACAGATCAGGGTTACTAACGCTACAAATATATGGAAAGAAACAATAGATTTAACCCACTACTGCACTTAACCCACAATTCGTACTATATTCTTGATTAATTATGTACAAATATTAAATAACTTTGAAGTCTTTTCATACAGTAATTTTCTTCTATTTTTATTTTTTATTAATTCTAACCAATCTTCTTCGGGCTTCTTCTTCTTATAATCAATATGGCATCTTCTTCTTATTGCCTCTTCTTCTTGTAATCAATGTCATCTTCTTCTTATGGCCTCTTCTTCTTATGATCAACATGGCATCTTCTTCTTATAATTAATATGGCATCTTCTTCTTATGATTAATGAATCTTCTTCTCCTTGTATTTAATAATTAAATTGCCTTCTTCTTGCAATTAATAAGGCTTCTTCTTATAATTAATGATGATTCTTCTTCTTATAATTGCTACTTCTTCTTCTTGTAATTAATACATATAGTGTACTTTTTCTTCTTTCTTTTCTTTATCGATCCTTTCAAATTGATGGAAATATTAATAAAACCGATCTCCCAAACAAACAAAGAGAAAGGGGTTAGTTAAAGATCGCCGCCTTGCCGGCGCTAACCTTAACTTGGAGTTACAATGTATGTGCCTCCAAATGGCGCTACATCTGGGGGAAAACAACCCAAAAGCCGCACGAAACTCTCAGTTCTTGGGAACTGTAATAGACACAAAATCGAAATTGCAATTCGACTTCCTTACTTTTGTATATTAATCGCTTATGTCATTACTGAATGATAATTCCCCTTTTCTCCTTATTTATATCCTGTTATTATTTTAAACTTATTTATTTATTTCCTTATAATTAGTATTAATATATACAATCGTTATTTCATCACATCTGCTCTTTCCGTTGTCTCTATTTACAATCGTATAAGTTCTCCTGGGTGCTGCCATCTCTTACCCACTTTCCAAACTTATTTATGCAGCACCTTTTATAACCGTTGTTCCTCTTGCATGCTGCCATCTATGGTCCTTTATTTCAAAGAAAAGCAACGCAGTTTGTGTACGTGACAAACGTGACCAGATTGTGAATTTCCACAATCAGCTCGTATGGGTCGACGCGATTGTGCAATCACACCTTCAACACCTGTTCGCCGTTAATCTGTGGGCTGGCATTGTGGATGATTGCTTGGTGGGGCCCTATGTGTTCCCCTTTCCCACCAGGCTTAACAGATGGACATACAAAGCGCGTTCGTATGGGACGCTTTACCTGTGTGAATGTTCGTCGGTTTCTGTATCGATATTTCCGTGGTAGGTGGATCGGTATAGGTGGATCCATTATGTGGCCTCCACGCTGTCCAGACCTCAACCTACTAGATTTTTCTTTGTGGGGACATTTAAAGGATCTTGTGTATGCAACATCGGTGCACGATACTTAGAGTCTTCGTGTCCGTCTTTTGGACGGATGCGATACGAAAGGAATTCTCCAGAGATTCACAAGCGCATCTGGGAGTGTATGCAACGGCGGTTTGAACCTGTTTGTCTGTTACCTACAGGTCTGGTGTGCCGTGTTCTGCTATGGGGTGTTGTGTGATGTAGTAGCATACGAACTGTAACGTGTCAATAAAGCGTTTCCTGACTACGATGTGTTTCTCGAACACCCCTCCCCCCCAATTTCACCGGGGTCAACGCCAATGTCACCCACCATATTTCCTGCCAGTTCAGATGTGGGGTGTGTGGCATCTGACAGCTTTTTCGACATTCCACACTACACCGCTTTCGCCTCATACACAGTGTGCACCTTTTTCGAAAATGCGCTTTAACGCGTCAATGACGCATTTCCGGACCCATGTTCATATAACATTATTTCATCGTCTCCATGTGAGGAATATGTTCCCCAAGTATTGACATATATTTATGTTACACCTGTATAAGATATACTTAATACAAATGGAGGTTTCTTTTGTTCATAGATCTTTGGAACTCTTGGAAACAAGTTTCTGTTATTGACTATAGTGGGGGGGGGGGAGAGGGTGTTCAACATTTGGTATGATAAGGGTTGCTATATTTCTTAAGTGAAAATCCGGGACATTGCTGACCGAGAGCTTGTTGGGGAGTGGTGGGGGTGGCGGGTGCTGGACCCGACAGAAATCTACTTCGATGCATATCATTAATCTTGCTATTCCTTTTCGGTGCCATAATGAACTAAGCTGTTATCTCACAAGGCCGAATCTTTATTTGAGAATTGCGGGCTGAGCAGTGCGGTCACCCAAGCACTGACTGTTCGCAGTAAACAGCTTACTAAGCAATGGAAGAGATTTGCAACTGAAAATCAGTGCTGCTAGCAGACGGTGGCGAGTAGTGTAATTGATGATACTATAAACTCGAGAAAGTATGAACCCCCCTCAGGCAGATTTGACTACACTTAAAACAAGCTCAACATGCCCATATGAGTTTTTTGCTCAAGTGTGGAACCCTGTCTAATCCAAGATTTTTGTAAAAATGCCCTCGGGAATTTCCTGTGAAATGATAACCCCTCTCAGATTGATTTGCCTACACTTATAAAAGGCACTTCTGTGAGATTGTTGTCCATAAATTTGTTAAAAATATGCCCCTCTTGATATTTTTTTGCCCACACCTAAAACTAGGCCAAACGTATTAACACACACACACACACACACACACATACACCCACACCCACCCACATACACCCACACCCACCCACACCCACACACACATATTTACTTCCGGTTTAAGTTCAATTGGGCACCAGGCTCAACTTGTATATCTAGTATTAAGATAATGTGAATCTTCTAGAATTGCTCTGTGACTCTCTCAATTCTTACATCATAAACATATGATTTTTCACCTATGAGAATAACACTACATATGGTGTCATCAGGGAGTGTATCGTGGAATTCACAGATAATTTTAATTTTTGTCCTGTCATTAACCACAACTTGTTTCCTTTTTGAAGTGTTGATGACAAACATGGGTCTCTGTGCTTTGAATTCATCTGGTGAGTAATACATGTCAGTATTGCCAGTAGTGACCCTTTTGTATGCTGTAAATGCTTCATATAATTTAAGGAAATCATCCTTGGACATGTCTAAATTGTAATTTTCTCTAGGGAATACCTCATTTCTGCCATTTTTAAGATATATGTTCTTGATGTTGCAGTTATCAAATCTACTTGAATTTTTTTCCTGATTATTGTGTCTTCCAGTCTGAAACAGTACCACCACAAAATCCGGCATGTCATATTGTATACTGGAGAATGAATTTGTAGCATCAAACTCATAATAAGTACCAGCGGCAGGCTTCTGTACACATTAATATGTATAAAATTGTAAAGGAATCTGTGGATTTTTTAGGATATCAGCTTTGTATTTAAGAGCATAACTGGCTTCATATTCAACAACTGGGATTCTTAGCTCCATAGTCTGAATAAGGCACTTGCCTTCATCAGGTAGGGTATTAGGCAGAGCTTCTCCTGTAGAGTTTAATGTGCTGTACCTCATCAAAGCATTATTATCATTTGCAGCTCTTCTAAATGTGATTCTTAAACCACCCTTCCACATAATATCTTTGTAATCTGAGAAGAATCCTGGCAACAGGCGCATAGGGAACAGCACTGTGTGGCTCTTAGGTATAATTTTATCACCAGCCTCAAATCCTCCTATTTTGTAGTAAGAAGCCTCGGTTTTGGATAATTTTAGTGTGGCCAAAGCTGTGGAGGTAATGCCGGGATAATCCACTCTGTTTATAACAACACCATGTTTTCTGATCTCAATTTCAGAGAACAGATGCGGCACAAAATTGTCCACCAATCTTATATTTGAATTTGCCGGATAATCTGTTCCATCGAGCTTTACAACATCAAATTTGATGTATAGATCTGCTCTGTGGGGGTGTATAAAGCCATCCCCTACATCAAGATCAACCTCAATTTCTGTGTTGGGTTGATTTAAATTTGCAAATGTCCTCCTGTTTGGGGGGAATGATTGTAGCTCATAACTCTCAATATTTTCCATTTTTTTCTTGTATGTATTTTTATTTAAATATTAATCTCTATGATAGCAGTTGTTGTGGCTCCAGCAAAATCAACTAATTCTTCTTTTTCATTAGTGACCATCAATTCAATTTTATCTATTCTATTATGGCACACAGGAAAATATAATGTTGGGGATGGAGTGTAGATGATTGGCTCCATAAATTCAGAATTAGGTTTAAATGTTGCAATGATGCCAGTTTGTTTGTGAGTGCCTATGCCATTTGATTTGGTGATCATACCCTCGGCCACATTACAGTGAATATTCAGAGTCTCTATGGCTAAGAATTTAGGTATATTAATAGCAGTGTGTTTGATGGCTGGTTCAAGTTTTGTGTTGTTCTCAAAGCCTAACAGCTCTCCTATAGTACCCAGATCCACTGTTTCTGTAGCAGATACAATCTCTACTCTGTGAGTGACAGAATTTTGAGTTAATACTATACCTCTGGGTAATTGAGCATTTAAAGTGGACAGATTATATTGCCCTGGAGTGATGACAATATTTTGATCACCAACTGCAATTTTGTTGTTGTGGTGTGTAATATTAGGGATCAAGTACATGCCATAAAATGCTCTGAGAGCTATTGTTTTGGGATACACTATATCATCATGTAATTTGAGTTTCTATATTGAATTTTGGCTGGTGAGATGGAATACCCCCATGATGTTTCAGATACCACAGGGCCTTTTGAAAATTTTCAATTGATGGTTTATTTATTTGAGACATATATCTGAGAACAGATAAACACAAATGTCCACAATTAACATCTTTGAAGTTTTGAACACGGGCATTATTGTAATAAAGATTAGCTGATTTTAGATATTTTACTAAATTTTCAGGTGGAACACCTCCAAATGAATCAAACACAAATGCCTCGTCTTTTAAATATTTAAGATAACAAATCCAGTGAGTGCCCTGATTTTTGTACTTATCCAAATTAACAATGCCACACTCTTTGTTGAGTGGTTGTTCTGGTAAAGAATCAGACATGTACACTCCTCTAAAATTTTTGATGCCCAGTGGCTTGATTAAAGCTTCAATATCTTGGTTTGTAAGCGGCTCTTGTTTTTTTTAAACTTATTCATGGCTCTCTTAACCCCTTTGCCTTGTTTCTCCATGGCCAGGTTATGGCGCTTCAATTCATCTAATTCTGCCCTATTTTTCTTGGCATCTATTACTGTTTTTGCTATGGCAGCTGATCCCCCAGCCAAGCTCCCAACAGCCCCAAGTGCTGCTAAGATGGCCGGGATAGTAAATATGAAACCCCCCACATGTGATTTTTTCCTGGATTGTTGTAATTTTTTAATTGGGGGGTACTAAGCAACAATTTCATACCATGGCCCTTGGCAATACAAGAGCTTTTTTCTTGCGCTGCTTTTTGGTTAAAAGACTATCAATAGTATTAAGAGATTTAAGACCTGCATAAGGTATTTGATACATAACACCCTTGGCCTTCATTGTAGGTTTATTATATACATATTCACAGCCCCCACCCCAGTTTTTGTTTGGTGTTCATAGCTATGGTGGTCCCCAATGCTGCTATTCTCTCACTCAAAGAAGCATCTTTGCTTACAAATCTACCAAATGCAGCCTCTTCTAATTTCTTGTCTGCAACATGTCTCTTGTCAAGATCAGAATGTGTGTTGTATGCTATGTCATGGTCTCTACAAGCAGCATCTAGGGGATTAACACCAGGATCACCTCTGTTTAATCTATGGTCCAATTTTGTACCGGGACCACAATACTGATAGCCTGGAATGTGTAATTCAAATGGCAGCTTGTTTATAATGTCATTAACCAACCCCCGACCCTCAGAAATATTCCAAAATTTAGGTGGTAGAGTATTAATAATTTTTATAAGATATCCAATCCCCTTAGTGTCATTCACTATAAAATTAGACAATTTGGTGCTTATCATGTCCATAATTCCAACCTTTTCATTGTAAAAATTGTGGTTGACAGCATTTTCCTCCCCAGCTATCACCAATAACCTATCTACAAGTTTCCTGACATCATCAACCCAGACAAATTCTTTAGGCAGGGTGTTGTATTGTTTGATTCCACTGCCTGTCTTGATCTGTGACCATATGGGTTTGATTAAATTGTTGTATTTTGCTCCACTGCTAGACTTGACTCTTTTTTGTGTGGGATCATTGCTCTGGTATAGAGCATCTGATTTTATTAATATTTCTTTGTAGTGCTCATAATCTTGATCTGTATAGCTGCCAGGCCTTTTCCTAGTCATCAGTTCCCACAACCCAGGTGTGCCGGGATATTTAACAAAACCACCTTTTTCTCCAAGATGAGATTCTGAATATACAATTATATCATCTCCCATAAATGTTACTCTGAAATTGCCAATTCTATGTATGATGCTACCATCACGCTCTGTGTCAGCATATAAGCCAAAGACCTCATCTTTGTTGTCTTTAGGTGTGCTTAAATATATTTGAGCAAGAAGACCCAATTCAATAGGATCCTGAGTAGCTTCAATTCTTCGAGGAGCAACAGGACTAGGTGTATGAATACTGGAAAGTGGGGTGATTGGATAATCTAATATGTTCCTTGCAGCTACAGGTACAAGCTCTGTGATCAAATTTTGATTTTGCTCTGTAACAGTTTTGATATTTTTACCTAATTCACTAATAGCATCAATAATAGGCTGTTCTGTTTGTTTGTGTTGTTCATAAATTCCTCGGTTCTGGGATTTCCATCCCTTAAATCTTTTTACAAGATAATCTCTTAATTTAAGATCATCAATGATTGGCCTTTTCATGGTTATTTATGTATGTTTCAATGTCTAGAAAATTGTTGATTTTATTTCTGTATTTGCCACTATTGGGTTTTCTTGTCATATCAATTGTGACAAACCCATAACTGTCCTGGTTCCAGCACCTACTGCAAAACTTGGAAAAATCATTGTAGCTCAAGTCCCCACCTACATATTCATCATGTATGTGTTTGAGGTTGGTATGATCTTGATGAAACACACATATAAAATTGCTGTTGTCTCGGATCAGCTGCATCGCTATTTTTGAAAAAGTCTGTGCCAGGTAGAAGCAATCTATGTTTTTGTGCCGCCCCTGTGTAAAGAAATTTCTAACCTTGTTTTGATTATCCAGTATAATGTCATCAAACACAACAACAGAATTATCGAGACATTCATGGAGTGGCTTAACATCTGATTCAAAAGTGGCAATATCCAATCCATCATATAGCTTCATCAGCTGCTGATATTTTAATTGTTCCAAGCTCTTAGAGAAGACATACAAGTGCCTGTTTTTCCAATCTAACCAGTTGGGTGCCAATAAAAAATTATCAATCATTAGTGTAGTTTTACCACAAGCTGATGGCCCAACAATAAGACATCTAATATTATCAGGCAGCAACTTGCCATTTCTCTTAATCTGCTGTTCAGGTTCTGGCAGCCTCTTTATAACATCCCAGGTGCTCATATTATCACTTTGTCTGCATCGATCCAGCTGTGTTCTGGAAGTCCTAGCCATTTGACAAATAACTTGTTGCCTTTTCTGCGGATGATTTTTTCTATGAGATATGTGTCAGGCTGTTTAGTTTTGCTGAGTTCTTCTTCATAGAATCTGCCTTTGAGAATTTCTCCTCGGTGATCTTTTATTATATATGTGTTAAGGGTCCCAGGTTTAACTTGAACCACTGTAAATAATTCAGTGCTCCAGTTTCTTGTAAAGCCTCTTTTGAATAAGTGCTTATATTTGCTGATTCTTACTTGATCACCCACCTTGTATTTGGCCTTTCTTGTTGTTGGCTGGTATCTAGGATAATAAACAGTCCTGATCAATTTTTGCTCATCAGATGAAGTTACTTCAGAGGGTTTCATGTTGATTGTGGAATGAACCGAGTTGTTATATTTATTTAGAAGTTCTGGAAGAATATTAAGCCATTTATAATTACCTTGAAGTGTAAATTGTTTATACATAAGATTTTTTAGGGTTTTGTTGAATCTCTCTACAATTGAGGCTTTGAGATCACTGTAACTCGAATAATGTTGTATTGACTGGCTTTTAATAAATTGTTGGAACACAGAATTATAAAATTCTTTGCCATTATCTGTTTGCAAATAGCGCGGTGATCTTCCACTCTGATTGATGATTGTCCTGAAGGCTTCTGTAACACATTTTCCAGTCTTGGATTTGAGTGGCACAGCCCAGGCAAATTTTGAAAATGTGTCTATGACAGTGAGTACATACTTGTAACCCTTGTTGATTTTGTCTGTTTTTCAGCTGTCCACTTGCCATCTCAATCTAGTCGCTCTGCCATAAATCATCTATGCCTTTTGTGACTACTGGCAGTCTCTTATAATTATGTCTGGCTTGTCTGTGTAATTCATCAACAATAATTTGTCTAGACATAATATAAAAACAAGAATATTGCAACTATGGGGTGTTCAGCAGCTGATACTACAGGATTTTCTAAATATAATTTGTCTCCTATTTGTATATGAAATTCCAGAGAGCCATCATCTTCAGCATAAGATGTTTCTAATGTATCGGGATCTGTAAAATCCTCTAACTCAACACTGGTGATTTTTGGTTTGTTGTCAGCATTTGTTATTGATAAGGTGGGGTAGTGGTGTGCCTGTGGTTGAAGCCAATATTTGATCTTGATTGGTCTCAGTGTGCCCCCAACAAAAAACTGGAAATAAAATTGAGCAGGGGACAGCATATATATTTTGCCACCTGGTGTAAATGGTGAATCATATTCTTTGTTGGGGATGCTGTACAATTCAAGAATTACTGTATGTTTTGGATTCTCGATTATGCCTGTTATTTCTTTTTCTGCTGTAAGCAATCTGCTTGTTACAGATTCAAGGTGCTCATTGATGGTCCTAACAACATCATCATGGCCTGGCTTGATCTTTATGTCCACAACAAGTTTCTTGTATTGTTGCACAATTTCTTGTAGCTGGGTGGCAAAAACAGACAGAGCATTTGCTTGATTGGATTCCATGGTCCCTAGCTGTTGCTTGATATTAGTTACAATTTGTTGCAAATTTTCAATAACTGCCAATTTTGAATTTTGAGCAGTAAGATCATGGACCTGTCTTCTGATATCCTCAAACAGGGCATGCAGTTCATTAATATGTTGATTAGTTGGTAGAGTGGCCACTGTCTGAGTAAGTTGTTTGATCTCTGTCTGGATATTCTTGATATCTTCTGATTTCAATATGCGATTCACAGCTCTCTTAATATTTTTAAGTTCCTGTGATGTAGGCAGATTTGTTACAGTATTTTGCAAAGATTCAAGTGCCAATTTCACATTATTTAATTCAGAAGCATCAGCCACACTTTGCATAGCATCTTGGAGCAGGGCTATATCTGCCTGAGTGGGTGTTGATTGTTGTAAAATTTCAAGTTTTGTTTGGATATCATCGATCAAGTGATGAAAATGAGATAGCTCAGATTCAGTGTTGAGGTTTTCAAGCTTTGTGATCTGTTGCTGGACACTGACAAGTGTGTCTACAATACCGGGCAGGCGGGATTCTAGAGATTCTTGTACATTTGTCAAATCACTTTGCACTGCTGCTATTGTACCCTCAAGATGGGTTATGGTACTTTGAATTTTTCCAAAATCTTCATATGTTTCAAGTTGCAGCTTAATGTTGGCAACACTCCGAGTTATTGCACTCAAAGCATCAGAAGATGGCAAGTTGTTCATAAAATTTTCAAGTGTCTCAATTTTTTCTTTAACCTCGGCTATGGCATTGTTCAAGGGGTCCAGATTAGGTATCTGGAGTGATTGAATCTGTTCCTTTAGAGTGGAAATCACTAGATCAAAATTTTCTTGTGATTTTATGCTTTTGACAATTGTTTGGAGCTGTGTCTGGACATTATTTATATGCTCTTCCAATTGCTGTTTCAATTGCTCAGAGTTGGTGGCTTGGGTCTTAAATTTGGCTTGAAGAGCTGCTACAGCCTCTTCTAAACTTTGAAAATTATCTAATGTGGCCAAATCAGTATATTTCTGAAGCAGCAATTTGAGTTCAGAATCAATTTTAAGAAGAGAGTCCATGCATTGTGATTGCAAATTTGTAATTTCTAGTTGAAGACTGGCATTCAGTGTGGTTTGTAAAGCTTGTAAATCACTTCTTAATTTCTTGACTCTGACATCAAGCATCAGAATCTCATCACTAGGGAACGGAACTTTATGTGCTAAAAAACTCAGAAATATTTATTTTCTTATGTGTCATAAATGTTGAAAATATGTGATAAAAACAGGAAAATATGTGACACAAATGAAAAACATTTGGTAACAAAAACAAAATATTACATGCATTTTAACAGCTGAAATCAGTTTCTAAATGCTTACCTCCTAGCGAGCTATTTTTTGGAAGAATTTCATTGAATCACCATAGTTTTTCCAAATTCTCCGCTGTAAATCTGTGACGATTATCTCTAAAAAGCATCTTATATTGTGAGAAAGACCGCTCCACGTCACAAGAAACAATTCTTGCATATTTGAAGCACAAAATGCCACTAACGCTGAAGTTTTCCAAAGCTTCCTCTTCCTCTACTTCAGCTTCCAAAACACGTGCAATTTGGCACAAAGTTTGAAAACCTTGTTTCTTCCCAAAAAAATTCTGTATATTTTGACATTAGCACTTGTGCGTTAGATCCAGTGGTGGGGGTAATATTTTCCCCCAATAGGATCGTAGGAGAGACGCCAGAAGTCTGCCAGCGAGCGTGTTCAAAGACAAAACAAACCTAGAAATCTCGATATGAAAGAGGTGCGGAGAATAAACATTTTTCCTTCGAGGATTTCGAGGTAGATGAAGCCAATAAGTGATTTTATGTATTTAAAATAAAAATTCGCAAAATATGTATTTACATACGGAAAACTGGAAAATATGTGTTTTTATGTAAAATAAAATTTGCTGTGTTGACATATAAGGCTATGATCAGAATTCTGGCAAAACGAGGGTCTCTATCTTATCGCAGAAAAAACATTTAATTACCTAAAGTTCCGTTCCCTACTCATCACTGTGATCTTCATGTCTTGTATGGCCAAATATATCATTAGGCATTTTTGTTTTAGTGGTTATTTATTATTGAATATCTAATTCTTAATTCTATAAAAAAAAAGGTATAAGCTTGTCATAGGATCCAGGGACCTCAATATATAAGCAGTCACCAGCAGAAACAGTATATACAGTGCCAGAAATCATGTTTGAGTGCTTAATTCTATAAATATTTCTCCCTACTGAAATCTTGACATTACTCTCAGGGGTTGTAATAAATTGCAATTGACCACCTACAGGTAATTGGTAATGATTTAAATTATTGTTAAATATGTACAATGTTTTACCTGTTTCATCATCAACATCTGTAAATATGCTGTTCAGATGAATAATTAACAAAGCACTTAGTTTAGATATTATATCAGAAGAGGGTTGTGATGTTGGCAGGTCCATAATAGCCTGTTTTTTGAACCCAAATAAGTTTATAGGCATGTTTATTTATTTCAAATCATGCTCTGCAATTGGGCATTGATCGCTATTTTTCAAATCACAATGACCCCATGGTAAAGAATGTATGCCACATGATAAAATGCATATCTTATCATCATGTGGGTCCAGAGCCACTTTTCTTACAATATTTGTAGTCAACAAGTGATCCACACTCTGAATTCTGGATTCTGATGTTCTGATTGTGCTACATAATTTGAGGCAATTTTTGTAATCTTCATATTCAAGCTCTTTGTCTACAGTCACTCTGCCAATGCCCTTGGCTTTTTTGGCAACAGCGCCACTACATGTTTCAAAACTGTACATCTTGGCTCTTAACCCAGCAAATGCCACAATAACATCACCAAGTGTCTCATCTTTTAACTTGCCAGGCACCTTTTTGTTGTGGTGTTTAATTTTTGAATGTTCAGTGGTATCAAAATATTTAAACAATTCAGGCTGTGCTATATCTTGATAAACATCTTCTGTTTGAATATCAAGAATAAAACTATCTGTGTCCATGTACATCAGTTTTACACGATCCTTATAAAAAGGCTTCAACACATCATAATACAATTTTAACATGTGTAATTTGGCCAATTCCAATATCACAGCCCCTACATAAATAGGCTTATCAAACTTGATCTTTGTTTTTTCATGTTGAAAAGTGCCATATTCTCATCATAAATTCTTCTGTAATTGAAGTTGGGCTTTGCAATCAATTTTTTGCTCCGGCTGGGGTCAGTAATTATTTTAACATTAATATGTTTTCTGACATTTTCAATTGTTTTGCCATACACTGAATTGACCATCAATTTAAACAAAGTTTTATCAAATTGGCTCAATGCAGATGTTCGAAGATCTGTGTTTGTATCAATATATGGTTTCAACCATCTTGAGTGCCTGAACCTCAAAACTTTTCCAACTTTGGTCACTTGAACACCATGATTCATCAAGAACTGGAGGTTTTTGTAATATATGACATAATCCTGTTTCGGCTCCAGAGTCATCATCAATTTCTTCTGTTTAGAGCCAGGTGAGCACTTAACCTCGGGAATTGGGGGCAGATCAGAAAATGTGTTGTGTAAATCATCAGGAATTGTCAGATCAACCTCTAAGAACAGGCCATAGTTACTGTCATCAAAATCATGAAGATCTTCAATATTGAAATCTTCAACCCACTCAAGCCCTGCATATGGCAATTTATCCATCATAGCATAACCATAGAGGCTGTTGGCATCTACATACAGTATATAATTTGATGGCAGTGCTGGATCATAATCAGGAATATATTTGTTATTTGCTCTGGCATATCTCTGAGAACATTGCACCATGCCTCCTCTTATACATTGTTCCATAAACAGATACATATCTTGATCCTGGATCAGATCCAATTGCATTTTAGTGTTTAAAAACATTGCAGACCATGCTAGGCCCGGAGCACTGTAAAAATACATTGGATCCAGCTTATAATTTTGCATGGAAGATTTTCTGAATGCCTGAAGTATATCAGCTAAGAGGGTCACATCAAGTTTTAAATAAGCCTTGTGATAATCACCAAATGTCTGGCATTTTAAATTGTTCCACATCAATTGGGCATGGTGATAATCTTCATCAGTGATTCCAGATCCTCTGATTTTGCTGTAAAACTCTTGTTGTGGTGGCAAAGAACACTCATCAAATTTAGAAAAATCTGTAACATAGTCATATGGATATACACCCTTCCGCCTAATTAATTTCAGGTCCTGACTTGGAAACGAAGCACATGTGATTTTGAATTGATCATCAGATAATTGAGTGGCCAGTGTAGCCAGGCTAGCAGACAGAATTCTGTATGAATCAAGAAATCTTAAGTGAATAGAAACACCATTAACTTTAATTATTTTGCTAATGGCAATATATTTTTCATTATTTTCAGCTAAAATATTTAAATTCTGCTTGTCAAACCCCTCGTACCTGATCAGATGATGAAAATCATAATTGGATGCACCATGGCAAAATATGGGGACAAATTTTGGTCTCTGGATCTTAATATTACAGCTATTACACAGGGCCATTAAGAATTTACCATCTGTATGAGAATGGTGATGAACCTTGATATTTGTATCTGAAAATTCAGAATCACATACCGGGCATTTTTCTGCATTGTTGAAATCTTCAATCTGTTTCTCTGTTAAAAGCAACATAGGTTTTGATTTTAATAAGACATTAGATGCTATGTTATGGCACTCATTTTCTATTCTTTGTGCAAATTCTTTGATGGCATCTGCTCCCATGTATAAGTGTGGTTCACTAGCAACACCATTCTGTATAATTATATAACAAAAACTAGAAGGTTCATGTAACTGGTATGATGTAATTGAAGGTTCATCAGGATCTGGGCTACAGAATGCAAGAGGTTTGATTCAAAATCACAGACTATATATGCTGGGTTTTCCAACAAGACTTCAAATTTTTTGAATTTGGCACTTTCACTTGGATTAGGCATCACCATATGAACAGGTTTATGGTTGCCACAGTATTTCAGATGCTCAATTAACTTGTTTTTAGCAATTTCTGCATTCTCTTCCCGAACCCCATTCACCATTTTTTGACCATCAAATACAGACAAACATCTTCTGCACAACTTGAATATTCTATGAGTTTTGTCTAGTTGTGTTCTGACTAAAGCTTCAAGATTATGTATCAGAGTGTAATGATATGTGCCATCCTCTTCAATTAAGAGCAGATCAATCGGAACAGCAGAATCATCATCAAATGTACTGATTCTGAGAGGTGCTATCAAGCAATTGCCACGGCCAGTAGAACAAGTAAATACATTAATAGATAATTGTTTACCATTAATATGCCTGGCTTTTTTTCAAATTTATCAATATTCTGAACAGACATTGGATATTCTAAGCCCTTCATTGCTTCATTAAAAATATGTTCATGCTGTTTATATAATAACTTATTCTCTCAGGATTCCTTAAAACTGGAAACAAAGCAGCTAAAATACACCACAAAAAGCATTTCTGGTCGGTATTTTCTATGTTAACCACGGCTCTTTTGTTTTTAATATTGGCAGGTAATGGCAGATATGTAGATCCTTGTAATGGGCTGAATTCAGAAATATTAACATAGAGCTTGTGTGGAGAACCGCATAGGCTCCATCCAGACTCTTTTGCTGCAAATTCAGAGTGTTTAATATTCAATTGATCTATCAAACTGCTTATTATTTTGTCTGAATTTGCATTTGAATATACCGGTACAGTTTCTGTTATGTGGGGCTGTGTAAATTTTGTGCCATTTGGCTTCTTATATTGTGTAAACAATTTGAGGGACAGCTTATAAGAGCAATTTTGTGCATTTAGAATTGCCTGCACATCAGAATTTATACTGTTCAAAACATTCTTAATATCACATTATAACAACTTTGTCAGTATATTTTAAACTCGATATCGGCACAATAGGTAACTATGGTGCTATGTTGAAAAGGAAATTTAAATTTACATATACTGATGAACAGTGTTTATGTTCATACAATAATAAATATTTTTATAATTATTACATTGATAAAATAACTAGAAATAACAAATGTTATAAGAGCATCAAATTATGCAATTGTTTACAAGAACATTTATAACATATAAATGTTATTTATATGTAGAAAACATTTCTTTATTATCTCCTTGTGAGACAGAGCAAGTCCTTCACTAAATATTTGAGTATGCCTCAGTTCTACATCTGAGCACACTCAACATGTCAAATTCCTCAATCAGGTCCACAAGATGGCTTCCTTCAATTTTCAAAACTTCACATTTGGCTTATTCACATCCAAAATGCAGAAAATATTTCACTCACTTAGTCTTATTTCTCATAAGATTCTCATTTTAGATAATGCAATATTCATTTACTTGCTAGTTAATGCAGATGCCATCAGATAATAATTTCCTGCTCTCAATTATTAAACTAGGCACTTTACACCAGTTCCAAATCTTTCCTTTTTCGTTATACAGATTATTCCATTATAAAACCATTTTCAAGCTTCTGTTATCAACAAAATGTATCTTTATAGTTTAAAGAAACTATTAAAGATTAACTTGTAAAGTATAATCTTTCAAAATATCCAGATTTTTAATGATATCAAACCTTCACCAATAGTCACATTTTTACTTATGTACCATCCATCTTGAGATTTCTTTAAAGTCACAGACAACTAGTATTAGAGCAACTAGTTCAAGCCAGATTTTTTAGTATGAGTTATCTTCAATTGTTTTTGTTTTATATTTTTGTCCATAACTGCTTAACACCTTGAATGTTTGTTGAGTATATGTACATATTTGCTCTGTTACAGCTATTTTACTATGTATATCACAATATACTTATCTAATGATTACAAATACCATTTTTTGAATGTTGATACAAAATACCAAGTATGACATCATATTATACATTGAACAATTTTAAAGAGTTGACCTTTGTATATAAACCTTGATGCCAATGCAAATGTACATAATTTCAAGAAATTTAATTATAAATTTGAAAGTATCATATCTTTCTTGTCAGAAAGAACACATATGATTTAAAATATTTGTTTTTCATTTTGTCAGTCAAAAATAACTGTTATGAATATGAATATTCACAATATTCAGAATATTTCACAATTTGATAATTTTGTCATGATATACAAATTGGCTTTTTTAAACATCATATTTAATGGAATAGGTTTAAGTAGTAATTTCAGACATTTAATTGTATTATTTGAATAAAATTTTGAGCAATCTTATGACTAAATTATTATAAATATTGCACAAATGTGGAACTTTGGACTTTGCCTAACCATTTTCAAATGTAGTTATGACAATGTATTATATTTATTGTCATACTGGCGCTCAACAAGGGACGAACCCACCACAGATCTGAACCCTACTGAGACATTTAACATATAATAATTAATATAATGCCTCTATATTTACAATCTGTTTACATGTTCAGCATTATAATCAATTGAGTGTGACTGAATATTTGTTTTCCAACAATACAACAAGAACTTGTTCATCATGAACCAATACAGTGCAACTACTCATAATGAACATTTAGTACATAATAATATTGAAAAACAAAAAACATCAAGTTCGACATACCAACAATTATTATCCAGTAAAGTAACCATTTTTACATAAACAATGTACCTACATAACATTATTATTTATTGTCAACCCATGAAGCACCATTCAGAAATTCATTCTCAACCTGAGAGCATAATTTCTATATTAATCTTTATTTAGCCAAAAAATATATTAATAATAATTTTTTACATGTACAGTAAGTAACCTCTGATCCAACTAAGTTTCCCATTGGGAATTCATCCATTTATCTGGTAAGATCAGCTAACAAGACAAAAATCTAAGTCCCTGCATCAAGAAGCAAACATCCTCAGATTTACGGAGTGCTGAATTTAAGATTTTTTACATCACAAATGAATTCATGCAAGAAATGTATAAATTATGATGTGCGCACAAAAATTATAAATCATAAATAATTGTTGTTCCTGAACTCGCAGCGTCACGGCTCGAACTTACTATTCAGCCCTTTGTGAACACATTTTGGAGCCATAATGCATTCTAGCATTTTTAAAGGAAACAACTACTTGACTGAAGCTTGGATCAACACGTGAATCACTTTGCTCTTTGTCAAGTTCATTCCTATTTGAGCCTACGATTCAATTCTTGGAATCTTTGTGCTCTAGTAAATATTTTTCAAGCCAAAGCTAAATCTTAACATTCAAAATTATTATGCACATGCCATCACATTATATTATACATTTTTTGCACTCCAAAATACAAATAACAAAGAATATTTGTTATATCAAATATTTCCACCGTTCAACACAACTAAGGATCAAGAAATATGAATGAGGACCAATGTCGGATCATGAAGATCAACTTAAGGCAAATTTTATAGAGGAATACTTCACACCTGAACTAATGTTTCAAACTCAAGGAAAGAAGCACGAAAAGTGAGAAAATTTTGACATTAACAGCCGACAATAGAAAAATTATGCTTAAAGTATTGTGACTCACAGTAAGACCTTTAACCAACAGCCTAAGAGAAGAACTCAACCAACCAACTCTCATGGGTATGGTTGTGATATGAAGCAGTATCTTTTGTCCTTCAAAACAACAAAATAAACAACATGTTAGCATAATCAATTTCATGCCAAAATTAATATATGAATAATTAAAAAAGTAAAGAACTGAGGTTTTATGTACCACCCTTGACACTCAGTCAATAAGAAACTCCCAACCAACCAACCCTTGTGGGTATGGTTGTGGAATGAAGAAGTATCTTTTGTCCTTCAAACCAACAAAATAAACAACATGTTCGCATAAGCAATTTCATAATGCTAAAATTAATATACAAAGAACGAAAAAGTAAAGAACTGAGGTCTTATATACCACCCTTGACACTCAGTCAATAAGAAACTCCCAACCAACCAACCCTTGACGCTTACTTAATCTTACATCTTCACTACAGAAATATCTGTTTCCTTTGAAGATCTGACAAGTATGTCATCTACCTTGCATCCTTGCAACAATCTCTTTATTAGCTCCTCATGTGACTTGTTGCAGTTTTGCAAAATTTCTAGCCATTTATACCTTTTGGCATTAGAACACTTCCACACTTTGATGTGTTCAATGGCCACTTGACTCACAGGATTACCAGTGTTGCATTCTAACAATGTAACTGTTGAATCATCATGATTCTCAACACACAAATAAGGTCCTTCAAACAAGAAGCAGTATTTCTTAATGGGATTATTTTCTAAATCTTTATGTCTGTTTCTAACAAACAACAAATCACCAACTAATATGGAAACTTTAGCTTGTTGTTTTTGGTTGATTTGGTTTGTTTTCTTACTTCTGGCCTCAAAACTTTTTAGATGTGCCATGTGAATTTTATTGTCCCATGACATTACTTCATCTTCAGTGATATTATTGAATATGCTCATGTTAGGTTCCATATTTAATCGCAGTTCTATAGGGGCATAACCTGTTTGAGATGAAATTGCATTATTTAAACAATGAAGGGCAACATTAACCTTTTCAGGCCATTGGGTATGACTATCCTGACACAAAACTCTCATTAAGCGATTAAGCTCTGCATGATATCTCTCAACCATATTGGAGGACGGATGATATGGAGGAGTGAACACTAACATGATGCCTAAGTGTTTCATTTTATCTGCAAACTGATGAGATCTGAATTGAGGTCCATTATCGGCAATCAATTTTTCAGGAATACCCAAATGGACAAAATAACAATTGATAAGCTTTTTGATGACTGTATTTGCATTACTGTTGACAATAGGATAAGCTAACAAGTACCGACTTGCAGCATCCAACACTGTCAACAAAAATCTCTCCCGCTTAGAACCCATGACAAATGGACCTTGCAAAT
This sequence comes from Lepisma saccharinum, assembly GCF_977018435.1. Taxonomy (NCBI): domain Eukaryota; kingdom Metazoa; phylum Arthropoda; class Insecta; order Zygentoma; family Lepismatidae; genus Lepisma; species Lepisma saccharinum. The sequence goes on along the minus strand of NC_139238.1, from coordinate 88,722,575 downwards.
CCACAAAAAGGACTTTTCCAGGTTTACTGGTCAGGTGTATTTTAACTAAATGTTTTGCAGGATGTTTATTGGGCTTTGACCTGACACAAGTATCGCAATCAGCAACATATTGTTTTATATCTTTAAACATGTTTTTCCATCGGAAATTTCTATATATTTGTGCCATTGTCCGAGATGCACCGAAATGACCACTCTCATCATGAAACTTGATGAGCATATTACCAATTAAGGAGGCAGGTAAGCATATCCTTAACTTTTCTGGTCTGTGAAAATCCCTGACACATAATATGTTCTCCCTGAGACAGTACTGTTTCCGCCAATTCCTACAGCGAGAATTATCAGTATCAACATCTCCAGAGAGATAGGAAATGATCTCATCCAATTCGATATCATTTCTCTGTGCATTCACAAGTTCCTTACAGTCACACAAAGGTTGCAGCATTAATTCCAACTCGGAGTAGTTGACATGATAATGCATGTCCAACTGCCAAGGAAAAGATCGACTTAGCAAATCAGCGATTACATTTTCCTTGCCTTTGCAATATTGAACATCAAATGAATACATCTGTAACTGGATGAACCAGCGAGTGAGACGAGCATTCCACGTGTGGGCAGTTTCCAACCACGTGAGGGCTTTATGATCTGTAATAATGACAAAATGCCTCCCTTTTAGTATAGAAGCAAATTTGTCTATAGTATATAGGATCGCCAACACCTCCATTTCAGTAGATGTATAAGATTTCTCATAATCTTTTAACAATCTGCTGACAAATCCAAGAGGCTTGAACCCTCCTTCTATGATCTGGAAACAATAACCCGCTACTCCAATAATCGAAGCATCAGTTTGAACAAAGAAATTATGTTCAAAATCGGGAAATGCAAGCATTACTTGTTCAGCAATTTTTTCCTTCAAAAGCTGAAATGCTTCAGATGCCTCTTTATTCCAACACCATTTTTGTTTAGCTTTGAGAAGCTCATACATGGGTTGGGCAAACATTGCATAATTTTTTATGTATTTACTAATCCAATTTAAGGAACCTAATATTTTTTGCAATTGTTTAATTGAGCTAGGTTCCGGTAACTCTATTATAGACTTGACAAAAACTGGATCTTTATGATACCCTTCTGGGGTAATGATGTGACCCAAAAACTTTATCTCCCTGCAGCAAAATTTACATTTCTCTATTTTAAGGGTCATGCCTGCTTTCAGTAGACAATTAAATACACTTTCAACATGAGTCAGATGAGAATCAAAGTCTTTGGATCTTATAATGATATCATCCACATACACCACTACAAAATCCTTACAATCAGCCAAAACTCTATTCATTGCATCTACAAAGACAGCGGTGCCATTCACTGATCCAAATACAACACGTTTAAATTGATATAACACACCTTCGAATGAAAATGCTGTGTATTTTCTACTTTGTTCATCCAAAGCAATTTGCCAAAAGGCATTACCTAAATCTATAGATGAGAAATAATTACAACCTTGAAACTGTACTAATAACTCATCTATTTTTACGGGATGAATTTGCATCAACTTTACATGCTTATTTATCCCTTTTAGATCAACACACATTCTTATCCCTCCACCTGGCTTAGGTACAACCAATAGAGGGGATAAGTATTCAGAGTTGGACAATTCAATCACGTCCCATTCCAACATGGTGTTGATCTGTTCTCTAACTTCGTCCCGGTATGCAAATGGAATAGGATAGTTTCGACCTACCACGGGTTTGTCTGTATCCAGTTCCATTGTGTGCACATAATTTTTACATAAACCTGGTTTAATGGAAAACAATTTTTTATATTTATACAATATATTTAAAAATTTCTGTTTTTCAACTACCGACAACATCTCAGTTTGATCCAACTGACCGGAAATATTTAATATTGTTTCATCATCCACCTTATTACCCTCAGAACTTGACACAAAAGAACATTCATAATAATGATCCACATCTACAGTATTTTCCAATGGAACGAAACGGGCAAGTACATCATATTTATCATTATCACATACAAGTGCCTTCCTAGAGAAATCTAAGGTACCTTGCAATGCATATAGAACATCTAAGCCCAAGATCATATCCACCTGCAGATTCTGAACCACTAAAAATTGTACCAACAAACTTTGCAAACCGATAACAATCATAAGCCTAGTTAAACCTAAAACTTTGTTCTTTTTAGAGCCTGTAAAATCCACTAGTCTAATGTTTTTAGTACTCAATAATCTTGGCCTACTGGCAGTAGAAGAGATATTTTTCCACACCTGATAGGAAAGCAAACTAATTTCTGCTCCACTATCACATAGAGCCAAATGTTTATGATCTAGTATATTAACCCAAATTTTTGCAGTATTCGAACCATTAGGAACATTATTGATTGGTCGGTAATTTTCTTTCATGTAATTTTGATCTTCAGATTCTAATCCTTTTTCCCAATCCCCAACATTAACAACTGCTACGGCAGGGTTTATAGCATACCCTCTGTCACCTGCCTCAAGGCAAAGGGAATTGACTAGTTTTTTTGATTTTCAGGAACGTGAGATCTTCCCTGATTTAAGTGTCCAATCTTGTTGCGCTCTTTGTTACCTATCTCAGTTGCATGAACTGACACTTCAGTCTTAAAAGTATTATGCACACTTTTGACAGGCAACTGCATATTTCGGATGACACTCATACTATATAAAAATTGCAACAACTTGCACATGCCCGCACGATTCCAATGAATCATATCCAGACGATTTTGTATACGAGGACCAATGTACTGTTCATACAGAGTTTCATTTATCTTGTCATCATCATCAAAGAAAAGAGGAGCAATATTTAGCACTTTGACCTTATCCTCATCTTGAAGAGATAACAGGTGAGAATTGTACCTTTGCCATCTGACCCATTCTGGATCCCCTCTAGAATGCATAACTTTCGGAATTGGTGGTAAGGTAAGTACAATTATATTCCTTGTCTTATTTTTCATGACCTGTATCAGTCTGTTTAAGCTCTGTTTGATATCATCCTCATTTCTCCGTTTCAGTAGATCATTCGTGCCAATCATTAACATTACCTGGTCTGATAACTTATTGTAAGATTCCATTCTTTGTCTTAGCTGATCTATTGTTTGACCTGAAACACATAATCCAATGTGCCGTGTACCATCCTTTTCCACCTTCACAGGTTCACCTAAGATATTTTGTGAAAGTCTAAGCATCATGCTATCTCCTACTAATTGATTATTGTCAAGTATAGGAGTTAGAATGTCTGTTTCCATTGTGTTTCTATTATAGGCAAATCTATTCTTATTTGGAGGCTTTAATACATTATTAGCACCCATGTTACCTCCCCCAACATGAGTCCTCATCAGTTTTCCGCTTGGGAAACAACACCATTAGCTACTGTGGGAATCTTATCTGTTCCACAATTGTAGCTCTTAACCCCAAGGTTTGTTTTGTCATAGTTCCTATGAAAATTAGTTCTTGTGTAATTTGATTTGCGAGAGTATGTATTCTCTTTATCTGCACTAGAAGCTTGTTCCACGGCCACTTGAGCTACTTTAGCTTTAAAGTTTCGATTTTTTGCACCATATTCTGAATTGCTCATCCTAAGTGGGATGTCTCTAAGCGATTCAAAATTCTCTATGGCTTGCAATGCTCTTTGCAATGTCTCAACATTATTTACCACAAAGTGCTCTCTGATCTTAAATGGCAAAAGCGTAGCCACTTGTGCAATCAAGTGTGCTTCCTCCGCATGAGGCTGGATGGATTTGAGCAATTTATAATTCTTGTTTACAAATTTCTGTAAGTTACCATGTGCAGCTCTAGAAAATTGAGTATTCAGTATCCGAGTCAATGTGACACTCTTCCACCTAGAATTCTCATAGTGAGACAGAAAGGCCTTTTTAAAATCATGGTAAGTATTGAAGGAAGATTTATTCTGAGTGTACCAACTTTTTGCACAGTCTTTGAGTAACTTAGGTATATATTGCATGTAATCCTTTTCCTTGAAATTGTAAATATCCATCATTTCCTCAACTTTCTCCAAAAATTCCGATGGCATACTGTCCATCGAGATTCCATCAAACTGTGGAAACTTGCACAATTCTTGTGGCTTTATGAAAGATTGTCGGTGCGGTAAAGAGTTGTCATATTGAGTACTAGTCGCAAAAGTTGCACTTTGAGAAGGACCATTTACATCACTCTTATTTATGTACTTATTATGATGCAAACAAGAATCATCTTTTACATAATCTTGGCGATGACCAGATGGTGTTCCTCTACGGTTATTAGTAGAATCAAATAACTTTTCTTCTGAGCCAGATGACTCAGTTTCAGTATTAGTGGCTTTATCACATACCTTAGATACATGCCTGCGCACTACATCCTCATCAACACAACTATCAGAACTATTCACTACTGTAGGAACTTTTGCACGTTTTCTCTTTGTAAGAGTTCTTCTGCCAGCTGACTCTAACCTACACTGACTAATGGGTGACAACACTTCTTTTACCAATGTTAAAACTTCTAGCTTTACACCCATTATTTGTTCCTGCAGAACCTGGTCCTGAGAGAGATCATTATTCACTAATTTGCAATCACTTGACACAAGTCCTTGCATGGTTTGAATAAGTTCATTAGGCATATTACCTGCTGAACCATCCTCTTCATTATGAAGCACTTTGTACTGAAATTGATCAGAATTCATCTCTTGATTAGGTTGAATTTGTGGAGAAGAAGCACCATCACACACTGAAGGTTTAGGTAAACTTGAAAGAGAGGACAAAGTATTTGCTAAATGCTGTTTAGTTTCACACCATTCCTTTTGCATGTGTCTCATATCAACATGCAGTCGCTCTGCCAAATCTGCATGTTCTTCTTGTACAGCACCAACTTGCTTAGCCAAATTTTCCATCTTTTGTTCCACAACATAGGATACTGCAGAAATATCAGTATCCACTTTCATGGATAATGCTTTTATATGAGATTCCACTTTCTCTGTTCTTATCAAACACTCCTTCTTATATTGAGCAAGATCAATTCTAATTTCTTTTAATTGAGCATCAGAAGATTGCTGAAGAGTTGTCAGCCCAGATTTAAGCACCATCTGGCTAGCATTCAGCTCTATCAATTGAGCATCAGTCTTTTCCTGATTAGCTTTGAGATCCTCCTGATTAGCTTTGAGCTCTGTTTGGCCATCCTTGATAGCATTGAGAGCAGCCATAACATCTGCCAAGCAGAAATCACCCTTTGGATCTGACATATTTAAAGGTAAAAACACCTAACCTCAGAAACCAGAACAAGAAGCAAAACAATACAAAGATTATTATAAGCTTGAACCTTTTCAACTAATCACCTGACGTCTCATAATCTTAAATATATAACAACTTTGTCAGTATATTTTAAACTCGATATCGGCACAATAGGTAACTATGGTGCTATGTTGAAAAGGAAATTTAAATTTACATATACTGATGAACAGTGTTTATGTTCATACAATAATAAATATTTTTATAATTATTACATTGATAAAATAACTAGAAATAACAAATGTTATAAGAGCATCAAATTATGCAATTGTTTACAAGAACATTTATAACATATAAATGTTATTTATATGTAGAAAACATTTCTTTATTATCTCCTTGTGAGACAGAGCAAGTCCTTCACTAAATATTTGAGTATGCCTCAGTTCTACATCTGAGCACACTCAACATGTCAAATTCCTCAATCAGGTCCACAAGATGGCTTCCTTCAATTTTCAAAACTTCACATTTGGCTTATTCACATCCAAAATGCAGAAAATATTTCACTCACTTAGTCTTATTTCTCATAAGATTCTCATTTTAGATAATGCAATATTCATTTACTTGCTAGTTAATGCAGATGCCATCAGATAATAATTTCCTGCTCTCAATTATTAAACTAGGCACTTTACACCAGTTCCAAATCTTTCCTTTTTCGTTATACAGATTATTCCATTATAAAACCATTTTCAAGCTTCTGTTATCAACAAAATGTATCTTTATAGTTTAAAGAAACTATTAAAGATTAACTTGTAAAGTATAATCTTTCAAAATATCCAGATTTTTAATGATATCAAACCTTCACCAATAGTCACATTTTTACTTATGTACCATCCATCTTGAGATTTCTTTAAAGTCACAGACAACTAGTATTAGAGCAACTAGTTCAAGCCAGATTTTTTAGTATGAGTTATCTTCAATTGTTTTTGTTTTATATTTTTGTCCATAACTGCTTAACACCTTGAATGTTTGTTGAGTATATGTACATATTTGCTCTGTTACAGCTATTTTACTATGTATATCACAATATACTTATCTAATGATTACAAATACCATTTTTTGAATGTTGATACAAAATACCAAGTATGACATCATATTATACATTGAACAATTTTAAAGAGTTGACCTTTGTATATAAACCTTGATGCCAATGCAAATGTACATAATTTCAAGAAATTTAATTATAAATTTGAAAGTATCATATCTTTCTTGTCAGAAAGAACACATATGATTTAAAATATTTGTTTTTCATTTTGTCAGTCAAAAATAACTGTTATGAATATGAATATTCACAATATTCAGAATATTTCACAATTTGATAATTTTGTCATGATATACAAATTGGCTTTTTTAAACATCATATTTAATGGAATAGGTTTAAGTAGTAATTTCAGACATTTAATTGTATTATTTGAATAAAATTTTGAGCAATCTTATGACTAAATTATTATAAATATTGCACAAATGTGGAACTTTGGACTTTGCCTAACCATTTTCAAATGTAGTTATGACAATGTATTATATTTATTGTCATAACATTTTGGCTCTGATACAAAACGGTGATCCCTAAGTTGGCCATTAAAACTGCTATGGATAGGTGGTGCATAGCGTGGCTGCTTTGCTGGTCCAGCATTAACAGGTGCTTCATGCTTCCTTTTCAGACCAGATGTAGATGGTTGTGGGGGCAATGTTGATGACTGTACAGAGCAAGTACCTTTATGTTTATAAGTGAAGTATTCCATGCTATATTTTCTATGGCATTTAGGGCATATTTTTGTGGGAGTTCTGCATTTGTCTGGATTACAATTCCTTTGATGCTTAGCCCAATTGGGGCTAGATATATTCTTTTTGCATTGATTACAATATTTTTGATTTGGCATTTTTGTTGTTGTTTATTATATAAGATTTCCTGGGGTCCAAATCAAAATTCTATGCTTAATAAAAAATATCAGTTGGGTTCAGCAGTGTGATTTGTGTGTGTGTTAATATTTTTTGGCTTTGGTATTTATAAAAAATTTCTTGGGGTTCAAATCAAAACTCTATACTTAATAAACCTATGACAGGTTGTCAAAAATTCTGCATATTAAATCAAATAGATTTGTGTTTCAATTTATACAAATCTGCAATATTTTTGTGTTTAAAAAAATATGAGCAGCACTGCAACAACACACCCTTACTCTTCAACAACTCTCACAATACTGGCTGATATGCAATGCAAAATCTCTTTATATAGCCTAAGCACAGACCGCATTGAAAACATCTGAAACAATAAGCCAATCAGAATATAACACATCATCACTTTATGTCATAACCAACCAATCAGAAAACAACACATGTCTAATAATTTGTTGCAAAACATGATGCAATATAAATAAACCAGAAATAGGCCACAAGTGGACCGGAAGTAGGCAAACCGGAAGTGGACCGGAAGTGGACCGGAAGTAAACCGGAAGTGGACCGGAAGTGGACCGGAAGTAAATATGTGTGGGTGTGGGTGGGTGTGGGTGTATGTGGGTGGGTGTGGGTGTATGTGTGTGTGTGTGTGTGTGTGTGTGTTAATACGTTTGGCCTAGTTTTAGGTGTGGGCGGCATATTTTTAACAAATTTATGGACAACAATCTCACAGAAGTGCCTTTTATAAGTGTAGGCAAATCAATCTGAGGGGGGTCATACTTTCACGGGAAATTCCCGAGGGCATTTTTACAAAAATCTTGGATTAGACAGGGTTCCACACTTGAGTAAAAAAAACTCATATGGGCATGTTGAGCTTGTTTTAAGTGTAGTCAAATCTGCCTGAGGGGGGTTCATACTTTCTCGAGTTTATAGTATCATCAATTACACTACTGTGGCGCCACCTTGAAGTCAAATAAATATCTTTTCAGCATCTTCTTGTAGCTCGATAACTCTTTTATTATCGAGAGGGAGCAGCTCAATGTACAGTTAGATTGTTTAGTAAAATGAGCATTTTAATATTACGCATTTAAATAAATAAAGTTGAGGAAAGTATAGTCTTAATCATTTATTATTTCCCACCCGATTCGAGGACATTTGTACATCCCTAAGAACCTATTCGGGACACCAGGACAAATTCTATCATTCAGGGATTGTCCCGGAAAATCCGGGACGTACAGCAGGCCTAGATATGATCAGGCTATCAAAATCTAATTTATCAACCAGACCATCCAACATTTTGACACACTGTTCCAATGAATGAGGGATAGGCATTTTACATTTTTGGAATAAGTTGTTGCAGTTTTGCAACGTGTGTACTGTGTTCAGAGAAACTTGAGTTCAATTCTACTACAAAATGATCCAAAAATGGACAAGGAAAGGTTTACCTTGTGATATTCTTTTGTGCTCTCAGCTGGTTCATTATTCCCTCAGATTTTACGGCTGGGTGATCTAGGTATCTTCGTTTCTTCATCATAGTCTTTAAGTAGTTTCTCTGCTTCGGATTAAATTTCATTGAAGTTCTCCGAACTCTCTCTTATTTTTTTTTTAAATATCTCTATTAGAATAATGTCATGTTCACAGTACTGAACAGTCCACCTTTTGAGGTGCCCAACATAATGTTACACTGCATAAAACAATTTGGTTAGAACAAGTGGAGATGTTTTAAACTCCCCACAGGTTACCGCAAGTCACCCTACTTAGTTTTGATACTTTTCTGTTCATCTTTTCGCAAACAACTTGAGAATGTTACGGTATTTCCCTGGGTTTGTTGCACTGCGTTTTTTAAAAAACAAATTCCTTTATAAAGGCTGGAGGGAAAAAAATATAACTAATTTGACCACCCCAAATGCAGTTTCTTGTTGCAGAAATTCAGAAACTATCAGGAAATTGCAGGTATTTGGTCAGCAGTCCCATCTGGTGTGTGGAATTTCGTAATTTCCTTCCCATCCGTATCCCGTCCTATACGTCTCGAATTTAGGAGAATAAAATAAGTCCGAAGAAATTCTTATGAACAAGCGGATAGAACAGGTAATCTGGTAATTTTACTGAACCATAAGGGGGGGTTGTGCTCGTTGAACCCCCCTTAAATACGCCCATGACACGAGCGCAATTACCCAAACGCTAGGTTAAAGAAGCCTAGTCATGAATCGAAATTCTTGAGCATGCTATATGGAAGTAACGCGAAGATGCTTTCATTTGTTTTTGTTTATTTGATCTTTTTTTTACCATGTCCTTTATGATTTTGTACTCCCACCTCGGAAAAAGTGCACTTGGATGTAGATCGATATCGCAATACTCCTAGCCATAGAAGTGTTAGCTCGAGCAGAAGTCTTATGTTTCAAGCTTTCAAGAAGGAATACAATCTATGAATCTATGTATATAAAAATGGATGTATGTGCGTATGTTTGTTCCGGCATAACTCTCGAACGCCTGGAGCAATTTCAACCAAACTTGGTACGCGTATCACTTGCAATCTGGAAAGAAATACTGTGGGGGTAAGACACCCCTGGTAATCAGCTAGTTAATTATAAATAATAAGTATTATCCGTCAACATATTTTGCCACAAATTTTGCTATCTTACTCGGTAAACTAATGTAAATTCAAAGACTGCGAAACATCTTACTAAGAAAAATATGCACGGAGCCAAGACAAGAATACATTTTTTTGAAGCATTCGTATTTTTTAAAATACTTATTAATACTTCTTGAATCTGTTTAGATGAGCAATCGGGTGGGGAGAAGAAATTGTGGGTGGGAACCCAGTCCCTGGATGTGATATTTCGAAAAACAAAGTAGCTAGAGTCAAATTATTTCCATAACAACTCAGCTGACCGCGCGAGTCCAGTTAGTAAGCCTACCAACAATCGAGAGCGCGTGAAACAGGGATAGCGATAGGTGCTGGGTAGAGATGACGCCAGCGGCTCGTTTGTTGATTGGCTGCTCCGGGACTTATGACTCGCTCCATGGCTGCCAATGCAAAACAGCCAGAGATGTTACGAAAGTAATCTCACTCTACCAAGTGGATAGTGGGGGACCTGACAACCGTGGAATAGTTGAACCTTTTCTAACAGCCCGCAGGTGAGATTTACAAGTAATATAAACTCAACACAAATGATTATATATAAATGCATTTTAAGAAGTTGGCCAAGTGGTTACTTTATAACTAGAAACACGACCATTCCTTGGATGATTAAGAGAATCCTTATCAACCACGTCTCTTAGAAAATAAGGCTTCTTAGACATGTTTTAAACGTTTAATTTGTTTAAAAGATGTTTTTTATTCTTGATTACTGTGTAAAACGTTTAAAACATACAAATACTTGTTTCTTTTTTTAAAAATTGCCAACCCTAAGAAAATATGGAGACATATTCAGATGATAGATGGTATGAAATCCTAGATTTGATTTGACTTTTGTTATTTAGCGCAGCGGCGACTGGTGGCTCTGCGTTAGATGAAGAGCGAGTAGGCAAAAAAATGGGCAGCAGAGCAAATTAGACCAATAGTTATACCCATTTTCAAATAAGTATGTGTTACTATTGATCTAATTATCTCTACTACCACATTTCTTCCTATCAACACTTCACACGTGATTCAGAGCCACCGGCCACCGCTGATTTAGCATCGCCTTTCTGCCACTTCAGGCTAATCGCGACGATGAGAATGAGTCACGATATGATGAAATTGGTTAAGAGACACTCACAAAGAACAGTCATGCCCAGACCGGGATTCGAATCCGGGACCCCTGGCGTTGCAGCGCAATATAATAACCACTACACCACGGAGGTTGGCGGTATGAAATCCTGTTCGAAAAAAGTGAAATTCATCCAGCATGACATTTCTTGATATTATTATACTATGTTAGGAAAATGATTCGAAAGAATAGCAAACAGTGAATACAACCACGTCACCAATATTTCTAATGAGTGCTTTGCATTTCCCACCAAAGTTCGTCCTCCGATGACAAATACGCATTTGCAATTAGAAGAGGCGATGCACAATTCTAGGGGATGGGAGAATTCCCCATTGTAACTCTGCGTAGAAAATGCATATCCTGTTCGAATTGACTTCGATACAAAATAGTGCAGAAAATAAGTTAGTAGTTTCTAGTCCTTGTGCCAACAATGCATCTATTTCTATACACAAAATATTTAAAAAGTTCAACATGAATTCCTTTAAGGGCATGCGGGACAGTTTCCACAGGGCTCTTCCCCCGTAGCAGTGTTGCCAACTTAGCTCTCTTGGAGCCAGATCTGGCTCCTTCGTGCACTAGTTTGGCTGTGAACTGGGGCACCTGCCCCCGTGCCCCACTATGATGCCATCACTGGTTCCGGCCTACAGATACCAACTTTTGTCATGGTTATACATTTTGCACGTGACGTGATATTGTTACATTGGCTGCGTCGCCCACCCCTCTTATATCCCAGCGATTTTTTTTTATAGCGCCGTGTTGACGTGAAATTGACATAATATTGTTATCAGAGAGTCCTTTATTTTCGATTTCATACGACCATCGGTGGATTATTGAGATGGTGATGCCGCCGGATCTAGATGGTGAAAACTAAGAATTAGAGTTAACGGTAATAGCAGCGCCCCACCCCTTTGACAACTAACATTACCCTAGGAAGAATGTACTTTATCCAGACTTCGTAAATCCAGCTCCTTGAAAGTCAGTTTTAACTCCTTTTAAGGTGAAATTTAGCTCTATTCTGCCGGGATGGCCGTAGCAGGCCAGGAGAAATGCATTGGACTTATGGGAGTATTATTTGATTTCTTCTCTTGGGAATATCAAACTTCCGATGTAATAGAAAAATATATCAACGGAAAGAAGGCAGTTTGAAGACGCATTTCACCTGCGGAAAAGTCGAAACTTCCATTTGATTAGCCATAATTTGATGTTGAAGTTGATTCCCCATAAGGAATACATGGGATTCCGAAAATCCTTATTCATCATATTTTTCAAACACCGTGTCCAGCTTAATAATCAACATAAAAAAACGCTTCCACTTACTCTTGGATACAGCCAGCTTTTCTTTTAATCTCCTAGCAATTTAAGCTAGGATATTACTGTTACTTTGATAACATTCTGTACGTATTAAATACCCCACATACCGACAATAATCGTGTTCTTTAACAGTAACGCATTAAATCATTTTTGAAATAAGTGTAATATTTTCGTAATTAAAACCGTAAATATATAACATGGTTATGTTTTTTATTGGAGGAAGGTGGAAAGTAGGAGGAGCGGGGGAGGAGGGGGAAAGAGTGAGGAGGGGCACCAAATATCCACCTAGCTAGGATGAAAATTATATATTGAACCGTCCCTGTTCGTAGGCTGTGATTCTTAGCTTTTGTGAGCTATCTGTGTAGCTATCGTTAGAATGTGTTCTGTATGTTATCTTTACAGTGAAGGAAAAGCTAGAGAGGATGGCTTCTGATGACTTGGTCCAAACAGAAGCCGACGAGATTTTTGGAAGAATTTCTACGCTGTTTTACTGGTGAGTTTATGGGTGCGCCAGCAAAGCTAAATCAAATATCGATATTATCATTCATTTGGAAAGGAAGATTGAGTTTTCGTTTTGTTAAAGTTATTTGAAGAAATAGTCAAAGTATCAATTTCAAGCACTAGCATATATTGTGTTTAGCGTATAAGAATATTACAGACAGAGAAAACGATCGAGAAAAAAATCAACGTCCATGTAGTCGAGACTGTTAACACAGAATACTCTGTGATGTACCACACATACTACTCACCAACATTGATAAGTTCTACACTCAGCCACCAGTAGGCATCACCAAACAAATACACATCATGGAATGCAGTGTTTCTATTATTCTTAACACGTTTGAAGTCCACTTTTTGCACAGAAAGGTTATTCGGGACTG